>NC_133130.1:24846461-25159238 GCF_048418815.1 Hemitrygon akajei
TAAGTGGGTGACTGTCTGGAGAGGGAAGGGAGGGAGTCAGGTATTGGAGATCATACCTGTAGCTGACCTCCTTAACAAGTATTCTATTTTGAGAACTATTGGGGGAGGAGGACCCAACAGTGATCGTGCCTCTGGCACTGATTCTGGCCCTGTGGCTCGGAAGGGTAGGGAATAGAAAAGGAGGGCAGTGCTGATAGGGAATCACATAGTTAGGGGGACAGACAGGCGATTCTGTCAGTGTGAAAAAGAAACATGGATGGTAGTTTGCTTCCCAGGTGCCAGGGTTCGTGATGCTTCTGAACGCGTCCACAATGTCCTGAAATGGGAGGGTGAGAAGCCAGAGATCATGGTACTTATTGGTACCAATGATATTGGTTAAAAAAAAGGGTGGAGGCGCTGAAAGTAGAATACAGCGAGTTAGGAAGGAAGCTGAGAAGCAGGACCACAAGGGTAGTAATCTCAGGATTACTGCCTGTGCCACACAACAGTGAATTGTTACGAATGAGGAGAAACTCTGATGGGCCGAAGGGTACAGAATCGCCAATGCCCGCCCCCCCCCCCCTTTTGAGAATCGCAAGATCACTATTATTTCGGGTCTGATACCCAGGAAATGAGAGAGATACACATCATGTCAGTAATGAGAGAAAGAGACGCAGGATCACAGCGAAGGCAGTTGTTATTGACAACACAGGAATACACAAAAAGTGGAATGTCTCCTTCTAACAAAAGTGGAACGGAACCACTGATTACTGCTATTGTCTCTTGAAGGAGGAATTGTGTATTGAGTACTGTACTATTCATTGAAACCTCTCAGGGGGCAGCCGGAGTGGTCTGGTTGAGGAATTGCATCATCCCAACCTGATTGACATCTGAGACCCCGTGAGTGGGGATAAAAGTAGGGTCTGGGGAAACACCCCTCAGACGCACCAGGAGAGAAACGCAGCCTGTATGAACGAACTGAACTTTATATTTCCATCGGACAATTCATTATCCCCTAGACAGCGATAGAGCTTATTTCTTATTGATTATTATTATACCCGCACTTTTAGGTTTAGTATTGATGACGTATATTATCTGTATATTTGCATTGATATTATTTTTGTGTATTTTTACTAATAAATACTGTTAAAAATAGTATCATCAGACTTCAACGGCTACTCCTATCTTTGCTGGTAAGACACCCAGTTATGGGGTTCGTAACAGAATATAGAAATAGAATGAGGTGGCAGATAAGAATTGGAGCAGGGGGCAGGGATTCAGATTTCTGGATCATTGAGACCTCGTCTGGGGGAGGTGTGACCTGTACAAAAAGGATGGATTGCACTTGAATCCGAGGGGGACCAATATCCTGGCGCGGAGGTTTGCTAAGGCTATTGGGGGTGGGGGTTTAAACTAGATTTGCAAGGGAATGGCAACCAAAGTGAAGAGGCAGAGGAAGGGGCAGTTGGTGCACAAGTAAAGACAACTTGTAGGGAGTTTGTGAGAAAGGAAATGTAGATTGTAGAGCAAAGGTGCACTCAGCCAGTTGGTTTGAGATGTTTCCATTTTAATGCAAGGAATATCATAAACAAGGTGGATGAACTTAGAGCGTGGATAATATGTGAAACTATGATGTTTTGACGTTACAGAAACTTGGGTGTCGCAGGGGCAGGAATGGCTGCTGAGTATGCCAGGCTTAAGATGTTTCCAAAAGGACAGGGAGGGAGGCAAAAGTGTTGGCATTGCTAATCAGGGATGGTGTCACAGCTGCAGAAAAGGAGGAAGTTATGAAGCGATTACCTACTGAGTCAGTGTCAGTGGGTCAGAAACAGGAAGGGGGTAATAACTCTACTGGGTGTTTTTTATAGACACCTCCCCCTCCCAAGTAGTAACAGGACATCGAGGAGCAGATTCTGGAATGGTGCAATAATAATAGGGTTGTTGTGATGGGTGATTTCAACTTTCCTAAAATTGACTGGCACCTCCTTAGAGCAAGCAGTTTGGATGGGGTGGAGTCTGTTAGGTGCATTCAGGAAGGTTTCCTGATGCAGTATGTAGATAAGCCAATTAGAGGAGAGGCTGTACTTGATCTGGTACAGTATTGGGAAATGAACCTGGTCAGGTGTCAGATCTCTCAGTGGGAGAGCATTTTGGAGGTAGTGAACACAATTCTATCTCCTTTACCATAGCACTGGAGAGGAATAAGAGCAGAAAATATGGGAAATTTAATTGGGGTAGGGGGAAATATGATGCTGTTAGGCAGGAACATGGGAACATAAACTGGGAGCAGATGTTCTCAGGGAAAAGCATGGCAGAAATATGGCAAATATTCAGGGAATATTTGCATGGCCTTTTGTATAGGTATGTTCCATTGAGGCAGGGAAAGGATGGTAAGGTAAAAGAACCAAGGTGTACAAGGGATGTGGAAAATCTAGTTAAGAAGAAAAGAAAAGCTTATGAAAGGTTTAAGAAACTGATAGAGTTCTAGAAAATTACAAGGTTACCAGGAAGGAGTTTAAGAATGAAATTAGAAGAGCTAGAAGGGGTTACGAGAAGGCCGTGGTGAGCAGGATTAAGGGAAACTCCAAGGTATTCTACAAGAATGTGAAGAGCAAAAGGATGAGCCATGTGAGAAAAGGACCAATCAGGAGTGAGAGTGGAAATATGTTCATGGAGTTGGAGGAGATAGCAGAGGAACTTAATGAATACTTTGCTTCAGTATTCACCAAAGAAAAGGACCTTGGCAATTGTAGGGATAACTTACAGCAGACTGAAACTCTTGCATATATAGACATTAAGAAAGAGGATGTTCTGGAACTTTTGAAAAACACTAGGTTAGATAAATTATCAGGACTGAATGAGATATACCCAGGCTACTGTGGGAAGCAAGGGAGGAGTTTGCTGAGTCTCTAGCGATGGTCTTTGCATCATCAACAGAGATAGAAGAACCAGAGGATTGGAGGGTTGCAAATCTTGATCCCTTGTTTAAGAAAGGGATTAGAGACAACCCAGGAAATTATAGACCAGTGAGTCTGACTTCAGTGGTGGGCAAGTTGTTGGAGAAAGTTCTGAGAGGCAAGATTTATGAGCATTTGGAGAGACATAATCTGATTAGCAATAGTCAGCATGGCTTTGTCAAGGATGTAACAAAACACATTGATGACGGTAGAGCAGTAGATGTAATGTATATGGATTTCAGTAAGGCATTTGGTAAGGTTCCCCATGCAAGTTTCATTCAGAAAGTAAGGAGGCATGGGATCCAAGGAGACCTTGATTTTTGGGTCCAGAATTGGCTTGTCCACAGAAGGCAAAGGGTGGTTGTAGATGGTTCATATTCTGCATGGAGGTCAGTGACCAGTGGTGTGCCTCAGGGATCTGTTCTGGGACCCCTCCTATTTGTGATTTTTATAAATGACCTGGATGAGGAAGTGGAAGGGTGGGATAGTAAGTTTGCTGATGACACAAAAGTTGTGGGTGTTGTGGATAGTCTGGAGGTTTGTCAGAGGTTACAGCAGGATATTGATAGGATGCAGAAATGTGCTGAGAAGTTACAGATGGAGTTCAACCCAGATAAATGTGAAGTGGTTCATGTTGGTAGGTCAAATTTGGAAGACAGAATATAGTATTAATGGTTGGAGGATCAGAGGGATCTTGGGGTCTGTGTCCACAGGCACTCAAAGCTGCTGCATAGATTGACAGTGTTGTTAGGAAGGCATATGGTATGTTGGCCTTCATCAACCATGGGACTGAGTTCAAGAGTCGTGAGGTAATGTTACAGCTATTTAAGACCTTGGCCAGACCCCTCTTCGAGTACTATACAGCATACACAAAATGCTGGAGGAACCCAGCAGGCCAGGCAGCATCTGTGAGGAGAAAAGTACAGTCGGCATTCCAGCCCAAAATGTCGACTACTTTTTTCCATAGATGCTGCCTGGCCTGCTGAGTTCCTTCAGCATTTTGTGTGTGTTGCTTTGATTTTCAGCATCTGCAGATTTTCTCTTGTTTGTTATGGAGTACTGTGTTCAGTTCTGCTCACCTCACTGCAGGAAGGATGTGCATACTATAGAGAGAGTGCAGAGGAGATTTACAAGGACTTTGCTTGGATTGGAGAGCGTACCTTCTGAGAATAGATTGAGTGAACTTGTTCTTTTCTCCTTGGAGCAATGGAGGATGAGAGGTGACCTGATAGACATGTATAAGATGATGAGAGGCATCGATCATGTGGATAGTCAGAAGCTTTTTCCCAAGGCTGAAGTAACTAACACAAGGGGGCACAGGTTTAAGGTGCTTGGAAGTAGGTACAGAGGGGATGTCAGGGGTAAGTTTTTCACACAGAGAGTGGTAGATGCGTGGTTTGCACTGCCAATGATGGTGGTGGAGGTGGATACAATAGGGTCTTTTAAGGGGCTCTTAGATAGGTACATGGAGCTTAGAAAAATAGAGGGCTGTGCAGTAGGGTATTTCTAGGCAGATTCTGGAGAACACAGAAACATAGAAACCCTACAGCACAATACAGGCCCTTCGGCCCACAATGCTGTGCCTAACATGTACACTTTGTACTTACTTTAGAAATTACCTAGGGTTACCGATTGCCCTTTATTTTTCTAAGCTCCATCTACCTATCCAGGAGTCTCTTAAAAGACCCTATCATATCCGCTTCCACCACCATCGCCGGCAGCCCATTCCACGCACTCACCACTCTGCATAAAAATCTTACCCCTGACACGGCCTCTCTACCTACTTCCAAGCACCTTAAAACTGTGCCCTCTTATGTTAGCCATTTCAGCCCTGGGAAAAAGCCTCTGAATATCCACATGATCAATGCCTCTCATCATCTTACACACCTCTATCAGGTCACCTCTCATCCTCCGTCCCTCCAAGGAGAAAAGGCTGAGTTCGCTCAACCTATTCTCATAAGGCATGCTCCCCAATCCAGGCAATATCCTTGAAAATCTCCTCTGCACTCTTTCTATGGTTTCCACATCCTTCCTGTAGTGAGGTGACCAGAACTGAGCACAATACTCCAAGTGGGGTCTAAGCAGGGTCCTATATAGCTGTAACATTACCTCTTGGCTCAATCCCACAGTTGGTGAAGGCCAATGCACTGTATGCCTTCTTAACCACATGTCAACCCGCACAGTAGCTTTGAGGGTCTTATGGACTTGGACCCCAAGATCCCTCTGATCTTTCACATTGCCAAGAGTCTTACCATTAGTACAATATTCTGCCATCATATTTGACCTACCAAAATGAACCACCTCAAACTTACCTGGGTTGAACTCCGTCTGCCACTTCTCAGCCCAGTTTTGCATCCTATCGTTGTCCTGCTGTAACTTTTGACAGACTTCCACCCTATCCACTACACCCCCAACCTTTGTGTCATCAGCAGATTTACTAACCCATCCCTCCACTTCCTCATCCAGGTAATTTATAAAAATCACGACGAAAAGGGGTCCCAGTGTGGTGAACTACATATACCTGTCTGGACTGCTCCTGTGGCTCCTCCCACAGACCCCTGCTGACTGCTCCTGTGGCTCCTCCCACAGACCCCCACTGACTGCTCCTGTGGCTCCTCCCACAGACCCCCTGCTGACTCCTCCCACAGACCCCCTGCTGACTGCTCCTGTGGCTCCTCCCACAGACCCCTGTATAAAGGCGATTGAGGCCTGAGCCTGGCCTCATTCTCCAGGATGTAGTGTTGTTCATTCTTCCAGTCAATAAAAGCCGATATCTCGCTTCTTACGTCTCAGAGTGAGTTATTGATGGTGCATCACCCTGAACAGACCCCTGAGGAACACCACTGGTCACCGACCTCCATGCAGAATATGACCAGTCTACAACCACTCTTTGCTGTCTGTGAGCAAGTCAGTTCTGGATCCATAAAGCACGGTCCCTTTAGATCCTGTGCCTCCTTACCCTCTCAATAAGCCTTGCATAAGGTACCTTATGAAATGCTTTGCTGAAATCCATATACACATCTACTGCTCTACCTCAAAAAATTCAATCAGGCTCATAAGGCACAACCTTCCTTTGACAAAGGCATGCTGACAATTCCTAATCATATTATGCCTTTCCAAATGTTCATAAGTCCTGCCTCTCAGGATCTTTTCCATCAACTTACCAAACACTGAAGTAGAACTCACTGTTCTATAATTTCTTAGGCTATCTCTACTCCCTTTCTTGAAAAAGGGAACAACATCTGCAACCCTCCAACCCTCCAATCCTCCGGAACTTCTCCCATCCCCATTGCTGATGCAAAGATCATCACCGAGGCTCAGCCATTTCCTCTGTCACCTTCCACATGGGATGCATCTCATTCTGTCCCAGAGACTTATTCAACTTTATGCTTTCCAAAAGCTTCAGCACATTCTCTTTCTTAATGTCTATATGCTCAAGTTTTTCAATCCACTGTAAGTCATCCCTACAATCACCAAGATCCTTTTCCGTAGTGAATACTGAAGCAAAGTATTCATGAAGTATCTCTGCTATCTCCTCCAGTTCCATACACACTTTTCCACTGTCACACTTGATTGGTCCTATTCTCATGTCTTATCTTTGTGCTCTTCACACACCTGTAGAACACCTTGGGGGTTTCCTTAATCCTGTCCATGAAGGCCTTCTCATGGCCCCTTCTGGCTCTCCTAATTTCATTCTTAAGCTCCTTCCTGCTAGCCTTGTAATCTTCTAGATCTCTATCATTACCTAGCTTTTTGAAGTTTTCGTAAGCTTTTCTTCTTGACTAGATTTTCAACAACTTTTGTACGCCACGGTTCCCTACCATCCTTTCCCTGTTTCATTGGAATGTAGCTATGCAGAATGCCACACAAATATTCCCTGAACATTTGCCACATTTCTGCCGTACATTTCCCTGAGACCATCTGTTCCCAATTAATGCTTCCAAGTTCCTGCCTGATAGCTTCAAATTTCCCCTTACTCCAATTAAACGCTTTCCTAAATTGTCTGTTCCTATCCCTCCCCAATGCTATGGTAAAGGAGATAGATTTGTGATCACTATTTCCAAAATGCTCTCCCACTGGGAGATCTGACACCTGACCAGGTTCATTTCCCAATACCAGATCAAGTACAGCCTCTCCTTTTGTAGGCTCATCTACATATTGTGTCAGGAAACCTTCCTGAACACATCTAACAAACTCCACTCCAACTGAACCCCTTGCTTTAGGGAGATGCCAATCAATATTTGGGAAATTAAAATCTCCCAACATGATAACCCTGTTATTATTACACCTTTCCTGAATTTGTCTCCCTGTCTGCTCCTCGATGTCCCTGTTACTATTGGGTGGTCTATAAATAACACCCACTAGAGTTATTGACCCCTTCCTGCTCCTAACTTCCACCCACAGAGACTTAGTGGACAATCCCTCCATGACTTCCTCCTTTTCTGCAGCCATAACACTATCTCTGATCAGCAGTGCCACGCCCCCACTTCATTTGCTTCCCTCCCTGTCCTTTCTAAAACACCTAAAGCCTGGCACTCTAAGTAACCATTCCTGCCCCTGAGCCATCCACGTCTCTGTAATGGCCACAACATCATAGCGCCAAGTACTGATCCACGCTCTAAGCTCATCTGCTTTGTTCATGAGTAGGTTATATGGTCGGCATAACATTGTGGGCTGAAGGGCCTGTAATGTGCTGTAGATTTCTATGTTCTATGTTGTTATCCTGTTGGGGTAGGATGCTCCTTACAGCTGATAGCGCAACTGGCACTTTTGGAATGCCTGAGATAGTCTGCAACATGAAATCATTCTGATTTTGCACACATTAATTCTGTCTCGATTTCCATGAAGACAACTCATGACGGGGGTGGGGAAATTGAAACAGAGAAATAGTTTCTAGAATCCAGTTTATATAGCAGGAGAGATTTCCCCCTACAGTGCATAGCTGGTGTGCTAATTAGTAATTAGACTGGGGGTGTATGGGGTGCTCGGGGGGGGGGGGGTAGCACCTCTGGAGAGGGGGCTTGTTGTGTCCATTCTGGGGCAGCTCACTCAGCTTTGGTCCCCACCACATACTGAGCTCTCCCCTGCGGCTCCAAGCAGCTGTTCTCATGTGACAATGGTAGCACATTCCTTCGACAGGCAGGCTAAACCAGTTGAGGGTAGCTAGACGGCCTCACGCCTCAGTGAAATAAGGACAAGCCTGTCCTAGCATGTGAAGTCAGCTCCAGTGGACTGGGTGGACGAGATCAACAGTGAGATCCAACAGCCAGGAAGGCAGTTCTGCAACCACACCATGGCGACTGAAGGGCGTGATGTCATGGTCATCCACTGCTGCCAAGGAAGGCCCTAGTTTATGACACTTGCTTATGGACATCAAGGTTGAGAGAGTGGAAATGCCCCAGCTTCGACACTTTAAAAACTCTCCCACGCAGGTTTCCTGCCATTGTCAGACTCAATGGATAATCACCACTCAGATTAACAAAACACAAGCCTATTGGGCTTACTTTATTTTCTTCCCTTACCAGGTAACTTCATTCACTTTTTTTTTGCACAAGTGATTTAACCTCCAGCAGAGGAAACAGGTTTTTTCTGTAGCCCTCACATTCTGCCACGTGTAGCTGCAGTCTTCCTCCTGCCAGAACCCCCAACATAATAGAAAGCTATTCTGATGAGTCTATTAACATTTGCCGAGCTATGCAAAGTTTGAGAGCAGATACCTCAGGGTGGTCCGAGACAAAACGTTATGTGCCCAGGTATGCACATATTCAAAAGAAGAGACCATATGCATTTACAACATTGGGCAGAATTAGGCCATTTGGCCCATCACTTCTGTTCTATATGAAATAATTGTTGATTTATTATGCCTTTCCCTGCCTTCTCCCAGTAACCTTTGTTGCTCTTACTCTAATCAAGAACCTATCAACCTTCCCTTTAAATGTACCCAATAATTTGGCTTCCACAATCAGTTGTGACAATAAATTCTACCGATTCAGAGAGGGGAAAGAAATAAGTTTTCATCTCGCTGCAGACCTACACAGGGCTCGTTCATGCCTGACAGATTTCTCTCATTAGTTCAGTGTTAATAGATGCGGGGCTTGAGGAAAGCAGTCACTCTCAGGCTAAATTAATGTCCTGCTGATTTCAGGTCACATCTATGGTAAAATAGGCAGAGACAAAGTCCTTGGGCACTGAGGGACATAGGGTGTCAGGTGGGACAATGGATTTGAAGTGCACAAAGCAGTCCTGATCCTACTGAATGGAAGAACAAGGTCAAGGGGTTGAATTTCATGTCTTAAATTAAGTGGAGTTAATAGCAGAGATGGTATTTTGCCTGTGGCAGAAAGAACTATCTTGCTGGTGTATAAAACATCCTTCACAATCTTGTCATGTCCCAATGGGTATCACAGCCAGTGAGGCCCTGTCAAAAGTGTAATCGCTGCTGTAATGGAGGAAACATGCCTGCCACTTAGTGGAGAGCAGGTTCCCGCCAGTCGTCATCCAGCAGGAAAATCCGTGGGATGAAACAAAGCAAGGTCCTTCTTTACACTTCCTTGAACAGTTACCATTGATTCATTATTAGGAACTGTTGTATACTATAAACAAGGCTATTACAAGATTTGGGTGGCGGGGTGGAGATGCATCTCTACCAAAGGAGATGTAAGGCGCTCCTTCCCTCCGCTAGCCTACAGGCCACCCTTGGGCAAGGTGTAGGATCTGCTTAGCCCCAGATCAGGGTCAGATGAAGCCATGGGAGCAGGCGGAGAATGGTCGTACAAGCGGCTGGTGTATATCACAAGTCCTACTTATGTGACCACTGACGCCAGGCAGACTATATTTGAAGAGTACTATGGCTGAGATTATAAGTTAATAAGAAATATTGGCTGGGGTCACCCATCTCGTAAAGACACTGCCCAGAAAGAGGCAATGGAAAACCTGCAGAAAAATTTGCCAAGATCAATCAAGGTCATGAGACCTTGATCACCTATGTCATTAGACATGGCACATCATGATGATGGTTACAAGATTGTAATGTAGTGAGCAATTTTGCATCTATATTTAAGGCAAGGCGTGGTAGTCCTGGAGAGGATCCAGAGGAGGTTCATAAGGTTGATCCCAGGAATGAAAAGCTTAACGTATACGCTGGGCCTGTGCTCAACTAGAGTTTAGAAGGATGGTGGGTCTCACCAAAAACCTGCCAAATACTGAAAGTTCTGGAGAGGATGTATCCAGTACTGGGAGAATCTAGGATCTAAGGGAGCAGCCTCAGAATAAAGGGATGTCCCTTTTGAACTGAGATGAGGAGGTATTTCTTCTCCAGAGAGTGGTTAATCAGGGGGCTGTAGAGGTTGAATAACCTGCGTGCATTTAAGGCAGAGGCTGATAGAGTCTTACATGGTAAGAGATGTTCTGTTATGGGGAGAATGGGGTTGTAAAGAAAATTTATTTTCTAGATGCTGGATATCTTGAGCAATGCACACAAATGCTGGAGGCACTCAGCAGGAGAATAAACACTCCATATTTTGAGCTGAGACCCTTCATCAGTCCTGATGCAGGCTCTCAGCATGAAACACCGCCTATTCTTCACTTCCATAGATATTACCTGATTTGCTAAGCTCCAACATTTTTGTGTGCCTGGAAAAGACAAGACGTGATTAAGTGGTGGAACAGATTCAATATGCCAAATGCCCTAATTCTGCTCTGATATTTTGTGGTCTTACATTTGACTGATGGGTAACACAAGTTCTTGTACAGGGCGACACCTTGGCACAAGTAGTAGCCCCACCACCTTGCAGGGCAAGAGACCAGGGTTCACGCCTGACCTCCGGTGTTGTACTTATGGGGCTTGCATGTTATAGAGCCATACAAAAAGTACAGCACAGAAACAGACCTTTTGGTCCATCTGGTCTGCGTCAAACCATTTAAACTGGCTACTCCTATCGACCATAGCCCTCCATACCCCTACTATCCATGTACCTATTCAAACTTCTCTTAAGTGTCGAAATCAAGTTTGTATGCACCGCTTCTGCTGGCAGCTTCTTCAGTACTCTTACAATCCTCTGAGTGAAGATCCCCCTCACGTTCCCCTTAAACTTTTCACCTTTCACCCTTAATCAATGACCTCTAGTTGTATTTCCACCCAACCCCAATGGAAAAAGCCTGCTTGTATTTACCCTATCTATACCACTCACAATTTTGTTTACCTCTATCAAATCTCCCCTCAGTCTTCTACGTTCCAAGAATAAAGTCCTAACCTATTCAGTCTTTCCTTATAACTCAGAACTTCCAGACCCAGAACCATACTTGGAAATTTTCTCTGTACTTTTTCAACCTTATTTACATGTTCCTATAGGTAGGTGACCAAAACTGGACGTAATTCTCCAAATTAGGCCTCACTTACACAACTTCTTATACAACTTAAACATCTTCAACACAGCATTCCATTTTTTGTACTCAGTACTTTGATTTATGAAGGTCAACATGCCAAAAGCTTTCTTTATGACCCTATCTACCTGTGACACCACGTTGAATGAATTATGACATGTTCTCCCCATAATCACAGGGTTTTCCTCAGGGTGCTCCAGTTTTCTCCCACGATGAGTCACCAGGTTAATAGGCCCCTGTAAAGTTCCCCTGGTATGTAGGTGACAGATCAAGTCTGGGGGGGGGGGGGGGGTAGTTGAGAAGAAATAAAAGTGAAAAATTCTGCAGATGCTGGAGATCAAAGCCACACACGAAATGCTGAAGGCAATGACCTGCTGAGTTCCTCCAGCATTTTGTGGGAGGAAAGGAGGGATAAAATAGGGTAACTATAAATGTGCTGGCGTGGAGTGGGTAAGTTCCAGAGACTGTTTTGTGCTGTATCTATGACTATGATCATGAGGATGGACATGTTAGGAGACAAGGAGCAGTGTGGGAGCAGTGTGGTAGTAGGTCATGTGGTACATCTTCCAGGAATACATGCAGTCATTACTGGGTCCTGTCGCCAGTCAGGCTGGGTGACTGGATACTGTAACGCTTCTGAAGCCTGTGAATGTTCAAACACCCTTGGGCTCTGCAAGATACTGGCTCCTGGCACGCGGTCTGTCGAGACAGAACACTCAAAGAAAAGGAGAAGAACCCAAGGCAGCGGTAAACAGGAAGAGAGGAAATAGGAGTAACACATTCAGTCCCTTGTATCATACCCCTTCTCTCTTTTTCCATTCCTCATTCTGGTCCCTCTTACCCTTCTCCTCATCTGCCCAGCACCTCCCAATGGTGCCCCTTCTTCTTCCCTTTCTAACATGGTCCTTCTTCTTGAGCTCCTTACCTCTTCCACTTATCTCCTAATTTCTTACTCCACCCATCTCCCCTATATACCCACTTTTTCCCTCACCTGATCTCACCTATCACCTCCAGCTTGTACTCCTTCCCCTCGCCCAACTTTCTCATTCTGGCTCCTTCTGCCGTCCTTTCCAGTCCTGACGAAGGGTCTCAGCCCGAAACGTTGAATATTTAGAAGATGCCCAACCTGCTAAGTTCTTCCAGTAGTTTGTGTGTGTTGTTCATGGATAATTTGTTGCCTCGGTGCTTCTGTCCTCTACTAATCCCACATCCCTCAATTGCCTTAATATCTAAAATCCTTTTGATCTGTCTCTTCACTATATACCGTGACTGATGTCTGAAGTAGATAATTGTGAAGGTTCAATATACTTCTGCTCTGTTGAACAAAAGAGCTATACATTTCTACATTATCCTAAATAAGCTGAAGATTTCTACAACACAGAAAGAGGCCTTTTGGCCCACTATGTCTGCACTAGCCCTGCTGCCAGTCTAGCTGCCTGCACATCCCACTATTCCATAACTGTGTCCATGTGTCTGTCTAAATGCTTCTTAAACATTGCTATTGCACAATATGTGTTCTTCCACCTCCCTAGACAGGATGATCCTGGCATCTATCACCCACTGTGTAAAAAAAACTTGCTTTGCAAATCCCTTTTAAACATTCACCCTCAAATTAAATTAACACTCCAATAGTTGACATTTCCACCCTGGGAAAATGACTCACTCTATGATATCTATACTTAACATAATTTTATGTACTTCTATCAGGTCATCCCTCAGTCTCCAATGCTTTAGATAAAACAATCCTAGTTTGTCCAACCGAATACAGGCAACACCTGCTGAACTCTTTTCATCCTGCCTGTATGCAGTGATCAGAAGTCAGAGTTCAAAGTAAATTTATTATCATATTTGTCACCATATACTACCTTGAGAATCATTTTCTTGTGGCATTTATGCTGGAACAAAGAAGTACAATAGAGTCAATGAAAAACTACACACAAAGACTTGACAAGCAACCTACATTTGTGCAAAAGAAGACAAACTGCAAATGAAATAGTAATAAAGTTCAAAGCAAATTTATTATTGAAGTTTATATCTATCACCATATACAACCCTGAGATTCACTTTCCTGTGGGCAGACTCAATAAATCTATAGATTGTAACTATAACAGGATCCATGAAAGATCAACCAGAGTGCAGAAGACAACAAACTGTGCAAATGAAAATATAAATAAATAGCAATAAATAATGAGAACATGAGATAATGGGATAAAGTGTTTTCAAAGTGAGATCATTAGTTAATAATTCAAAAAATAAACAAATAATACTGAGAGCATGACTTGTATAGTAATTGACAATTAGTCCAGAGGTTGTGGAATCAGTTCAGAGTTGAGGAGAGAAGTCATTAATGCCTGTCAGGGAAATAACCCAGAGATGTGGGACCTAAGACTCCTGTACTTCTTTCCTGATGGCAGTTGTGAGAAGAGAGCATGGCCTGAATGGTGGGGGTCCTTAATGATGGATGCTGCTTTCTTATGGCAGCACTCCTTGAAGATGTGCTTAATGGTGTGTACTTTGCTTCGCAGAAACATGGCTCAATCCTGTCATTTTGGATGCAAGTCCTGAAGCCTGAAGGCTTCACCATCCACTGAAAAGAGAAGACATCTGAGTCTCTTTAAGGCAGAGGAGGGGGGGGGCATGCTTTATGATTAACTCATCATGGTGCACAGAAGTGGCAGTGGCAGTTCTATCTCAGTCCTTCTTACCCAACCTGGAACATCTAGTGTCATCCATTTTATCTGCCAAGGGAGTTTTCCACTGCTATTCTGGTAGCAGTGTACTTTCCACCTGTGGCCAACATCAGATAGGGACGGAGCTGATCACCATAAAACACCATACCCTGTTGCCTTCCCAATTATTGTGGGGAATTTCAACCAGGCCAGCCTGAAGACATCTCTGAACAACTAACACCAACATATCAACTGTGGAACCAGAGGTGCCAACACACTTGACCACTGTTACGCCACTATCAAGAATGCCTATCGTACCATCCCACACCTACACTTTAGAAAGTCCGATCACTTGGCTGTGCTTCTGCTCCTGGCAGACAGGCAGAGATTGAAGACTGCACCACCAGTGGTGAGGACTAAGAATGTACAGTCAAGGGAGGCAAAGGAGCATTTACAGAACTGCTTTGAATTGGTGGGCTTGAGACAATATTTAGGGATTCGTCCCTGAATTGGAATGAATATACTGCAGTTGTAACCAATTTCTTTGAGCCCCGTAAGGATGAGTATGTGTGTGCCTTTGAGAACATACCGGACGTACCCAAACCAAAATCCATGAGTGAACCAGGAGAGATGTAGTCTGGTGAGGGCTAGATCTGTGGCATCTGGAACACCAGAGATATTAAAGATAGAAATGGAGCTGTTTCCGAAGATGCAAGCCAAGGTGTTACCATTAGGTTGTTGTTTGTCACCTATCTCAATGATCTGAGTGATCATGTGGTTAGCTAGATCAGCAAATTTGTGGATGACACCAAAATTAAGACCACAAGACCACATGATATAGGAGTAGAATTAGGCCATTTGGCCAATTGAGTCTGCTCTAACATTTTATCATGGCTGATCCATTTTCCCCTTCAGCCCCAATCTGCTGTCTTCTCCCATATCCCTTCATGCCCTCATTAATCTGCCTTAAATATCCCCAATGACTTGGCTTCCACAGCCACCTGGAGCAACAAATCTCACTGATTCACTGCTGTCTGGCTAAAGAAATTCTTCCTCACCTCCGTTCTATTCTGAGGCTGTGTCCTCTGGCCTTAGACTACCCCACCAGAGGAAACATCCTCTCCACATCCACTCTATCAAGGTCTTTCAAAATTCAATAGATTTTATTAAGGTCACCCCTCATTCTTCAGAATTCCAGTGAGTAGAGGCCTAGAGCCATCAAGTGCTCCTCATATGATAAACCTTTCAATCACAGAATCATTCTCGTGAACCTCCTTTGAACCCTCTCCAATGTCAGTACATCCTTTCTTAGATATGGGCACTTATAAAGCCTCAGCTTTGCATCCTCACTTTTATATTCTAGTCCTCTTGAAAGGAAGGCTAACATCACATTTGCCTTCCTCACCACACACTCGATCTGCACAAGCACTCCCAAGTCTGTTTGCACCTTAGATTTTTGAATCTTCTTTCCATTTAGAAAATAGTCTACCCTTCTATTTCTTCTACCAAAGTGCATGGCTGTATAATTCCCAACACTGTATTCCATCTGCCACTTCTGTAGCTTCTCTACTTCCTCAACACCACCTACCCCTTTCATATCATCCACAAACTTGGCCACAAAGCCATCAATTCCATCAACCAGGTCACTGACACCTAATGTTAAACGGAGCAGTGTCATCACAGAAGCCTGTGGAAAACCACTAGTCACTAGCAGCCAACCAGAAAAGGTTCTTCCCATGCTTTGTCTCCTGACAATCTGCCAAAGCTCTATCCATGCCAGTATCTTTCCTGAAATATTTTCTTAACTTATTAAGCAGCCTTATGTGTGGAACTTTGTCAAAGACCTTCTGAAAATCTGAATACACAACATCCATCAATTCTCCTTTGTCTATCCTGCTTGTTAAAATTGGGGATGTAGTACGGAAGAACAGAGGGATCTAGGAATACAGTCCATAATTCACTGTAAGTAGCACCACAGGTAGATAAGCTTTTAAAGGAAGATCTTGGCATTTTTGATTCATAAATCAATGTATTAAGAAGAGGAGTTGGGATGTTATGTTGAAGTTGTATAAGATGATGGTGAGGCCAAAATTGAAGCATTGAGTACTGGGTCCAGTTTTGGTCACCTACCTATGCACAAGATGTGAATAAGATTGAAAGATGGCAGAGAAAATTTACGAGGATTTTGTCGGGACTTGGAGACCTGAGTTACGGGCAAAGATTGAGTAGTTTAGGACTTTATTCCCTGGAACATAGAAGATTGAGAGGAGATTTGATGGAAAGATACAAAATTATGAGGGGTATGGATAGGATAAATTCAAGCAGGGTTTTTCCACTTGGGTTGGGTGAGATACAACTAGAGGTCATGGGTTAAGGGTGAAAGGTGAAATGTTTAAGGGGAAAGTTCTTCACTCAGAGGGTGGTAAGAATGTGGAACGAGCTGCTGCCCAAGTGATGGATGTAGGTTCAGTTTCAGCTATTGGGAGAAATTCTGATGGATACATGAATGCGATGGCTTCACTCAAAGGAAAAGCACATCTGAAGCAAGAGTCTTTCCACAGATTGTAAAAGCACAATGGCTAGCTTTCAACTTTACTGACCGAATCAGTCAGCCGCAATACCCCAGGTTCACGGGGTCACACCCATCTATTCTAGTTGTCAGCTTCCCGATCTCTCGGCACCGTGAGTCAACAGACCTTCTTATAACTGGCAACGTGATTGGATCCTGAAGAGTTTGTTATAATAGAGTGCATGGATCTGATTATAACGTCAGAGCCACACACAGCAATCACTGGTGTATGAGCAAAGAATATCACTTTTGACGTCCATCTGTAAACACATTCCACCCCTCTGAGGAATGAACACCCTCTACCACATAGTCAGTGCAGAGTGGAAACATCCGCATTTTTCAGGAGCCCTGCACGTGCGCTGCCTCAAGCGGAATCAGGCAGCCCGGATCCCTACCTGTGACGAACTGCCCAGGGAACGCTCCTCAGCTGATCACTTTGTTGTGGGGAAGAGGGGAGAGCAGCTGGATCCCTGTGCATTGCGTCTGACTGTTGGGATGTGGAGCTGGGAAAGTCAGGATCATCACGGCACCTCATTCCAGTGTCCGAGTTTAAAGAGAGCTGGAAATCTTTCCCACCCAGCCACCCGGAGCCAGAGACGTCACAGGCCAAATATCTGCAAGTCATTTCTTATACGCCTGTATTAGACCCCTGCCATCATTCTACAGACAGCACATTGGAGAAACGTTCCTTTGATTTATTCACTGCTTACTATAACATGCGGTTAGTATTGGCAGATTGGTGTAGAAATTCACCATGGCCTTCCACAGCCAGAAAAATAACACGTTAGCTCTGGATTTCTATCACCCTCCCTCCATTATTAACTCCCGGAGAGCCATGCGCAAAGGGGCAGTATGGAAGAGTGACATATGCTTAAGCACCCGTGGCATAAACAACCCTCCCATCATCTGGTAATGTCCTGTATCTGCCTTGTGTAACATTGCTATGAAGGTAAGGAGGCTGCTTATCCTGGGATCCATTCTTCATAAGAAGTTTCAATAGATGAACTGAAAAGGCGACAGTCAGTGACTGTCTCAGTATCTCTGCCCTTTCTGTTCCAAAGCTGATTGCATTCTTTGGTGTGAGAGTGGGCTAGAGGTCTGCAGTGAGAGGATTGCCTTAAAGCAATGACCTCTTCTATCAGATTCCATGTTCTTCAGCCCTCTTCCACACCTACCTATCACCACTCAGTTCTTCATCCATTCCCACTCCCCTTCCTCTCTCACTTGCTTATCTTCCCCTCTCACCTGGATCCAAGCATCACCTGCCAGATGTTGCTCCAACCCTCCTTCACACCCTCTTAGACTGGCTATCTCCCATCTTCCCTTCCAGTCCTGAATAAGGGTCCGGACTCGAAAGTATACTGTCCATTTCCTGCCATATTTGCTGCCTGACTCACTGAGTTCCTCCAGCAGTTTGTGTGTTGCACCATAAAATAACAGTTTCTTCCCCCAAGCTATCAGACTCCTCAATACCCGAAGCCTGGACTGACACCTTGCCCTATTGTCCTGTTTATTATTTATTGTAATGCCTGCACTGTTTTTGTGCACTTTATGCAGTCCAGTGTAGGTCTGTAGTCTAGTGTAGCTTTCTCTGTGTTGCTTTTTTTACGTAGTTCAGTCTAGTTTTTGTACTGTGTCATGTAACTCCATGGTCCTGAAAAACGTTGTCTCATTTTTACTGTGTACTGTACCAGCAGTTATGGTCGGAATGACAATAAAAGTGACTTGACTTGAGTTTAGTGCCTTGCTAATCAGGGAAGCAAGAAATGACTTGATGAAAGTTTACTCTCTTGAACATTGTTACTCACCTACCTACAGGAAAGATGTCAATAAGATTGAAAGAGTAAATGGAAAATTTACAAGGATATTGCTGGGTCTTGAGGACCTGAGTGAAAGGTTGAATAGGTTAGTACTTTACTCCCTGGAATTTGGGAATATGAGGGGAGATTTGATAGTGGTAATTAAAATTGAGGGATAGGCACAGGGTAAATGCAAGCAGGCTTTTTCCACTGAGGTTGGGTGAGATTAGAACTAGAGGTCAATGTTAAGGATGAAAGGTGCAATAATTTGGGGGAACCTGAGGGGGAACTTCTTCACTCAGAGGGTGGTGCAAGTGCGGAGTGAGCAGAAGTGGTGGGTGCGGGTTCGATTGCAACACAAGAGAAATTTAGTTTGGCACATGGATGGGTTGGGTATGAAGGGCTGAGGTCCTGGTGTGTATTGATGAGACTGGGCAGAATAACAATTTGGCATAGGTCAGATGGACAAAGGCCTCTTTCTGTGCTGTAGTGCTCTATGACTCTGATTCTATGACTGGGTCATCACAGTGAAAAATGTGGGAGCACGGTATCTTATTATGTCTAACACTGACATCTCGTGGACAGGAGGACTACTGTAGGAAGGCAGCACAGTGCAGATTGTTAAACCTGCCAGGATTGTGCATATTTGTGTGTGTTTGTGCATGCGTGTTCTTATATCCCCATCTGTGTTTTAATGTTCAGTATATGTGCTTGTATGTGTCGGTGTTTGTGTCTGTGTGTGTGCTTATCTGTATCTGTGAGGGTATTTGTGACTTTCTGTGTGTTTACATATGTGTAAGTACATGCTTATGTGCACTGTATACGTGTGTGTGTGTGTGTGCGCATGTATGTGCGTGCTTACAGGTGTATTCCTAAGGTTCTCATGTCCGGGGGTGATAGTGGGGATAAGCTCCCACTACCTATAAAGTGCTCCTAATGGCATATGACTCTAATGGCCTCTGACAACCAAGTCCAACTCCTGACCTTCACGTGTGGCTTAGCTTCTAGGCCCAGCAGAACTGTTTCTACTGACAAGAGAAGCGACAAAGGTGGACCACTGGCACCAAACCAATTGCTTCGGGCAGGTGGGGCTCAATCAGCCTTTGACGGTAACCCGCCTAAGAGAAGGAAAACTCTGAGGGTCTTCCTCATCTCAGCTTCAGACAGACAGAGTGACTGCTCCCCTGGGGGAGGGGTTCCTTCCTCTCCAGCATTTTGTTCTGCGCGTCAAGTCTGGCGTAGAAGACATTCTGCCTCTCAGGGAGTGAAGCATCCTGGTGCAGGGTAGCCTTGTTGTCTGTAATCCTCTGAATTCCCTGCAACAAGCGCCTCGTGTCTCTGGTATCGCAGAAGTGAATGTAAATGCTCTGAGAATGTTCCCGGTTCACATTCCTGATGGAGCTGGAGAGCACAGTTCCTGCCTCCCAGAGAGCTGTCGCATCCCTGATTTAAGAGCAGCATCACGATCCCTCATCCTGGCACAGACCACAGCAGTAAGCCATGGCTTCTGGTTTGCCCTCACCTGGATGTGTTTCATGATGGTAACATCCTCAGCACACTTCTCTGTGTAGCTAGTCACAGAATCCACATATTCCTCGATGTTAACATGGTTGCCATAGGTAGCAGCCTGCCTGAACATTCTCCAGTTTGTATTATCAAAGCAGTCCTACAGGGCAGAGATTGCACCCTCAGGTCAGATTTTTACCACCTTTGGAATTGGTTTGACACATTTGGTCACTGGTTTGTATGCTGGAATAAACTTTACGGATAAGTGATCTGATAGTCCCGGAGCCGAGGGACTACTTTACAGGCACCTGGTATGTTAGTGTAAACCAGATCTAGTGTATTTTACCTTTGGTACCAAATTCAATAAGCTGGTGGAATTTAGGCAGGACCATCTTTAGGTTTGCATGGTCAAAATCACCTGCGATGATGAAGGCACCATCGGGGTGTTTGGTTTGAAAGTCACTAGAGCTCACGCAGTGCTTCATTGGTATTAGCAGAGGCGGGTGGGGGTGATATATACAGCCACCAACACAATTGTAATGAACTCCCTTGGTTGATAAAGCGGTCTGCTCTTCAAAAAATAAACTCAGTCATCGGTGAACAATGGGATGCCCCAGCCAAAGGTTCCATACACCAGTTGTTATTGATATAAATATAGATGTTGCCACCGTAGGTCTTGCCTGAGATCTCTGGATTCATGTCAGCCTGAAATGGCTGGATGGCCACGTCTGGGATGGATTCAAGAAGCCATGATTCCATGAGAATGAGTGCACGGATGTTTTTCTCTCACTGGTTCAGTCTCAGGCACAGGTAGTCCAGTTTATTTTTAAGTGAGCAGACATTTGTCAGTAAGAACAAGGGGAGAGCTGGCCCGAAGGACTTTGACTGCAGTCATTCCCGGATTCCTGCGCGTCTTCCACTGTTTTGTTTCCTTGCGCACCTCTTCTTATGGCGTCACCCATGGAGGTCTGAAGCAGGCAATGACGTGCGCAATAAGCCCAAGCTGGGGAGCTCCTCTGCAGTTCAACGGTTCACTAGCGAGGCGGAATTGCTATTTAATATCCAGCAGCATTTTCCAATCATAACAAAGACATACAGGACATGGACAAACTATTAACACCTGGCGACAAAGTGGTCACAGCATCTGAACTCACCGCCATCTTGGATCATGTCTATATCCTTCCATTCATGTGCCTATCTATGATCCTATTAAATACATTTGCCTTCACCACCACCTTGAGCAGAACATTCCAAGTACTCTCCACTCTCTTTGTCAAAAAATTTCCCTGACAGCTGTCCTTTGAACTTAACCCCTCTCACCTTGAATGCATGCCCTATAGTATTAGACCGTTTGAACCCGGGAAAGGCACTGCCTGTACATTGTAGCCACGCCTCTCATAATCTAATCAATCTCTATCAGATCCCCCTCAGCCTTTGCCACTCTGCAGAAAGCAACTATGTTTCTCCAACCTCTCCCGGTGACACAAGCCCTCTGAACTGGGCAGCACCCTGGTAAACGACTTCTGCGCCTTCTCAAAGCCCCCGCTGTCTTCCTATAATGAGGCAACCTAAGATTCAAAGATCAAAATACTTTTATTATCAAAGTATGTATGCGGCTTACAACCCTGAGATCCGTCTTCTCCGCAGACAGCCAGGAAACAAAGAAAACCATGGAACCCGTTCAAAGACAAGCATCAGCCAAAACTCAACAAAAAACAAATGGTGCAAACGGCAACAAAAAGCGGGGAAACACAGAATATAAAACGCAAAATTGAAAGAGTCCAGGCACATTCAGTTCAGTGCAGTTCTAGTTCAATCTAGCGCTGTGTCATTTGTTATCTGCAGACTGTTGCCCCGATAAAATCCCCCAAAATGTTAACAAGAAAATGAGCAACCAGAAACACATCATAACATGAGCTATAGATAGTCCAGGTGCAGCATAATCCCAGGTAATTATTAACTAACAATTATTGTGATTTATAGGTCCTATAAAGCACATTAATGTATGTACATTAGCTAAACATTACAAAGTGAATAAAAATCAAAACTTACCTTCACATTTTAATTAGAGTCGCAGATTAAAATTCAATTAATTGGTTTGGTGTTACGCGCCAGTAATGGGTTGATATAAAATTAGCAGGTTGGATATGATGTGGTACTCAACCATTTAGCTCCGGATAGAAGCTAACAGCCCCACTGGATCCAGTGGTGAGTACAGGGGCAGCGCAAGAGGCTGGATGTGTCCTCCTGAGCATACTTCAGTGCGCCAGCACGGGGGATGAGAGTGAGCTAGCCGGTTGCTTCCTGTGAAGGTGCTCAGTCAGCCGAAAGTGGAATTATATACAGTATGCCCGAAACTCTCAATGTTTTAATGATTTATACAAGGTGTATCCTGAGTATCTATATTAGCATAATAAAAATCTAGAGTGCTTTGTGGAGGAACTAATAAAAAGTTTCATGAGGATTGATATAAACTGCGCTTTCTGTTTACTCTTCTGTGAAGATATTCACTGGAAGCTTGGCTGACTCGGTAATTCTTGCATCTCATGATCGGTCGGTAGCGTGTTCAAGTCCCACTGCTGACACCTGGCCCACCTTCTTGCTAGCTCTCTGCTGTTGCACAAAGGGAGTCCCACATATTCAGACTTTAAATGAGATATTAAACCCGCCTCCCCCTGTCACCCCGTGTCACTCACTCATTGCACTGCTGTTTGTATGAGACTGACTGATGGGGCAACGGTCACTTCACTTCTCGTCTACCTGAGGGCTCTGACAAGGTGAGCTCAGGGGCAGAGATACTTATGGCTGATGCAGTCTGACAATATGCAAAGTCAAACTTTGACACTTGATTGAGACCATAAGACCCTGGAGCAGAATTTGGCCCTTTGGCCCATTGAATCTGTTCTGCGATTCCATCATGGCTGATTTATTAACCCTCTCAGCTCTCCTGCCTTCTCCCCGTAACCTTTGCCACATTTACTAATCAACAGTCTCCAATGAGAGTTGGATGTTCAGCAGAAGAGAATTATTACTCATTATATATTTTTTATTTCTTTAGTGAGATACAGCACGGAGTAGGACCTTCGGTCTTCCGAGCTGCCCCGCTCAGCTACCTCCGATTTAACCCTAGCAAAATCATCAGACAATTAGCAATGACCAATTAACCTATCAACTGGTATACCTTCAGACTGTGGGAGGAAACCTAAGCAGTCGTGGGGAGCATGCACAAACTCCTTACAGTCAGCGGCAGGAATTGAACCCGGGTCACTGGTATTGTAAAGTGTTTTGCTAACTACTACGCCACCATGCTGGCCAAAGTTATTCCTAATAACTAGTGTGAATTAACTTACAATCATATATACTGTTGCCCACAAGTTGTATTCCTTGCCTGATTTTAGTGTGATATTTATCGACTAGTTCATTATTCAATATGCCAACTAACGCTTCAAATCAGCCTTCTGCTCTTTCTTAGAAAACATTCCCAGTTTAAGTCCAGGCAATTAACTGTACACATATATACTGCCAAACAAAACAATGTTCCTCCAGACCAAGGTGCATAAGACCATAAGGTACAGGAGCAGAATTTAGGGCCCCGAATGGTATTGAAGGTCAAGGTGTAGCACTTGTTCCGCTTGCAAGAATAAGTGCCAGGACGGAGGACAGTGGAGAGGGGCAGGTGTAGCTCTTCCAGGTGAGGTGACACCTCACCTGTGAGACTGCTGGGGTCACATACTGTGTCTGGTGCTCCCTGTGTGGCCTCCTGTATATCGGTGAGACCCGACATAGATTGGGAGACCGCTTCACCGAGCACCTATAGTCTGTCCGCCAGAAAAAACAGGATCTCCCATTGGCCACCCAATTTAATTCCACCTCCCATTCCCATTCCAATATGTCTATCCATGGCCTCCTCCACTGTTGTGATGAGGCCACAATTGGGTTGGAGGAACAACACCTTATATTCTGTTTGGGTTGCCTCCAACCTGATGGCATGAACATTGATTTCTTGAATTTCTGGTAGTGCCCCCACCCCCCCTTCACCATTTCCCATCCCTTTTTCCCTCTCTCACCTTAACTCCTTGCCTGCCCATCACCTCCCTCTGGTGCTCCTCTCCCCTTTTCTTTTTTCTATGGCCTTCTGTCTTTTTCAACAATCAACTTCTTTACTTTACTTTGCCCCTCCTCAATCAGGTTTCACCTATCACCTTGTGTTTCTCTCTCCCCTCCCCCCACCTTTTACATTTACTCCACAGCTTCTTTTCTCCAATCCTGCCGAAGCATCTCGGCTTGAAACGTCGACTATTCTATTTTCCCTAGATGCTGCCTGGCCTGCTGAGTTCCTCCAGCATTTTGTGTGTGTTGCTCGGATTTCCAGCATCTGCAGATTTCCTCTTGTTGGTGATTGGATCATCATTGTGAATCTCCTTTGAACCCTCTCCAATATCAGCTCATCCTTTCTTAGATAAAGGTCACAAAACCGCTCACAGTACTCCAAGTGAGGCCTCACAAGTACAGTACACAGTACAGCTCACACACAACACAAAGATAATATTACTGCAAATAAATGAACAAATAATAAGGTGCATTTATGACACAAGTCAAAACTTAAACAGTATACGCTACTAGGTTTTCATTTGTGATTTTAGTGCAATATTCTTGTGTGCTTTATCTGCTTGTTTATTGTTCAATATAGCAAAAAGCTCAGAATCAGACATCTGGAGTTCTTTATTCCTTCTCAGCGAACATTCCTAATGCCCACAAACACATGAAATAAATATCTTTATTGGTTTTGGTTGGTGAAACTGGCACTGTATCTACACCATCAATGTTTAACTTTAAAAAAGAAAATATCATCATACTTTCAACAATGAAAGTGAAGTTTGGAAGTGTTTTTCGAGAACTTTAACACTAGCTACTATCAGTGATTGAGACTATACCACACTTCTCCTCTCATACTAGAATCCTCTGAAACAAATCTATTGCACACATTCTTTCTGTGGCCATGTTTCAAAGATTCAAAGTACTTTTATTATCAAAGTATAGATACAGAATACAACTGTGAGATTTGTCCTCCCGCTGGCAGCCATGAAACAAAAGAAACACCATGGAACCCGTTCAAGCAAACATCAAACACACAACACTCAAAAACAAAACAGATTGTGCAAATGGCAAAAAAAGCAAGTGAACAACACACGGAGCATCAAACATCAAACTGGGAGTGTTCATTTTAGTTCCGTTCAGTGCCACGTGACCATTCTTTGCCGAGGCACCCCAGTCCACATTGATCGCCCTGATCAAACTGCTCAAAAACAGAAAAAGGAAAGGATAACCAGAATCCAGGAACGCATGAAACATGTGATTTCAAAGTTCCCCAAAAACTTGCCAATCAATTCTGGCAAAGTGAATACCAAGACCCCTGCTCTTTCCTCTGACAGCAGCTAGGAGCTGGAGAGGAGGACCGGTCAGGCAGTGCTGAACTCCTGCCCGTACCCCACTCTCACCCTCATCAACCACTATTGCTCAACACCTCAATCACAGGCAAGCAATGGAGTCTCTAGGCAACCAGGCCTCACACTCCACTCCAAACCTCATCCCTTTCATTAAAAACCTTATGTCCAATCATCTGCCTTATGAAATACTTTTGCACAACGCTGAATCCATTTCAAGACGAACGTAGAAGTATTTGCCACTATTATTCTTAACCCTGGTGCTCTACAAGGTTGTGTCCTCGGGCCCAGCTCTGTTCCCTGCACACTCATTATTGCATGCCCAGATATGCTAATTCCATCTGCTGGTTTGAGGATGATACCACCGTAGTGAGCTGCTTCTCAAACAGCAATGAGTCATGATACTGGAAAGAGATAGAGAGCTTGGTGACGTGGTGACATGGCAACAACTTCTCCCTCAAAGTCACATTGAGAGCTGGTCATTGATTTAAATGTGCACATGGTCCTGTCCACAGCAACATGTTGAGCTTCCTCAGGAGCTAAAAAAGAATTGGCATGTCCCCATCGACCTTCACCTCAGTAAAGCCCTCAGACTCTTACCTGTATAATCAAAGTCCCAGTCCACTTCAGACCTTATATATTCTCTCCTCTCCCTTTAGGCAAAAGGCATTTTCCTCCAATGTTGTCTTCACTCGCATCTCCCCCATTTCCCAAATATCTGCGCTGACTACATCTTCCCACCATTCTAACAGTGATAGAGCTCCTCTTGTCCTTACCTACTACCACCTGAGTCTCCATATCCGACACTTCATTCTCCACAAGTTCTGCCATCTCCACAGGGATCCGACCATCAAACATATCATTACCTTCCCTCCACCCCTCCCCCATCATTTTCTGCAGGAATGTTCCCTCCATGATTCCCTTGTCCATTTGTCCCTCCCCACTAATCTCCCTCCCGGCACTTATTCCTACAAGTGGACAAAGTGTTACACTTACCCATTCACCTCCTCCTTCATCTCTGTTCAGGGCCCCAAACAGTCCATCCAGGTGAGGCAACACTTGACCTGTAAACGTGCTGGGGTTTGACGCTCCTGATGTGGCCTGTTCTACTTTGGTGAAACCCGTCATAAATTTGTTGATCACTTCATTGAGAACCTCTGTTCTATCCACCACAAGTGAAACTTCCCAGTGGCCAAATATCTTAAATACAATTCCCATTCCCATTCTGAGATTCGGTCTTTAGCCTCCTCTTGTGCCACGATGAGGCCACCCTCAGGTTGGAGGAACAACATAATTTCCATCTGGGTAGCCTCCAACCTGAAGGCATGAATATCGGTTTCTCCTTCCAGTAAAAAAGTTTTTCCCTCCCCTCTCCTCCCTTCTATTCCCCACTCTGGTCTCTTACTTCTCCTCACCTGCATATCACCTCCCCCTCAGTCCCCTTCTCCTTCTCTTTCTCCTATAATCCACTTTCTTCTCCTATCAGATTCCATCCTCTCCATCCCTTTATCTTTCTCACCCACCTGGCTGTACCTATCTCCTTCTAGCTGTTTTCCTTCCCCCCCCCCCACCTATTTATTCTGGCATCTTCTCCATTTCTGAAGAAGGATCTTGACCCAAAATGTCAACTGTTAATTCATTTCCATAGATGCAGCCAGACCTGCTGCATTCGCCAGCATTTTGTGTGTGTGTTGCAGAAGATATGAAAGCTTCTAAAACCACCAGGCTTCTAGACTAATGTATTCAGACTCTTGAAAGGACCCTCGATGTTACAATGGGTTCCTGGCCTCGCAATCTGCCATGTTATGTTCTTGCATTTCATTGTTTACCTGGTAGCTTTTACACTTCACTCTCCATTTTTATTGTTTTACTTTATTCTAACCCAATGAACTGTGTAATGATTTAGGATAAGGATGTGTTGAATCTGGCACTGAGCATAGGTCCGTTGGTGCAGAAGGAAAAGAAGGAGAAGAGGGGGACAGTAGCGATAGGGGACTCAATTGTCAGGGGAACAGACAGCAAATTCTGTGGACGTGACTGGGACACCCGAATGGTATGTTGTCTCCCATGTGCCAGGGTCATGGTCAGAGATGCCTCAGACTGCATCCACATTTTGGAGAGGGAGAGAGAGAGCAGCCAGATGTCTTGGTAAATATTGGTACCAATGACACAGGAAGGAAGAGCAAAGAGGTCCTGAAAAGAGAATTTAGAGAGCTAGGTAGAAAGCTGAGAAGCTGGACATCCCAGCTAGTGAGGATAGAAACAAGATGATTTGGCAGATTAATACATGGCAGGGAGCAGGGCTTCAGGTTCTTAGATCATTGAGATCTCTTCTAGGGGAGGCATGAACAGTTCAAAAGTGATAAGTTGCGCCTGAACCCGAGCAGAACCAATATTCTCGCGGACAGGTTTCTTAGAGCTGCCGGGGAGGGTTTAAACTAATTTGGCAAATGAATGGGAAGCAGAGTGGAGGGACTCAGGATAGGATGGATGGCGAAAAAGCAAAGATCGCCTGCAGTCAGACTGTCGGGAAGGGCAGGAAGATGACAGGACATTATTGCAGCCAGCAGGGCGAGTGTCATTGCGTTAGGGATGCAGAATCAAAAAGGGTAGCAAATACAGCACTCAGTGTTATATCTCAATGCACAGAGTATAAGAAATAAGGTGGATGATCTTGTTGGTCTATTACAGATTGTCAGGTGTGATGTTGTGGCCATCACTGAATCGTGGCTGAAGGATGGTTGTAGTTGGGAGCTAAAGGTCCAAGGTTACACATTGTATCGGAGGGATAGGAAGGTAGGCAGAGGGGTGGCATGACTCTGCTGGTAAAGAATGGCATCAAATCAGTAGAAAGACATGACATAGGGTTGGAAGATGTTGAATCCTTGTGGGTAGAGTTAAGAAACTGCAAGGGTAAAAGGACTCTGATGGCAGTTATAAACAGGCCTTCCAACAGTAGCTGGGATGTGGATCACAGATTACAACAGGAAATAGAAAAGGCGTGTCAAAAGGGCAATGTTACGATAGTCATGGGAGATTTTAGCATGCAGGTCAATAGGGAAAATTAGGTTGGTAATTGATGTCAAGTGAGTGAGTTTGTTGAATGCCTACGAGATGGCTTTTTAGAGCAGTTTGTCGTTGAGCCTACTAAGGGATCAGCTATACTGGATTGGGTGTTATGTAATGTAGTGTAGGGGATAGGGAGCTTAAGGTAAAAGAACTCTTAGGAGGCAGTGATCACAATATGATTGAGTCCAACTTGAAATTTAGTAGGGAGAAAGCAAAGTCTAACCTAGTGGTATTTCAGTGGAGGAACAGAGATTACAGTGGTATGAGTGAGGAGTTGGCCAAAGTAAATTGGAAGAAGATGCTGCAACAATGGTGTGAGTTTCCGGAAAAAATGAGGAAGGTGCAGGATAGATGTATTCCAAAAACAAAGAAATACTCAAATGGCAAAATCGTACAATCATGGCTGACAAGGGAAATCAAAGCTAATGTAAAAGCAAAAGAGAGGGCATACAAAAAAGCAAAAATTAGTGGGAAGATAGAGGATTGGAAAGCTTTTAAAACCCTACAGAGCGCAACAAAAAGAATCATTAAGAGGGTAAAGATGAAATATGACAAAAAGCTAGAAAACCACATCAAAGTGGACAGTATAAGCTTTTTCAAGTCTGTAAAAAATAAAAGGGAGATGAGAGCAGAAATAGGATCGCTAGAAAATGAGGCTGCAGAAAGAATAGCGGAGGCCAAGGAGATTGCTGATGAATTGAATGAGTATTTTGCATCAGTCTTCACTGTTGAAGACACCAGCATGTGCCAGATGCTGAAGAGTGTGAGGGAAGAGAAGTGAGTGCAGTTACTATTACAAGGGAGAAGGTGCTCAAAAATCTGAAAGGGTGCATAGGTCACCTGGACCAACTGAACTGCACCCAAGGGTTCTGAAAGAGGTACTGGTAGAGATTCTGAAGGTATTATAATGATCTTTCAAAAATCATTGGATTCTGGCATGGTGCCAGTGGACTAGAAAATTGTAAATGTCACTCAACTCTTCAAGAAAGGAGGAAGGCAGCAGAAAAGAAATTATATACCAGTTAGCCTGACCTCAGTGGTTGGGAAGATATTGGAGTCAATGTTTAAGGATGAGATCATAGAGACCTTGATGACACAGGACAATATATGACAAAGTCAGCATGGTTTCCTTAAGGGAAGATCTTGCCTGATGAACCTGTTGGAATTCTTTGAGGAGATTACATGTAGGGTAGATAAAGGAGATGTAGTAGATGTTGTATATTTGGACTTTCAGAAAGCTTTTGACAAGGTGCTGCATTAGAAAAATAGAAAAAGCAGAAACAGCACAAGAAAAGAAGACCAAATAAAAGAGACAATAAATAACACAAATGAAGTCTCCTGTAATTATGAAGAGACTGCCTGGATGATTGTTTTGAAGAGAGCTGATACTGTAAAGCTCATCCAGTGAGTCCTTGGTGTTAGCGCTTGGGAATGTAGAGAGCAGTGATGAACACAACAGCAAACTCCCTGAGCAGGCATTCAACTATAAGCTCAATTGTCACAGGACAGTGACTGTCCACTGCAGAAGAGTCTGTGCACCAATCATTGCTGATACACGCACGTAGTCTCCTTCTCCTGGATGTCGCTGATAGAGAGCTCCCCTCCGCACAGAATAGAGATTTCTCTTTCAGCTCGTGAACAGATTGCTGTGCATTTTTATTTGTACATTAGATCTCATAGAACTATATAGAAAAGTACAATGCAGAGATAGGCCTATTGACCCATCTAGTTCACGCTGAACCATCTACTACTCCACGATTTCTTTCCTGTTAGTGAGTCTATATGATTTTTATTCTTCACTTGCGAACAATTTTTTGAAAAGAGCTAAATAACATCCAGAAGCAATTTATCGAGCTGGGGCAGTTTGCTAACACATGAATGTAAATGTTAAATACCGGGGAAATTTTAATCAGCCAAGATTGCTCTAGTGTGAATTTGAGGAGTGATTTGAATGAGATAGCTGGCTTCACTGCCACACCTCTGTTGCCTTCATTACTTTCCAAGCCTTTGCGTTCTGTACTTGGAGGGCAGAGCTCAGAGAGGGTTCCAGTGACAATTCCACCCTGCCTCACTACAGCATTTGATCATTGATGAGGGGAGAGTCTAATGAAGAGAGACAGAGCAGATTGGGCCCGTGTTCTCCAGAGCTTTAGAGGATGAGGGGTGACCTTGTTGTGTCACTCTCAGTGGTGGTGGTGAACTTTCAATGGATGTGGGAAAATCACTTGAAGACTAGCGAGACTGCAGATGATGGAATCTGGAGCACCAAGCAATTATGGAGTCCTGATGCAGGGTTTCGACCCAAAATGTTGACAATTCCTTTCCTCCCACAAATGCTCCTCAACTTCCTCCAGCAGATTGTTTGTTGTGGTGGGATTGTTTTCCCTGCTGGTGGAGTCAAGAGGTAGAGGATATGGTCATAGAGTCAAATAATCATTATTTTCATCATTATGTGCCATGTCATATGACGTGGGCAATCAGGGTCTCATAAACATGATTGTCCTTGGCAATTTTTTCTACAGAAGTGGTTTGCCATTGACTTCTTCTGGGCAGTGTCTTTACAAGACGGGTGACCCCGGCCATTATCAATACTCTACAGAGATTATCTGCCTGGCACGAGTAGTCGCATAACCAGGACTTGTGATATGCACCAGCTGCTCGTATGACCATCCATGACCACCTCCCATGGCATCACAGCCTTGATGGGTGGGCTAAGCAGGTGCTACACCTTGCCCAAGGGTGACCTGTGGGGTAGCAGAGGGAAGAAGCACCTTACACATCCTTTGGGAGAGACACATCTCCACCCCACCACTCTGAGGTTGTACAGTAGACGTGTCAAATAAAACTATTCTTTATCCCTTTGAACCAGTTAACTATAAAGTCAAGCTTGTAAATCAAAACAGAAGGGGATCAGTCATGGTAAGTTTCATCATATTTACACTGATAACTTTTTGAGTACTGTTCAAATAAGTCAGAATATGTCGGTACTTTGGACACTGACATCGTGAAAAGAATTGTGAATAAATCCAGTGCAGGGCCAAAATGTGATGCAGGAATGGACAAAATTCTTTTTCACCACTTTAAAGAAAATTGTTCCAAGCCAACCAACATGAAGGCAAATTTCGGAACAGCATACTACTATATCACAGGTGCAAGGGGATGCAGAGACAGAAACGAGAAGGCAAATTCATGACAATAGTCAAGAAGTCACAGTCAAAACATGGAGAACCAAACAGATATAGAATCCTATGCCAATAAAAATACCATTAAAAAATATCGTTCCCCCTGTTCCTCGTGGATAAATGCAGCAGTGTGAGTGAGGTGCTCACCCTTTTCCACATTGTGAATAGTCTACAAACATATTAAATTCATCCCTTTATTTTTGAGAATGTTGTCTGTTCTGTAGAACAGTAAATGTTCTTCAGATGTACTGTATTGATTGTAAAGTACATTGGGACATTTCGAAGAAGCAATAACAAGGTTGAAATTTGTTCACACAGCTCTGAAAATAACTTTGATGTGCCATTGAAAATTAACTTAACTCTTTGCTGAACAACTTTCTGCATGATATAGAGCCCGTCAGGAAATCTGTCTCATTTTGCAGGGTATTTTCATTCTCCCCAGAACATTTGTACTGGAACAAATCTTCCTGTCTTAATGCCCAGTGTAGTACAGTACATGAAATTCACGTGGAATAGGAACGTCAATCATACTGATCTGATCAATAATAATTCACTGGTAGCACCGTGGAAAGGCTGCTGGCTACTACCTCACATCTTCAGCAAATCAGATTGAATCCTGACATCTGGTGCTGACTTTGTCGAGTTTACACGTTCTCTCTGTAGCTGTGTGAGATACCTCTAGACACGGAGGTTTCATCCTTTGTTTCAAAGGTACAGCACTGTGCAAAAGTGTTAGGCACATGTAAAAAATTCTGTACACCGAAGATGCTTTCAAAATAATAAAACTTGAAGTTCAAAATATCAGAAAGGCCACTATAAATAGCAGTAAATAGTAAAGATCTAAATCAAATCAATGTTTGGTGTGACCACCATTTGCCTTTAAAGCTGCTTCGATTCTCTTCGGTACACTGTCTTGGTACACTTTGGCTGTCTTGCTCATTTCTGTCTCTCTGGGTAATCCCAGATAGCCCTGATGATGTTGAGATCAGGGCTCTGCACCATTTGAAACCATACAATGAACCAAGGGTGCCTGAGAATTTTGCACAGTAGTGTATGTGGTTTGGCACTAGTTTTGGTACTGGTTTATTTCTCGGAAGTGGCATTACAGGTAGATAAAGCACAGGCAGAATCACAAAGAGAGCTTTTGGCATATTGGCTTTCATAAATCAGAGTAGCGACCAAGAAGGGGGGATGAAATGGTGAAGTTGTATAAGATTTGCTGAGGCCATATTTGGAGAATTTTGTGCAGTTCTGGTCACAAACCTGAAAACGTTACAATGATATTGCCAGGTCTTGAGTTATAGTGGAGGTTTGAATAGGTTAGGACTTTATTCCCTGGAATGAATGAGAATGTGGAGGGATTTGATAGAGGTTTCCATTATTATGAGGCATATAGATAAGGTAAATACAAGCAGGCTAGGTTTGAGTGAGACTAGAACTAGAGGTCATAGGTTAAGGGTGAAAGGTGAAATATTTAAGACGAACTATAGGGGAACTAAGTCACTCAAGTGTGGGTCAAGCTGCCCCATACTCAAATGGTGGATACAGGTTTGATTTAGTTTGAAGTTTGGTAAAGTACATGGATGGGAGACTATGGCCCAGGTGTGGTCGATGTGATTAGGCAGATAATAGTTTGGCATGGATTGGATGGGCTGAGGGTATGTTTCTATGCTGTAATGCTCTATCACACCAATAAATCTATTAGTATTATTACATGCACCAAGATACAGTGAAAAACTTGTCTTATGTACTGTTTATACAGATCAAATCATTACACAATGCATTGAGCTAGAATAAGCTAAAACAATAACAATGCAGACTTGGAGGTGATGGTAAGGTGGTGCTAAACAGCGACTCCTTTGCTTGCATCTTTGGAAACAGCTCTATTTCCAGCTTTAATATCTTTATTTTTCCCTTTCAGGGTTCTATTGAAGACCCTGACCTGGAGTTACACACAAACTTCGGTTCTTTGCAGGAATGGGACCCATTCTCGAGGTTTCAGGACCGGTCACTGTTGTTTGGCACTCCAGGGATTCGGCCTGAGAATCGGCCTAGTGTTTGGAAGCCTAAGACCTCGAGCTCTGGAGTCAGGTGGATCGAGGGTCGGTATCATGGCAGGAGACTCATGTGTCGTCGGGGAGGCTGGAAAATCTTTCACTATGGGCCCGAAGACATGAGATCTTTGCGATCTTCAGGCACAGAGCTTGTAAAAAGCAACAAAACTGACTTTTTAATATCATAAACCGGTGGGTTGTTGTTAGGTCTACCGTTGGCTGTGAAAATGGGGGACACCTCCCTCTCCCTTATTAGGGAGAGAGAGAACTTGTGGTTTGTTGAATGCCAGATGAAATGCGATAACCTTTGGGATAACTGCAAGGTCTGTGTCTTTGCTATTGCTTAGTTCACGCTAATGCTTGGTAGTGGGTGCACTTTTTTGCAGGGTGTAGGGGGGTATCATTGCCTTGCTGCCACAAGCATGGGAGGGGGAGCTGGGGGGACTTTGGGGTTCTCACGGTTAACTGTTGTTCATTGGGGCACTTCTCTGTTTTCGTGGATGTTTTGCGAAGAAAGAGCATTTCAGGATGTATATTGTATATATTTCTCTGACATTAATTTGGACCTTTGAATGAAGTATAACAGCTACAGAGAGAGTGCAGAGCAGGTCAATAATAAAGTGCCAGATCATAACAAAGGTAGATTGTGAGCTCAAGATTCTGTCTTATCCTACAGGAGGTCCATTGAATACTCTGATAGCAGCGGGACAGAAGATGTCCTTGAGCCTGATGGCATGAATTGGCCACTGTATATTTTGTGAGTAGATTCCAGAATCTAAGGGTATCTGATGGCCATGTGGGGAGAAAAAACAGTCAGGTTAGTTTAGGATTAACGTAATTGGATGCTTAATGGTTGTCAAGATTGTAATGGGCCTGGTTCTCCATTATTCAACTAATTCTCATTTACCCACAGAACCCATTTCCCCTGAAACCCATGCTACTTAAAAGGGCCAACATTCAAACTGCTTTCTTTGCTCTCTTGCAAATCTTTGACATCCCATGACCACAGCTACCATTTTACAAATACAACTTGACTGCTTTACCAATTGAGCTCAGGGTTACTTTCACTCTGAACCTCCCAGTGGTGTCACACGGGGAAAGCCAACAAGGTAAATGAAGTTTCTGCTTTTAAAGAAACTTCCACAACCAAGTTTTATTGCCAAAAAGGGGGTATACAGCAATTTTTCATCCATAATCCTCTCCCTGTATCTGTGGTTTTCCAACAGCAAAGTGTGAAACTCTTATGGTATTTTAGTTAAGCGTGTCAGCTTTGCCAACCGCAATGGACACTTGCTCACACATCCCATAATCCTAAACATTAATATACACGTAAATGCTCATAGACTAAGTAAAGGGCACACTTACACATGTTAAAATGCACACTTGCACACCACGGATTTCTTGTTAGTGACTAAATTTCAGTGTAATTTACTGTGGAATTGAATCTCGTTTATTTTAGATCTGGCAAGCAGATTGTTAGTGCACAAATAATATGTTAATTTTGAATCATAGCTTCCACCAATGTCTGAAAAAACAAACATTTTTAAATAATACAGATGTAAAACTAAAGTGTACTTGATGAAAATGACTAGCTTTTAGAAATTCCCTTGACAAGACTCAACACTGAATAGATTGCATTTGAAGTTGGGAGTAAAACAATCCAAGCTCCTTACCTTTCCCACCTGATCTGGATGATAATGTGGTAAATTAGCACATTAGCAAATTAGCAAATTTGCTGATGATACAAAGATTGGAGGTGTAGTGGACAATGAGGAAGGTTTTCAAAGCTTTCAAAGGGATCTGGACCAGCTGGAAAAATGGGCTGACAAATGGCAGATGAAGTTTAATACAGACAAGTGTGAGGTATTGCACTTTGGAAGGAAAAACCAAGGTAGAACATACAAGGTAAATGGTAGGGCACTGAGGAGTGCAGTAGAACAGAGGGATCTAAGAATACAGATACCAAATTCCCTAAAAGTGGCATCACAGGTAGATAGGGTAGTAAAGAAAGCTTTTGGTACATTGGCCTTTATAAATCAAAGTATTGAGTATAAGAGTTGGAATGTTATGGTGAGGTTGTGTAAGGCATTAGTGAGGTTGTGTAAGGCATTAGTGAGGCTGAATTTGGAGTATTGTGTGCAGTTTTGGTCACTGAATTACAGGAAGGATATTAATAAGGTTGAAAGAGTGCAGAGAAAGTTTACAAGGATGTTGCCAGGACTTGAGAAACTGAGTTACGGAGAAAGGTTGAATAGGTTAGGACTTTATTCCCTGGAGTGTAGAAGGATGAGAGGAGACTTCATAGAGTTATATAAAATTATGATGGGTATAGATAGAGTGAATGCAAGCAGGCTTTTTCCACTGAAGGTAGGGGAGAAAAAAACCAGAGGACATGGGTTAAGGGTGAAGGGGGAAAAGTTTAAAGGGAACATTGGGGGGGGGGGTTTCCTCAGACAGAGAGTGGTGGGAGTGTGGAATGAGCTGCCAGATGAAGTGGTAAATGCGAGCTCACTTTTAACATTTCAGAAAAACTTGGACAGGTACATAGATGAGAGGTGTATGGAGGGATATGGTCCAGGTGCAGGTCAGTGGGGCTAGGCAGTAAAATGGTTCGGCACAGCCAAGAAGGGCCAAAAGGCCTGTTTCTGTGCTGTAATGTTCTATGGTTCCATTACCTTCCAGCTTGTACTCCTTCCTTCACCTTCTTACTCTGTCCTCCCCTCTTCCTTTACAGACCTGATGAAGAGTCTCAACCCAAAATATCAACTTTTTATTCCTCTCATAGATGCTGCCTGACCTGCTGAGTTCCTCCAGCATTTTGTGTACGTTACTCTTGATAATTGGATATTCAGGGTTTTTTTTCTTTAAGCATTATACTTCAATCGATCATGATATACAGAGTGTGAGAATAGACCAGACAATATAAGCTAATGTGGAATTAACCAACCAAATGAACTAAATGTTGTGACTGCTTTCTCCAGGATGGATGATCAAGGTTAATGATAGATTTCACCAGTAAATTGTTGTTTCCCAGCTGAATTTCCACCTGATCAAGCTGAAGCTCAGTTCTGCCATTTTGAGCAACAGGTTCCTTTTGGAAGTCATAGTTTGTTTTAAAAAAAAAGGAAGATTTGGGGGCATGGGGGGGGGGGGGGGGAAGGAGGAATGGGTAGAGTGGAATTTAAATCCCATTGTGAGAAAGATGCTTGGTTCAATAACATGCTGGTCAATACGATAGCCAAAACAACCAGGGACCAATTGAAGCTGGGGATCTTGAACACTGCTGCTTAAGATTGAGGTGGAGTTGGGATGGATTATAAGGTGGATTTGGTGTTTTGGAGACTGCCTGGCACCCTAATATCATTTTCCCTTTGATTAGTATCTTTGATTCCCTCTGATTAGCTCATTGCCACACATTCCTTCTTCGACCAGTGCCAGAAAAGTAGTCATCTCAAAATTTAATGTTCGAAGTACATATATGTTACCATATACAACCCTGAGATTCATTTTCTTCTGGGTATACAGTACTCAATAAATCTCCTTATGACAATCAGAATTTGATCTGCATGTTTAACAGCTTTCCTCACAACTCCAGTTTAAATTAGACAGATTTTATCTGGTACTATTAAAGGCTTCTCCCAAGACAGTAAAAGAATAATTTCCTACAACATGTTACTGATATGAGACCATAAGACCATAAAACACAAGAGCAGAATTAGGCCATCTGGCCCATTGAGTCTGCTCTGTCATTCAATCATGGCTGATCCTTTTTTTAATCTCTTCCTCAACCCCAGTTCCCGGCCTTCTCCCCGTAACCTTTGATGCCAATCAGAACTATCAAACTCTGCCTTGAATACACCCAACAACCTGGCCTCCACAGCCGTATATGGCAACAAATTCCACAACTTCACCACCCTTTGGCTAAAGAAATTTCTCCACATCTCTGTTTTGAAAGGGCGTCCCTTTATCCTGAGGCTGTGCCCTCTTGTCCTTCTCTCACATTATGGGAAACATCCTTTCCACATCTACTCTGTCTAGGCCTTTCAACATTCAAAAGGTTACAATGAGATCCCCCTTCATCCTACAGAATTCCTGTGCATACAGACCCAGAGTCATCAAACGTTCCTCATTTGATAACCCTTTCATTCCTGGAAACATTCTTGTGAACCTCCTCTGGGCACTCTCCAACGCCAGCACATTTAAACTGTTCACGATGCTCAAAGTGAGTCCTCAGCAACACATCCTTGCTCTTGTATTCTTGTAATATCATGCATTGTTTTAGGCAGTACTTTGGAATTGAGGATGATTTGCTTCCATTCCAGAATTGTGGGACCTGAGGTGAAGCCAATGTGGGAGCCACAGATGGGGCAAGATGGTAACTAATGGGATAGACGGGTGGGTGATTTGTGAGGTGATCTGCTACTTCTGCCACGTACACAGTTCTGTGTGCTCCTGGACTTGGGATTCCAAGTGTTTCTTCCACTATTTCAATGGCCATGGGCAGGAAATTCAGAAGTGACATACCGTATTTTAGGGCCACAGAGTAATGCAGCAGAGAAATAGGCCCTTTGGCCCAACTAATCCATACTGACAAACGTGCCCGTCCAAGCTGGTCCCATCTCCCTCCATTTGGTCATTATCCTTCTAAACCTGAGTAAGGCAAGAGGGAGCCTGTCAACATCCTCTGCAGACAGCTCAAAAAACTACTAGATATTCTTCTTTTTATATTTTTTAAACTGTGACACAGCACAGAACAGGACCTTCAGGCCTTTGGAGCTGTGCCATCCCACAATCTGTCCAATTTAACACTAGCTTTATCACAGGACAATTTACAATGACCAATTAACCTACCAACAGAAACCGGAGCACCTGGAGGAAATCCATGAAGTCACAGGGAGAACATGCAAACTCCTTACAGACAGCAGTGGGAATTGAACCCAGGTCACTGGTATTGTTATGCTTTGTACTAACCACAACGCTACTGTGTTGCTCAAAGTTCTTCCAATTACATTTATTAGCAAAGTATACAGTATATACACAGTATACAACTCTGAGATCCGATTTCCCGCAAGCAGCCATAAAACTTAGAAGAACAATACTTCTTCTCCTGAGCATTGATCAATTGCAGCCTGTATTTTTCATTTTAAGGATGTATTTTTAGGCTGACCAAATGATCTGGCATTTTTGCGATCTCCTGGGGAATTCGGTGAGGTTGAGAGTGGGATGCGCAGGAGCGGCCATCGATTCCATTACCCTGCACCCATTGAAGTGTCAATCAAGATTAAACTCGACGAGGACGAGAGCAGAAAATGAGTGGGTGCTCAGCTCATTCTGCTTGCATTTGATAGTCTCCATCTGAGCTGCTGTCAGCGGAAGGTGCAGGGTCCTGCACTGCAAAACTCCATCACCTTGGCGGCTCATGGCTGTAGACTCATCTTCAAAGGACTCTGCGGTTTGACGTTTAATGTCCTCAGTGCTGAAGGCACTCCATGGCTGTGGGTGGACTTCTGGTGACTTTGCGGTTCCTGTTCCATGTGTTTTATTTACTCTTTTTCACTACTTGCACAATTTGATCGAGATACTTCGGTGCAGAACTGGCTCTGCATGCTGTGGCCTGTCCGACTCAGTGTCTGCGGCTCCTGGACCGTTTCAGGAGCTCTGCGGCCTGGTGTTTTATCATCTCTAGGTTATTTGTTCATTTTTAGCTGCTGGCACAATCTGTTCTTTTTTTTCGCGTATTGGGTGTTTGATGGTCTTTACTGTGTGGGATTTTTAATGAGGTCTTTAGCTTTTCTTTGGTTCACGGCTGTTTTCGGGAAGACAAATCTCAGGGTTGTGTACTGTGCACATACTTTGATAACAAATAGACTTTGAAACTTTGAACCCTTTCTTATCCACCTATCTGTCCAAAAGTCTTTTAAATTCTGTTACTGCACCTGCCTGGAATGCTTCCTCTGGCAGTACGTTGCATGTTCATACCGCCCCTTTGTGAAAAATTTGCTCCCTCTGGTTACCATTAAATCCTTCTCCCTTCACATTAAACCCATGTCCCCTCATTCTTGATTCCCAAATCCTGAGAGAAAAAACTGTGTTCATTCAACCTCTCTATACTCCTCATGATCTATGTCCCTTCATAAGGGTACCCATCAGACTCCTGTGCTCCAATGTGTGAAGTTCTAGCTGTTCAATCTCTAGAACTCAGTCCTTCCATCCCTGGCAAAATCCCCATAAGTATTTGCTGCACCTTTCTTGCTTCCTTGCATCTTTCCCATGGCAAGGTGACCAAAACACTACACACTACTCCAAGTGTGGCCTCACGAGGGACTGTTACATCTGCAAATTAGCACCTTCTAGGAAGATTGGTTTCTCAAACTTTTGAAAATTGCGCACCCATCCCCCCCTTCACTGTTCCCCATATCTATTTCCTTCTCTCACCTTGTCTCCTTACCTACCCATCATCTCCCTCTGGTGCTCCTCCCCCTTCCCTTTCTTCCATGGTCTTTTGTCCTCTCCTATCAGATTCCCCCTCTCCAGCCCATTATCCCTTTCTCCAATCAACTTCCCAGCTCTTTTCTTCACCCCTTCCTCCTCTCCCAGTATCACCTTCTACTTCTTCCTCCCCTCCCCCACTGTGGTGAACTACGTATACCTGTCTGGACACGCCCCCGCCACTGACTGCTCCTGTGGCTCCTCCCACGGACCCCGGTATAAAGGCAATTGGAGGCACAGCCCCGGCCTCAGTCTCCAGGATGTTGTGTGGTGGTCACTTGCTGCTTGTTCTTTCTTCCAGCCAATAAAAGCCTAAATCTCACCTCACGTCTCCGAGGGTTATTGATGGTGCATCACCCACCCTTCTTACTTTGACTACTCCTCTTTCTTTCCAGTCCCGATGAAGGGTCTCGGCTGAAACATTGACCCTTCACTCTTTTCCGGAGATGCTGCCTGGCCTGCTGAGTTCCTCCAGCATTTTGTGTGTGTTTCTTCCTGGAAGCTCTGAGTGACGTCTTTGAATCTTTTTCTCTGTCCGCCTGCTAATCTCTCCCCCATGACAGAGCTTGCATTAGAGTGTTTGTTTTGGGAACCTGGTCTAGGACACACAAGTGCTGCAGTCAACATAACTTAGTGCTTGGGTTGCTATACTGGGAGAGGCTGCTGCTGCAAATTTGTTTATCCTTCCAGTGAATTTGAAGGATTTTGCTGAGATGTGAGAGCTGGAAGAATGCTCTAATAACTACATCACAAACTGGCAGGGGTGCCATGGAAACTAACATTTTAATTTCTAAGTTAACATCTCTTATCTACCCAGGCACTGTCTTGCCTGAGGTTGTCAGATAAGCACAAGATTGGAAGTTTTTCATCCATTCCCACTATAGGGCAATTGAATTGAAATAGATAGAAATTTAACAGTTCGTAATCACAATGATATCCAGCAGGGAATTGCGTCTTTGATAATGTAGTGAAGGCAGCCATCACATACCACAGAGTGAAATGCCTTCTCTGTCCTCATCTAAGTTACCCCTCCATTACACAGCCCATAGATCACAGGATACAAGACCAGAATAAGACCATAAGCCCATAAGATATAAGAACAGAATTAGGCCTTTTGGCCCCTCATATCTCCTCTGCCATTCCATCATGGCTGATCCAATTTTCCTCTCAGTCCCAATCTCCTGCCTTCTCCCTGTACCTCTTCATTCTCTGACCAGTCAATAGTCTAACAACCTCTGCCTTAAATATGCATGAAGGCTTGGCATCCACAGCTGCCTCTGGCAAAGAATTCCACAGATACACCACTCTCTGGCTATGAGATTCATTCTCATCCCCATTCTAAAAGGACATCCCTCTATTCTGAGACTGTCCTCTGTCTTAGACTCTCCCACCATAGGAAACATCCTTTCACCATTCAATGGGTTTCAATGAGGTCACCCCTCATTCTTCTGAATTCTAGTGAATACAGGCCCAGAGCCATCAGACACTATTCATATGACAAGCCATTCAATTCTGGTATCATTTTTGCAATCCCCCTTTGAACCATCCAGTTTCAGCACATTCTTTCTAAGATAAGGGGACCAAACCTGCTCACAATACTCCAAGTGAGGCCTCACCAGTGCTTTATAAAGTTTCCACATGATATCCTTGCTTCATTATTCTACTCCACTTGAAATGAATGCTGACATTGCGTTGGCCTTCCTCACCGCAGACTCAACCTGCAAATTAACCTTTAGGGAATCCTGCACAAGGACTCCCAAGTCTTTTGCACCTCAGTTTTTTGTATTTTTTCTCCATTTAGAAAATAATCAACCCTGTCATTTCTTCTACCAAAATGCATGACCATAGACTTCCCAAAACATTATTCCATCTGGCATTTCTTTGCCCATTGTCCTAATCTTCTAAGTCCTTCTGTAGTCTCTGTACTTCTTCAAAACTACTTGCTTCTCCATATTGTCTGGAAAGTTTGCAACAAAGCCATCAATTTCATCATCCAAATCATTGACATATAATCTCAAAATAATTATTCCCAACACACATCAAGGCCGTAAGATATAGGAGAAGAATGTGGCCATTCAACACATTGAGTCTCCTCTGCCATCCCATTATGGCTGATCCCAGATCCTACTCAATCCCATAGACCTGACTTCTTGCCATATCCTTTGATGCCCTGACCAATCAGAAAACTATCAACTTCCCCCTTAAATATACCCAAGGATTTGGCCTCCACCATAGATTGTGGCAGAGGATTCCACAGATTCACTACTCACTGGCTAAAAAAATTCCTAGTTTTTATTCTGAAAGGTCACCCCTCAGCTTTGAGGCTGTGCCCTCTAGTTCTGAATACCCCCACCAGAGGAAACATCCACTCCACATCCAACTTATCTAGTCTTTTCAAAATCTAGTAGTTTTCAATGCGATCCGCCCACATTCATCTAAATTCCAGTGAGACCCCTGTGGAACATCACTAGTCACTATCAGCCAGCCAGAAAAGGTTCCCTTCATCCTCACTCTTTACCTCCTGCCAATCAGCCACTGCCTTATCCATGCTAGAATCTTTCCTGTAATCTTTCCCTCTGTCGTCCGATTCATAAATCTTTAGGCACTACCTCACTTCTTTTTTAATATACAATATTTCTATTTCTGCACTTCTTAAAATCTATTCAATAGATGTAATTGATTTACTTGTTTATTTATTATTTAATTTATTATTATTTTTTCTCTGCTAGATTATGTATTGTATTGAACTGCAGCTGCTAAGTTATCAAATTTCATGACACATGCCGGTGATAATAAACCTGATTCTGACTCTAATACCATGGGCTCATGTGTGGCACCTTGCCAAAAGCCTTCTGAAATTCCAAGTTCACAAGATCAACTAATTCTCCTTTGACTATCCTGCTAGGTATTTCTTCAAAGAATTCCAACAGATTTGTTAGGCAAGATTTTTCCTTGAGGAAACTATGCTGACTATGGCCTATTTTATCACATGCCTCCAAGTACCCTGAGTCCTGTTCCTTAATAATCGACTCCAGTATCTTCCCAACCACTGAGATCAGACTAACTGGCCTCTTGTTACCTTTCTTTTGCCTCTCTACCTTCTTGAAGAATGGCATGATATTTGAATTTTCCAGTCTTCAAGAAACATTCCAGAATCCAGTAATTCTTGAAAGATCATTACTAACACCTCTACATTCTCTTCAGCCACCTCTTTCATAACTCCTGGGTGTACATCATTTGGTCCAGGTTACTTATCTACCTTCAACCTTTCAGTCTCCAAAGAACCTTCTGTCCAGTTATGATAACTTCGCAAACTTCATGCCCCCGACACATGGAACTTCTGCCATACTGCTAGTATCTTCCACAGTGAAGACAGATGGAAAATACTTATTCAGTTCATCCACCATTTTGTTGTCCCCCATTACTAACTCTCCAGCATTGTTTTCCAGCAGTCCGATATTCACTCTTGCCTCACTTTTACATTTTATGTGTAACACTTACCCAACAGGCTGGTATATGTCTAGGAGAAAAGGAGATCCAGCCACTCACCAACCCCACCTCCCGTACACACAGGTGCTGTGAGAATCAAGTTTATGCCGCGCATACACACACAATATCAAACTCACACCAACTACCGTATGGAATACACTTTAAAGATTTTACTAAAACTAAAAGAGTACTATGCAATACAGTATATATGAAGGAAAAGAAAATAAAGTAAAAGGCACCAACTTATCAAAGTTCAGTCAGTTTAGTGCACATCGTTGGAGCTCAACCATCGAACCATTCAACCCCTCGTCACTTTCCTCCGACCTCCAAGTCCTCGCACCTGGGACCACCCCCGGTGGTCGACCGAGCAGTGCAGCGCACGTCCACCTTCCTCGGCGTCTCCTTCCCGCCTGCCCCGAAAAGACCGCGAAACCCCCAAGCTCCCAGCCTCTCAAGACAAAATAACATTCCCCATTGGTTAAAAAATGAATACAATCCCCATATCAGCAAGTCCAAAGCTAAACAACTGCGAGAGAAAACACTTATCAAACATAAAAGCATTCCTACTCTAGCAAACCAAAGAAGCCATTTTGATTAACATACACAGTACATTGTACATATGTATGGGAAGAAAGTTTTGGTATCCTCTTTAATATTATTGGCTAGCATACTTTAGTATTTCATCTTTACCTCTTAATGATTTTTTAGTTGCCTTTTGTTGGTTTTTAAAAGCTTCAAAATCCTCCAATTTTCCACCAATTTTTGCTCTATTATATGCCCACTCTTTGGCTTTTATGCTGGCTTTGCTTTCTCTTGTTAGACATGGTGGTGTCATCTTTCCTTTAAAATGCTTTTTCCTCTATGTGATGAGACCATTCAGCTCATTGTCTTCTCTGCCATTCAATCACAGCTGTTTTTATTTCAACCCCATTCTCCTGCTTCTCCCCATAATTCTTAACCCCTTTACCAATCAGAACCTATCAATTTCTGCCTTAAAAGCACCCAACGGCTTGGCCTCCTCCACCAATGAATTCCACAGAATTACCACCCTCTGACTGAAGAAATTCCTCTTCATCTCACATTTAAAGGGGTGTACCACTGGATCCTGGGGTCTCCTTTCAAAATGAAATATCCTCTCCACATCCACTCTATCTTGGCTTTTCAGTATTGATATGTCACAGTCAAAGTCAAAGTAAAATTTACTATCAAAGTATGTACTGAATATAAGACTTAGGAGCAGAATTAGGCCATTTGGCCCATTGAGTCTTCACTGCCATTCCATCATGGCTGACTTATTATCTCTCTTAACCCCATTCTCTTGCTTTGTGCCCATAACCTTTGATGCCCCTTTCTAAACAAGAACCTATTAAAACCAATTGTAAATACATTCCATGAGTTGACATCTACAGCTATCCATGCAATGGCAATGAATTCCATAGATTCACCACCCTCTGGCTAAAGAAATATTTCCCTAACTGTACTAAATGGATGCCCTTCTAGTCTGAGGCTGTGCCCTCCTGTCCTAGACTCACCCACTATAGGAGACATCCTCTCCACCTCCACTCTATCTCAGCCTCTCAAAATGCGACAGCTTTCAATGAAGTCCCCCCTCATTCTTCTAAACTCCAGTGAGTACAGGCCCAGAGCCACCAAACACTCCTCATATGTTAACCATTACTTTCCTAAAATCATTCTCACAAACCTCCTCTAGATGCTCTCCAATGCCAACCTTTTCTGAGATAAAGGATCCAAAACTGCTCACAATACTCTAAGTGTGGTCTAACCAATGCCTTATAAAGTCTCAGCATTACATCCTTCCTGCACTTCTCGAAATGAAAGCTAACATTGGATTTGCCTTCCCTACTACTGACTCAACTTGGCAAGTTAACCCTTAGGGAATCCTGCAATAGGGCTCCCAAGTCCCTTTGCACATCTGATTTTTGAATTTTCTCCTGATTTAGAAAATAGTCTGACTTTATTTCTTTTTCAAAGTGCAGGACCATACACTTCACTACCCCACTTTCCATTTGCCCCTTTACCCATTCTCCCCATCCATCTAATTCCTTCTGCAGACTCTCTGCTTCCTCAACGTTCCTTGAGGAATGTTCCTCAATGTTCTTTCTTTTTTCTCCCTCCCTTCTTAAAGACTGGAGTGACAGTTGTAATTTTCCAGTCCTCTGAAACCATTCCCAAATCCAGTGACTCTTGAAAGGTCATTACTAATGCCTCTTCAGCTACCTCATTCAAAACCCTGAGCTGTAGGAAAATCTAGTCCAGATGATTTATCTGCCTTCAGACCAATCCACTTCCCAAGCACTTTCTCCTTAGTAATTGCAACTACACTCACTTCTGCCTCCTGACAGCCTCAAATTTCTGGCATACTGCCAGTGTCTTCCATAGAGAAGACTGACACAAAATACTTATTAAGTTTGTCTGCCATATCTTTGTCCCCTATTACTACTTGTCCTGCATCATTTTCCAGCAGTCTGATATCCGCTCTCATCTCTCTTTTACTCTTTATATATTTGATAAAACGTTAGGTATCATCTTTAATATCATTGAGTATCTTACTTTCATATTTCATCTTTTATATTCCAGTGGCTTTGTTAGTTGTCTTCATTGGTTTTTAAAAGCTTCCCAATCCTGTAACTTCCCACTAATTTTGCTATATTATATAACCACTCTTTTTCTTTTATGCTGTCTTTGACTTCCCTTGTCAGCTATGGTTGTCTCATCCTCCCTTTAGAATACTTCTTCATCTTTGGGATGTATTTAACCTGCACCTTCTAAATTGCCCTCAGAAACCCCCAGCCATTGTTGTTCTGCTGTCATCCAAGCTAGTGTCCCCTTCCAATCAACTTGGCCAGCTCCTCTCACGTGCCTGAACAATTCTTTTTATTCCACTGTAATACTGATATATCTGACTTTATCTTCTCTCTCTCAAGGGGCAGGGCAAACTCTATCATATTATGGTAAAGGTTCTTTTACCTCAAGCTCTCGAAGGAAATCTGGTTCATTACACAACACCTGATCCAGAATTATCTTTCTACTAGTGGGATCATCCACAAGCTGCTCTAAAAAGCTATTTCATTGCCATTCTTCAAATTCTCTCTCTTGGGATCCAACACCAACAGTATTTTCCCGACCTACTTGCATATTGAAATCCCCCATTACTATGGTAACATTGCCATTTTTACATGCCTTTTCTACCTCCTGTTGTAATGTATATCCCATATCCTGGCTATGTTCATAGGCCTCTATATAACTCCCATCAGAGTCTTTTTATCCTTGCAGTTTCTTAACTCTACCCACAACTATTCTACATCTTCCAATCTGATGCCTCCTCTTTCTAAGGTTATGACTTCATTTTTTACCAATAGAACCACCCCTTGCCTTCTGTCTCCCGGCCTGTCCTTTTGATACAATGTGTATCCTTGGAGGCTGAGCTCTCAACTATGACGTTCTATCAGCCACAACTCAGCGATGGCCACAATACCATATCTGCTAATCTCTAAATGCATCCATCTTATTCCATATACTGCACCTTCAGTCTTGTAATCAACACAGTTTTTGATTTTGCCTCCATCTTACAATTCAACTCATCCCATTGATTGCAGTTTTGCCCGATCATCTCCCTGTCCTTCCTACACTACGCCTCACTACACAATTCATTGAATCGTGTACCAGCTTCCCCATCACTCTGGTTCCCATTCCCCTGCCAAAATTAGTTTAAACTTTTCCCAGCTGCTTTAACTGTTACGATATGCTACCACATTGATGCATCATCAATAACTCTCTCTGAGACGTGAAGGCTAGATATCGGCTTTTATTGACTGGAAGAAAGAACAAGCAGTGGTTGACCACCATACTACATCCTGGAGACAGAGAGGCCGGGCTCAGGCCTCAATCGCCTTTATACAGGGGTCTGTGGGAGGAGCCACAGGAGCAGTCAGCAGGGGGCGTGTCCAGACAGGTATATGTAGTTCACCACACGCATATTACGTTGAGATTAATTTTCTTGCAGACAAATATAGGAAAATAAAGAAATACAGCAGAGTTTATGAAAAATTCAACGTAAACAAGGATTGACAAATAACCAGTATGCAAAACATGAGATGTCCTTGAAAGTGAATCTGTTTTAGATTCAATTCAGACATGAGGAGTGACACTATCCATGCCAGTTCAGGATGCAGAGTAATAACTGTTCCCAATGGTTGTAGGGTAATAACTGACCCTGAACCTGTTGGTTTGGAAGCCAAGGCCCCTGTACCTCCTGCCTGATGGTAGTTGCAAGAAGAGAGCACGGCCAGGATGGTGGGGTCTTTGATCATTGAGGCTGTTTTTTTGTGGCAGTGCTCCAGTAAATGTTCTCAGTGGTGGGGAGAGTTTTGCCTGTTATGGACTGGGCTCTATCCACCACTTTCTTTTACATTTTCCATTCTTGGACATTAGTGTTTCCCTAACAGGCCAAAATCAGCCAATTAGGATACTTTCCACTGTGCCTCTATAAAAGTCTGTCAAAGTTTTTTGGTTGCATGCTGAATCTACACAAACTTCTAAGAAAGTAGAGAACCTGCCGTGCTTTATTTGTGAAGGCTCTTGCATGATGGTTCCGGGACAGATTCTCTGATAATGATAATGCCAAGGAATTTAAAGCTGATGACCTTGTCTATCTCTGACTTCCTAATGTGCACAGCTCATGGACCTTCAGCTTCTTCATCCCAAAGTCACAATTCGACTCTTTGGTTTTGCTGAAATTGAGTGAGAGTTTGTTGCTGTGGCACCACAATGAGTTCCCCACTGATCCTTCTGATCTCGGTTGAGAACAGTTTGAAAGACATCAAACACTCCCCATATGTCAAGTTTCTCAGATGGATGAGAATATGTGAAGTTCAGCTTATGATACAGAAGGACAGAGAGAGCATGTGGTGTCAGACTCTATATCGATGTTACTGTAATATATCAAGCTCAAATGCAGATGCATTGCCATAGGGCGCAGTGCCGTCCAACATGCAACAGGCCCTTCACCCAGCATCAAGCCCCCATCATTACCAGTTCCATTTCAAAGCCTGTTAAATTTCGATGATTCCACATACTTAATGAATGTTATGACAGTAGTTGCCTCCACCACCCATGCAGGCATAGGTTAAAGAATTTTCATCTCTTATCATTAAATAATTGGGTCAAAACAGTGACAATGCAAAAACCAGCTTGTGGTACATGTAGGTAGGCAGGGAGAGACACAACATTGTAAACCACAGTGGAATCGGCCCAGCCCATTGTGGGTAAATCCCTCCCTACCACTGAGAGCATCTACACAGAGCGCTGTCACAGGAAAGCAGCATCCATACAGGGGTTCCGAACCTGGGATCCATGGACCCCTAGTTTAATGGTACAGGTCCATGTCATAAAAAATGTTGGAACCTATGATTATCAATGACCCTCGCCACCCAGGCCGTGCTTTCCTCGTGCTACTGCCATCAGGAAGAAGGTACAGGAGCCTCAGGATCCATAGCACCAGGTTCAGGAACAGTTATTACTCCTCAAACATCAGGCTCTAGAACTACAGTGGATAACACTGAACTGTTCCCACAAGCTATGGACTAACTTTTGAGGACTCTTCATCTCATGTTCTTGATATTTATTGCTTATTGCTTTCTCTTTTATATTTGCACTGCCTCATGTCTTTTGCACATTGGTTCTTTGTCCATCCTGTTGGGTGCATTCTTTTATTGGTTCTATTGTGTTTCTTGGATTTTCTGTGAATGCCCACAAGAAAACAAATCTTAGGGATTTATATGGTTACATACAGTACTTTGATATTAAATTTACTTAGAACTTTTGAAAACTTTAGCACAGAACCAAATGCCTCCTTTCTCCATGGCAATTACCCACCTATTCCACAGAAGCTTTCTTTTACCCTACCCATCCAGCCATGGTTCACACAGAGGGGCCTGGAGAACCAGTGTTGGCACACCCTATCATCATGGATGTGGGGTCTGAATGCAGCCCTGTCCTCTACTGCCATCAATTCATGTGTTCTTCTGAAAGAAATGCTGTGAAATCATTGTGATAACTGGTCTTTATCATTTCTGAAACCCATTGATGCTAAGGCCAATATATTGCATCCATAATTCCAAATATCTGCTGTTAAATTGAGGAAGGAAATCAATAATCTCTTGTCTCTTTAGCTCTCTGGCTTGTCCTGTCCTCACTTTTTAAAAACTGTAGAACTGCAGTAGCCACCTTCCAGACCTCGGGAACTTCACCAGTGACAAATGATGAAGCAAACATCTCTGCAAGGGCTTCTGAAATTTCCTTTCTAACTTCCCACAAAGTCTGAGGATGCATTCGGTCAGGCCTTGGGCATTTTTTCATCTTAATGCTGTAAGGCTGCAAATACCTTCTCCATGGCAATATAGATGCCCTCTAAAACATCTTGACTCCTTTCCCTCATTTCTTGAGAAACCACGATTTTCTTCTTCAGTAAACACAAAAGAGAATCATCCATTTCCTGCTGATCTCTAAAGGGCCTTACTCTTCCATTGTCACTCTTCTACTTGTTATATTCTATAGAACCTCTCGGGATTTTCCTTAAACTTCCCTGGCAGATCCAGTTTATACCTTCACTTTGCTCTGCTGATTTTCCTCTTAAGATTATTCTTAATTTATTTATAGTAATCATCCAGGACCGCTTTAGTTCAATGCGTGTTTCTTTCTTTTCCTTGACAGAGTTCCAATATCTCACATCAGCAAAGTTTCCCTAAACTCTCGAGGTTTACCCATGTCCCTAACAGGAACATGCTATTCCTGGACACTTGCTAGCACGCCCTTAAAAACTTACCACTTGTTATTCATTCCTTTACCTTCAAACAGTCCCACCTAACTAACCTCTGCTAGATCCTGCCTACTTAACCCTAAATTAGCCCTCCTGCAGCTTAGGACCCTAATCTATGGAAATGTCATACCTTTTCCATCACTATCTTTAAACAGATAGAATTATGGTCACTCCAGCCAAAGACTGCCACTTCAGTTACTTGCCCTGTCTTGTTCTTAAGAGGAGCTCAAGCACTGCATTTCCCCAATAGGACCCTTTGTAAAGTTTCCTGGAGACATTCACAAACTCCATCGTATCTGACTCTGGGTGGCCCAGTCAATACCAGGGGAATCAAAATCTCCCACAATTACAACACTATTCTTGTTACATCCGTGAACAATCTACACATTTGTTCCTCAAGTTCCCCCTATTGAGGGGGTTTATAATACAGCCTCCCCTTTTTGTTTCTAAATTCTATGTCTTCACTGGATGATAACCCAAAAACTCTCCCAACAAGATGACATTATTTTTCTGTTCCACAAACTTGCTTTCTACTTAAGTTGCTGTCTTTTGACTTTTCCTCTATAAGTTGGACTGGACCTAATTCATTCACATACGAATGTGACACTTGAACAGCTTTGTTCGAGGAACCAGGATCAGAGTTTGGAGCTGGACAGTAGTTGGTCCAAAAATGATTCATGGTGAAGTTCGAGTAATCTTGGAACAGTTGCTTCCTCAGGCATCTTCCAACAGTACTAACAGAGGTCTCCATTGAGTGATACAGAGAACTTGATGGTGTTGCATAAAACACAAATAATTGGGAATTAAATGTCAGCATTGAATTGTTGAACACTAATTCAGCAAGTATTTCATTAGTAGCAAAGATCTATGCCAAGGTATATTTTCTGATAATATTCAAATCTGATGCAGACAAGAACAAGATCATTTGAAAAAATCAGTGTGGATTCTTCATAGTGGTCAAGTCAGCCATTCCATAAGATCATAAGATATAGGAGCAGAACTTGGCCATACAGCCTATCAGTCATGGAGAACAATATTTCCTATAGCAGGGGAGCCTAGGACCAGCGGGTACAGTGTGCAACCCGTTAGAACAGATATGAGGAGGAATTCCTTTGGCCAGATGGTGGTGAATCAATGGAATTCATTGTCACAGATAGCTATGGAGGCCAAGTCACTGAGTATATTGAAAACAGAGGTTGATAGGTTCTTGATTAGTAAGGGCGTCGAAGGTTCAGGGGAGAAGGTTGGAGAATGGGATTGAGAGGGATAATGACTCAGCCATGATGGTATGACAGAGCAAGCTTGATAAGCATAGATGTGTGACCACCAGTAATAGGCAATGCTTTTTAAAAATCCACCAGGCAGGGTATAAAACAAATAACATTTTCTGTTGCTTTTGATTTCCTGATAGATTAAAATTAGTTCTAAAAAATAAAATTTACATGTAGCTCTGGAAATTGATTGGACAGAACTTCTTACTGATGAAGCTGATGCTCTTTGCAGATTAGAATTATCTAATGTTGGGAGTGTAAGTGGCTGGAATGTGTATTAAAGATTTCCTGGTAACAGCCACTGAGATTACAATATGTAAAGGTGAAGCAGGTCTATTGGCACACTTTGAGAGGAAGGGGAAACCTGGAAAATTATTAGTCATTCTACTTTATAATCACAAGAAAGGATGTTTAGGCTTCTATAATTCTTCTACAAACCTTCTCAGACATTAATTCGAATGATTTGTTGATGCATCCAATGCAATGACCACTTCTAGCTCCATGATACTGTCCTTATTTCTGGATCAAAGCTCTGAGAGTTCTTTGACTGTAGATCCAGTTACATACGTATACACCACAGGAAGGAACTCCCTAGAAATCTTGGCTGCCATTTCTATGCAGTCCATAATCCTACACAGCAAATGTAAAGCTACTTATACCTAGCAGCTTCAGAGGGATTATTCTAATTCTTGGCCCACTTGAGAGATCTCAAAAATCTCCAGCATTAAAATACTTTAAAGGACTTACAGTTCTGTAACAGATAGTCACATTGCACATGCTGAATTTATAGCTCTCCATCATTTCAGATAGCTACAGGTTAATATATTCTTCTAACCTCTGCAGCAAGGTATTTGAAACTTACTGCAGAGATTTTATGTTGGTGTTACCTTTCACTGATAATTTCAGTAAACTTTGCTGCTTTCTTGTTATCCCTCATTGCACCATTCACAATGGAAAAATTTTCAGCAATTGTCTTCTAGCTCAGGAATAATGTCTCCTCTTCCTATAATGGACATACAGAATTCACAACTTTGCTATACACTGCCTATGAAGCAGACAAAATGTTAACCAACATTTTGTTTCTTTTCCCACCCTGAAGGTAATATACTGCACAAATCTCTTCTGTGTGCACTCTTATTTCCAGTTTGTTCACTATATTCATACTTATAATGCATGGCATGCTTTAATTTTATTTGAAACACAGTTGGCTCAGCTTTAAGAAGCAATGCTAGGCTCCATGTTGAAACAAAGCTTCATGGAGTTGTGAAGTCATAGCACAGAAAGAGGCCCGTTGGCAGACCAAACCTGCACCGACTATCAACAGCAGATTAAACACCAAATCTGTTTCATTCTCCACATATTTTTGTCAACCCACCTCCTCACATCAGATTCTACTACCCATCTACATTATCATCATGGTCATTATGTGACGCGGGCGATCATTGTGACCGTGATAGTTCTTGGCAAATTTTTCCACAGATGTGGTTAGCCATTGCCTTCTTCTGGGCAGTGTCTTTTCAAGATGGATGACCCCAGCCATTATCAATACTCATCAGAGATTGTCTGCCTGGCGTCAGTGATCACATAACCAGGACTTGTGATATGCACCCGCTGGTCATACGACTTCATCCTGAACATCCTCTACATAGCACCATCCAGAGACAGAGAAGCAGTTTCAGCGACAGGTTGCTATCGATGCAATGCTCCTCAGACAGGATGAAGAGATCAATACTCCCCAATGCCATTCGGCTTTACAATTCAAGGAGTAAGATATGTTAAAGTGCCGGGGTTAGGACTCAATGTATTTAAGTAAACTACTTAAGAACTTTTTAAAAGCTATTATTAATGCTTTTTGAGAGGGTGATTTTAGATGCATATCATATTTTTACTGAGTTAAGTATTGTATGTAATTAGTTTTGCTATAATAAGTGTATGGGACATTGGAAAAAATGTTGAATTTCCCCATGGGGATGAATAAAGTATCTATCTATCTATCTATCTATCTATCTATCTATCTATCTATCTATGTGACCTTGATCAAGAAGCTAAATGGGTGCTACACCTTGTCCAAGGGTGACCAGTAGGTATATTGGTCCACATTCATACTAGCGACAACATACAGTGGCTAACTAACCTAATGACCCAAACACCTTTAGTATATGGGTGGAACCCAAAATACCCAGAGGAAACTCCATGTGATCACAGGAAGACTTACAAACTCCACAGAGATTCGGATTGAATCTGAGTCACCGGAGCAGCCCAACCAGCTGCTTCAGTGTGCTGTTCAAAGCTCTCCCTGTTTCCCCTATCATTAGACTCACGGGAAGAGACTAAAATCGACTTACTTAGCCTTCAGTCGAAAGACTGAACTTTCTTCTCCTTTGCTGTTTTTGCTTTAGTCCGCAGAATCATCCCAGATTGCAAGAACACGGTCCTCAGCAGCACAGCACTGAGACTTTTTTCTATTCTGTTCTTTAATATGCTACGTTCATCACCAATTATAATGTATCCCGAGGTAAATCATGAACACTGCTGGAGTCCTGTTACATCCTACTTTTAAATACAATTATACCACAAAGGAGCTTCAAACGAGGATATTTACTCCCACTCTACAACAAAAAAAACTCCCTACCTAGAGTGCTTAAATTTATACATTTATAAGCACAATGACATCACTGTATCCTCTGAGGTCATCACCTATTTACAAGATTAAATATAAACACAACTATGATCTAAAAATTAAACTACGAAATGCTGGAGGCACTCAGCAGGTCAGGCTGTATTGCTGGGGGGCGGAGGGAATAAATTAGCATCTCATTACAATGATCCAGGCTAATTGCTAAAATGAGAGGGTTATCCTATCGTAGAGTCAGAGAGAACGATTGCTGAACCACAGCATTGAAACCGCTGCTGGGGCTTCACAAGGCACTGGTCATGCCACACTTGGAGTCAACGAGCAGTTTTGGGCCCTTTACCCAGGAAAGGATATGCTGACATTCGAGAGGGCCCAGAGAATGTTCACGAGAATGAATCCAGGAAATAAAGGAGTTAAACATATGAGGAGTGTTTGATGGCTCCGGGCCTGTGCTCGCAGGGGTTTAAAAGAATGTATTGGGGGGTGGCGGGGGAGGGAGATCTCACTGAAACCTACCAAAGGTTGAAAGGTCTGGATTGAGTGGATGTGGAGAGGATGCTTCTGATAGCGGGGGAAATCTAGAACCAGAGGGCAGAACCTCAGAATGCAAGATGTCCCTTTAGAACAGAGATAAGGAGAAATTTCTTTATCTGGGGGGGGTGGTATGGAGGGCAAGTCAGTTGGTATATTTAAAGTGGAGGTTACAAGGGTCCTGATTAGTAAGGGCATCAAATATTACCGGGAGAAGGCGGGAGAATGGGATTGAGAGGGTTGATAAATTAGCCGTGATGGAATGGTGGAGCAGACCTAATCCTTGCTTAATTATATTCATATGTCATATAGCTCAGAATCAGGCCTTATGCCTCATCCAGTTCAGGCCAAACTATTATTCTGCCTTGTCCCTCTAACCTGCACCTGCACTATAGTTTTCTAAACCCCTTCTACTAAGGTATGTATCCAAACTTCTCATCAAAATCAAACCCGTATTCACCACTTCTGCTGGCAGCATTTTCCACACTCTGAGTGTAGTTCTCCCTCGTGTTCCCCTTAACTGTTTCAGCTTTCATCCTTAAATCATGACCCCTCGTTGTAGTCTCACTGGAAAACATCTTCTTGTCTACCCCTCATAATTTTGTATATCTCTATCAAATCTCCCCTCGTTCTCCTACGCTCTAGAGAATGAGTGTGGGAGATCTATCATGAGTGATCTTTATTGCTCTAAATTAATCTGAATTAATTTGCTGGAGTTTAGTAAAAAAGGTGTGACCAGCATTCCCTCTAATTTGTAATGACCAGTGTGTGCAAAAATTTTGTGCTGTGCAGTTTTTTTTTTGCCCAGTGACAACAACACCTGCACACTGAATAAATTCTTGCATAAAGTCAGTATAAATAAGTCAGTTCTAAAATCTGCAGACAAATCATTGCAAACTCCACATGGTCAACACCAACCACATCAGAAACCAGAAAAGGAAATGTGATTGTGTACAATACTTAATATGCCAATGAGGTCGATGGTGGCATTTGTGCACAGTTTAAATTCCTTTGTGTTCTAGTAGCAAAAGACATGTACACGCACATTTATGACATGTAAAACAAAGCTTTTCACTACACTTTGGTCTCATAACTAATAAAGGAATTCATCAACTTATCTATTTAGTTGGATAATCTCAAATAAAGGTTGGGGCAGGTTTTTAAATTGAGCTGTGCAGGAAATTCTTGCAGAGGAAGGTGAAACTCTGGAACTGCCTATTCAGAAGGTTGTGAAGAGTAGATCATTGGGGAACGTGTATTTAAAGAGGAAGTAAATACAATTTTGAATGATCCAGGATCTGGCATAAATGGGAACAGGAAGCCCGAGGAGGATCAATCATAATCATATTGAATGACAGGTCAGGATTGGGAGGCCTACTCCTTATCCGACTTTCTAATGATCTAATCTGTCATCTGCAAAAAAAAAGCCTGACCTGATGAGGATCACCAGCATTTTCAGTCTTTTTTGTTCATTATGTGCCGTGTTGTATGGCATGGTCGATCATGATCTTTATGACCATGATAGTTCTTGGCAATATTTTTCTACGTAAGTGGTTTGCCGTTGCCTCCTTCGGGGCAGTGTCTTTACAAGATGGGTGACCCCAGCCATGATCAATACTCTTGAGCGAATGTCTGCCTGGCATCAGTAGTTTGCATAATCAGGACTTGTGAAATGCGCCAGCTGCTCATATGACCATCCATCACCTGCTCCCATGGCTTCACTCCCACGGCTGATTGGTAGTGAGGGGGGTGCTAAATAAGTGCTACATCTTGCAGGCCAGGGGAGGGAAGGAGCTCCTTACACCTCCTTTGGTAGGGACATATCTCCGCCCCGTCACCCTGATATTCAGTGTATAACGGCAGCTTTTTTTCAGTATTAGACTCTGAAGTCATTAACCTAGACCTTACATTTACAAAGCGGCATTAATATAAATTGATGGCTCACTTATCATGTTATCCTATGTGGATCTACAGGTAAAGAACTCTGTTTTATTTCAAATTTAAACTTGTATGTTATAGTTCAAACAAAAACAGAAAATCTTGTACTTAAAGAGCAAACACTAGGAAATCTGCAGATGCTGGAAATTCAAACAACACACACAAAATGCTGGTGGAACACAGCAGGCCAGGCAGCATCTATAGGGAGAAGCACTGTCGATGTTATCTTGTACTTGCTCATCTGGATAGTCAGTATCTGTTGAAGGAAAAACAGAGCTAAATATTTTAGGCTAAAGATTCTTTGTCAGAATTGGAAAGGGACTAAATCATGGGGTATAGAAACATCATGTCACAGAAAGGGGAGATTTAGCCCTCTGTCTCTCATAATAGAGCAATCCCATCTGTCCCATTCTCAACAGAGATGCTAATTATTGTCCCTCAAATGATTCCCAATTCATTCTTGAAGTCTTGACTGATTCTGTTCCTTGTACCTCTCCAAGTGGTCAGTCTCAGTATAGATGCTCCCTTTGCTTCATGCTCCATTGTATCTTTAGAATAATCTTTAATTTTATGCTTCCTGCTCATTGAACTACCAACAAATGGAAACAGCTCCCCTCTGTTCACCTCATGAGGTGGTACGTGCATGAAATTAGAGGCAGGGAAAGTAGGAAGGGCGGATCTGAACAACTTGAAGGGTCAGTGATCAGTGGGAGGTAGAAGGAATGAAAAGACAAACCAAGTGTCAGTAATTAAGAAACAGCACTGTAGAGGACTGAATGAAAACAAAACCAGTATCCACAAGTATGAGGACAGTGTTAATGATCAGTACTGAGTCCACAAAGTCCTTTTCCTTCTCTCTGTTTTTGCTGCTAAACATTTAAGGATGGAAGATACTAACATTTTCCGAACAGCTCCAGCACCACTTCTGCATTTTGTACAGGTTTTTTTCTGACAGACGAGGCACTTCAGGGTAATTCATCCAAGTAGAAATGCCTTGAGATGTTTTTGAGAGGCAGAAAGATCTTCAAAAGGAAGATTACGTCCTCGGTGACTTTGGTTAACTACGTGACAAATGCTTCAAATTTCCGGTGGTCAGCTTCATACCTGGAATCAATACGTCTGGCATCAAAGGTACAATTGCCTTTGAAGTCAGCAGACGTACAAACTCAATTTTTTTTGGTAAATGACAAAGTACCTGCCTGTGTCCAAACTCTGCTCAGATAATTCAACCTACACCTGCAAGGCTCCCTCTGTATTAAGACTTTATGTTTAGTTGTGTAACAGCTAGACTTACGAAATGCATTGTCAAGAGCAGTCTGACAAGGCAATAGCTCGTCAGTTTGGCCTGCATTCATGTGCATACATCAGCATCATAACAAACAGTGGCTGCCTTTAATGAAGAGGCTGTCTGTCTGTGCTGAGAGTCTCAGCTCATGCACGTTACATCTGCAAAATCTAAGCCTGAATTTCAGAGATGGAGCGTTGCGCTCTGTGATTCCTGTCAGGGTTCTGAAGTGCATCATGTTTTGGCAATGTCATTCTGGTACCCAACTGACTCTGTTTCTGGCACCAGATCAAGTCATCTCACTGGAGAGTCAGTGAAGTGTAGATTAATAAAAACAGCAAAATGATTATTTAGGAAGCACAAGCATCTTGCCTGGCCTACCATGACAAGCTGACGTTTGCACAAATGTTACCTCAGCAAGACCCCACAATCCCATGGGGATTTCAACAACACAGGAGCAAAGTGAGGAAGGAGAAACTTCTTATACACCATGTGTAGCCCATAAGACCATATGACATAGTGGCAGAATTAGGCCATTCAATCCATCCAGTCTGTTCTGTTATCGATCATGGCTGATTTATTGTCCCTCTCAACTCATAACCTTTGATGGACTTACTAATCAAGAACATATCAACCTCCACTTAAAATATACCCAATAGCTTGGTCTTCTCAGCTATCTGTTGCTATGAATTCCACAGATTCACCACCCACTAGCTAAAGACATTCCTCCTCATCCCTGTTGTAAATGGATGTCCTTTTACTATGAGACTATATCCTTGGTCCTAGATTCCCCTACTATAGGAAACATCCTCTCCAGGTCTAGACATTTCAAGATATGATAAGTTTCAATGAGATCCCCCCTCATTCCTTTAAACTCCAGTGAGTCCAGGCCAGTTAATATAGAAAAAAAATGCAGTTGAAGAGGAATAGGTTGTCCAACACATTGTTTCTGTTCTGCCATTCAATAAGATCATGGTTGGGTTTTTCATTTAGGACCACATTCCTGTGCAAACCCCATAATTCTCGATTCCTTTAATATCTGAAAATCTATCAGACTCTGTCATGAACATATTCAGCGACTGAACAAAATTCTAAAGCATCACCGGCCCTGACTGATGAAATTTCTTCTCAACTAGCCCTGACTGGCCAATGCCATATTCTGAGATGATGATGCCTGAGTTGAGTTCTGAGATGGAGACCTCAGTCAGTCCGGATCGGGAACAGCATCTCCAACACCATCATACTGAGCACGGGGGTTCCCCAGGGTTGCGTGCTCAGTCGACTGCTGTTCACTCTGATGACCCATGACTGTGCAGCAACACACAGCTCGAACCATATCATCAAGTTCGCCGATAACACGACCGTGGAGGGTCTCATCAGCAAGAACGACGAGTCAGCTTACAGAGAGGAGGTGCAGCGGCTAACGGACTGGTGCAGAGCCAACAACCTGTCTCTTAATGGGAACAAAACAAAAGAGATGGTTGTTGACTTCAGGAGGGCACAGAGTGACCACACCCCGCTGAACATCGACGGCTCCTCGATAGAGATCGTAAAGAGCACCAGATTTCTTGGTGTTCACCTGACGGAGAATCTCACCTGGTCCCTCAACACCAGCTCCATAGCAAAGAAAGCCCAGCAGCATCTCTACTTTCTGCAAAGGCTGAGGAAAGTCCATCTCCCACCCCCCATCCTCATCACATTCTACAGGGGTTGTATTGAGAGCATCCTGAGCAGCTGCATCACTGCCTGGTTTGGAAATTGCACCATCTCGGATCGCAAGACCCTGCAACGGATAGTGAGGTCAGCTGAGAAGATCATCAGGGTCTCTCTTCCTGCCATCACGGACATTTACACTACACGCTGCATCCGCAAAGGACCCCATGCACCCCTCATACAATCTGTTCTCCCCTCTGCCATCTGGGAAAAGGCTCTGAAGCATTCGGGCTCTCACGACCAGACTATGTAACAGTTTCTTCCCCCAAGCTATCAGACTCCTCAATACCCGAAACCTGGACTGACACCTTGCCCTATTGTCCTGTTTATTATTTATTGAAATGCCTGCACTGTTTTTGTGCACTTTATGCAGTCCAGTGTAGGTCTGTAGTCTAGTGTAGCTTTCTCTGTGTTTTTTTTTTATTACGTAGTTCAATCTAGTTTTTTGTACTGTGTCATGTAATACCATGGTCCTGAAAAACGTTTCATTTTGACCGTGTACTGTACCAGCAGTTATGGTCAAAATGACAATAAAAGTTAACTTGACTTGACTTGGTTGTAGATGCTCCAGCCAGGAAGGACACACTTCTGTATAAGTCCTGCATGTAGTCCCTTTCTGAGTGGGTGCAGCTGGGTTTATTTGGCTACTCTCTGCCTGAATGAGTGTGTTCAAGCTGCAGTTACACGGTAGTTTAAGCTGGCAAACTATTAGAGTGACAAGGCAGTGCTGCACAGTTGGAAAGACTGAATTCTGAATGCAATATAAAATAAGTAGAAATAATAGATCCCTGAAAACAGAATCCTTCCCATCATAAAGCAGGCTAACTTGGTCTTCTAGACCATTGTGGTTTGTGGAAACCTGAACACATCTAACTATCTAGTTTGTCCTGGAAAACTAACATGACAACAAAAAGTGCCAATGACCCAAAACATTAATTTTGCTTCCCTTTTCTTATTGAGGCAGCGTGGTAGCTTAACGGTTAGCACGACACTTTACAATACCAGCAACCCGGGTTCAATTCTCGCCACTGCCCGTAAGGAGTTTGTACGTTCTCCCCGTAACCACATTGGTTTCCTCTGGGTGCGCAAGTTTCCTCCCACCACTCAAAGACCTACCGCTAGCTTAATTGGTCATTGTGCATTGTCCTGTGATTAGGCTAGAATTAAATCAGGGCGCGGCTGGGTTGTGTGGCCCAAAGGGCAAGAAAAGCTTGTCTGTGCTCTATCTCTAAATAAAAATAAATAAACAGATGCTGTCCCCTCCGCCCCCCCCCCCCCACCACGTTCCTGGTTCTGGTATCTTCCCACTTCTTTCAGAGTCTTGAAGAAGGGTCTCAGCCCAAAACATTGACTACCTATTCATTTCCATAGATGTTACCTAATCTGCTGAGTTTTTGAGTGTGTTACTCTGGTTTTCCAGCATCTGCGGACTTTCTAATGTTTATGATTTTCTGATGTTTCCAGCATTTTCTGATTTTATTTCAGACCTCCAGCTGCAGTTTTTATTTTCACTTCCAAAGGCAGCATGGTAGTTCAGGGGTTAGCACAGTACCAGTGACCTGGGTTCAATCCTCGCCACTAGCCTGTAAGGAGTTTATATGTCCTCCCTGTGACCATGTGGGTTTCCTCTGGGTGCTCCAGTTTCCTCCTGCAGTTCAAAGATGTCACAGTTGGTTGGTTAATTGGTCATTATGTATTGTCCAGTGATTAGGCCAGGATTAAATCAGGGGATTGCTGTGCGGTGAGGCTGGAAGGGCCTATTCCACACTGTATCTCCCATGCTGGTCCCTTCTGAGCCAATGGTCTTGGGAGAATCACAGTCTTATATTTTTGTGAGTCATCCAAATTTAGTAGAAACATCAATAACTTGTATATGCATAGCACATTTAATGCAGTGCAACAAACCAAAGTATTTCTCAGGAGAAGTAGGAACATTGAACCAATGACAACAATAGTACAGCAACAGATGTTAGATTCAATTACTAAAATCTTAATCAAAGGGGAAAATAAAAAAAAATCTGTCAAGGCTATAAATCTGCAATAAACAACATAAAGTGCTGGAAATAAATAGAAGGACAGCCAGAGTCTACAGAGAGAGAGAGAGAGAGAGAGAGAGAGAGAGAGAGAGATTGAAATGAGCAGTTTAAAGGAGGAAGGGAACGAGATTTTGGGACGGCACTCACAAAGTTAGGCCATTGAAGCTGTCGGTAATGTTGAACTAATACAAAGGTAAGAGTATCTGCAAAAGGCCACTGTTGGTGAAGGGTCCAAGGCTTGGAGTAGAGAGTTAAATATTGATTTTTATAACTTAGAAGCAGGCCATTTGGGCCATCAGGCACCATGCTGGCTCCCAACAAGGCCATTACCAGATTCAATGTCAACTTCTATCCCACTGTTATCAGATTCTTGAATGGACCTGTCGTATATCACCACGATGGAGGAGGTATAGGAGCCTGAAGACACACACACAATGTTTTAGGAACAGCTTCTATATATAGAGTACTGTGTGCCAAAGTCTTAGGTGTATGTATGTGTATATATATATACACATATATATAGCTGCGGTGCTTAAGACATTGACACAGTACCGTTGTAATTTTATTTATTACACTCTACTGCTGCTGCTGAAAAAAAAACAAATTTCATGACATATGTGAGTGATGATAAACCTGATTCTGATATGGGTCTCTATTGTGGACTGAGTGTGAGAAGGGGCATGGAGAGGGGAATCCTGGTTGGGAAAAAGGGAAGGGGCGGAGGAGATAGTGGGAGGCATTCAGAGAGACATTTTGAGATGGTCAATAAACCATCTGTTTGGAATCAAATGACCTTGCCTGGTGACTCAGAGCTGGGTCTGTCTACACTCAGGCTATCCCACGCCCAGGAACTCCTTCTCCGTCAGCTGACCCACACCAATCCTCTACGTTCTCCACTCAGTTTTCTTTTTACTACCTTGATGCAACTTTCTGTGGCATAACTTGCCTGGCTGTCATACAACCAATTTTTTCACTCTGTCTCACTATACATGACAATGAGCCAATACCAATCAGTCCCAGCCCCGTTCCCATTCTCCCTAGTTCCCTGCAGCTTTTTCAGAAACAAACATTATCACATTAAGACAGTGCAGCCTCTTTGCTGCCAGCACCAGTGGTTGGAATTGAACCCACTCTCCTGCCTGTGAAAGCAGCAGTGCTAACCGTAGACCACCTGCTACCCCATTTGGTGGAAGTCACACAGGACAATGGAAAAAATTACTGCTGGCTTCACATCTAAATCCTTCTTGCTGTAATAAATCTGTTTATTTTAACTGTGTTGATCCTTCCTCGTTAATGCATTAATTGAATTTTCATGTGCTTTGATTCATTGGATTGCTTGCTGTTAAGTAAAAATCCTAATGAACTGATCTCAGCTGTAATGAGTTAATCTAACATTAAGAATTTCTGGCAGGTTTGTGATCTATAGGGACTTTCTAAAGCTAGCAGACTGGCTCAAATCATAAATACAAGTTCTGCAATACTGGAAATCCAAAGCAGCACATGGAGATTACTGAAGGAACTCAGTAGGTCAGGCAGCATCTATGGAAATGAACAAACAGTCGATGTTTTGGGCTGAGACCCTTCTTCAGGACAGGAAAGGAAGGAGGAAGATGCCAAAATATAAAGGTGGTGGGGAAGCAGAGAGAAAGGAGGATAACTAGAAGGTGATAGGTGAGGCCAGGTGAGTGGGAGAGGTGAAGGACTGGACAGGAAGAAATCTGATAGGAGAGGAGAGTGCACCATAGTAGAAAGGGAAGGAGGGGGGAACCTAGAGGGAGGTGAGGAGAGGGAAGAGGCCAGAGTGGTGAATAGAAGAAGTGGGGAGAGGGAGCCCTTTTCTTCGGACTAGTTCAAAGTAGCATTGACTATCTCGGTTCCTTCCCTGTAGTTGCTCCTCCAGACTTGTCAGGCCAAAGTTTAAATGTCTTTTCTTTAGCCACAGGGAAGGAATTTAAATGCCTTTTCTTGGCCACAGGGAAAGAATTTAAATGCCTTGTCTTTTGCCACAGGGAAATGAATTTGACATTTTCAGGTTATTCAAGTTTAGTTGTCACTCAACCATTCACATGTGCACAGTTTTATAAAATATTGTTCCTCCAGTGACAAGGTGCAGAACACAGTACATTTAATCACACACAACACATATGGTTCTGATCCAGCACGTACAGTCACAAAACAATGTTTACGCAAGACCCTGAGTGTCGTTTGCACCATTTTGTTGGACCCAGAAGGCCCTGAGTAACCAAGCATGCTGCCTTCTTACCAGAACTGTGAGGGGTAAGTTTTTTTTATGCAGAGAGTGGTGAGTGTGTGGAATGGACTGCTGGCGATGATGGTGGAGGTAGATACAATACAATAGAGTCTTTTAAGAGACTCCTGGACAGGTACATGGGGCTCAGAAAAATAGAGGGCTATGGGTAACCCCAGGTAATTTCCACAGCTTTGTGGGCAGAAAGGCCTCAACTTTTTCTATGTTTCTAACTTAACATGAAGTTTGTGGCATTGAAGCTGGTAAAACTGTGAGTGTTGACTCCAGTGGCTAGCGTTGTTAAAGAGATGGTGAAGGGGTTGCCTGTCATTCACTGGTAATCACATCATTGAATGAAATGTCTTCACAACTTTAATTTTATCATCATTCCTAATATTGTTACAAAAACTGCTGGCAATGGTATGGTTTGATCAAAACTCTGCAGAAATTCTGCAAAATATACTTAGTCCACCCTGGTATTTTCCTACCTTCTGCTGGGTAATGTTTCTTCAGAACTTTCTTTACTCTCTGTATCTTTGCTGGTTCTTGGAAAACAATGGCAGCTCACTGAGTCAGGGCCACACTCTGGTCCAATCTTGACCTTTGATGGTCTGTGTGGAGTTTGCATGTACATATGACAATATAAACCAATTTAACTTAAGGTTTTCACCATTAATTTCCTTATCTCTGATGTAAAGCTCACAGGTCTGAAGTAGTCAGAAAAAAAGCATGTCATATCATCAAAATCTACCCTTCTCTAAATGGTGAAGATAGTGAGATGAAGCAGAGAAAGGAAACAGTGAGTGAATTAACTCACCAACAGACTGGCGCCTCATTTGTTGCTAGATTGCAGCTGTATTCACGTTGGTTAGGAAAGAACTTTCAAATAGATAACTGCCTCTCCTTTGTTGACCACACTTGATTTTAGAAAGCTGAATTTATTTGGTAAAAAGAGAAAGTGACAAAAGTGCTGATATTTCCAGCAGCAGTTCATGGTTATAAATAATGCTCCCAGTGTGAGGAGAGCACTTTAAACCATCAGCAAAAAATCCTAACAGCAACGTGGTATCGCTGAACGCTTTAATAATCCACTCGCAAGATGTCGACATCACTGGGAAGGATTTCCTGAATCTCCCTCATTGGTAAGTTCAAAGTTCAAAATAAACTTATTATTAAAGTGAATACGTGTGCTTTATATACAACCCTGAGACTCATTTTCTTGTGGGCACTCTCAGTAATTCCAAGAACCATAATAGAATTCGGGAAGATGGGGCTCATCAGCCTTGATTGGCAGCTTACTAAGGAGAAGGAAAACTCTGATCTTAGACCTCTGCTACCTTGTGGCTATACCTACTCGTGGGGAAGGCTTTGGGAGTAAATCCTGAGGGGGAAAATCCAGAGCTGGAGTTCCTAAGGCAGTCCTATGGTGAGTCCAACGCTGACTGGCAACTCCTGCGACACTGCTGGTGCCAGACTCTATTGGTCTCTGCCATTTCCTTGGGTTCATCAGATGTGTGGAGAGAGGGAGCTTGTTACATGGATATCCCTCTATACTTTCCTCCAAAACACCTTAAAGATTTTCCCCCTCGTATAAAGTCTGGGAAAAAGTTTCTGGCTGTCCACTTTATATGTGCCTCTTATCACCTTGCACCCCTCTAACAAGTCTCCTCTCATCTTCTTTCACCCAAGAGAAATACTCTAGCTTGCTAATCCTATTGTCATATGACAGGTCCTCTGGACCAGGCAGGATCCTTGTAAATCTCCTCTGCATCCCATCTAAAGCTTCTACATCCTCCTTCAATGAGGTGATCAGATCTGAATGCAATATTCTAAGAGTAATCTAACTAGAGTTTTATAGAGCTGCCACATTATGTCGTGGCTCTTGAACTCAATCACCCAACTAAGGAAGCCAACACACCATATAACTTCTTAATCACCTTCCAGCTTGCTCTGTAACATTGAGGAATCTATGGATGTGGACCCCAAGATCCCTCATTCCTTGACACAGTTAAGAATCCTGCCTTCAGATTTGCCCTTCCAAAGTGAATCAGTTCACACTTTTCCAGATTGAACTCCATCTGCCACTTCTCTGCCCAGTTCTGCTTCCTACCAATAACCCACAACAACCTTCTACACTATGCACAACATCACCAGCTTTCATGTCATCTGGAAAAATTACTAACCCATTCTTCCATTTCCTCACCCAAATCATTTATAAAAATCACAAAGAGCAGAGATCCCAGAACAGATCCATGTGGAACATCACAGGTCACTAAAGTCAAAGAATATAAGACGCAAGTGCAGAACTGGACCATTTGGCTCATCGAGTCTGCTCCACCATTTCAAAATGGCTGATCAAATTTTCTTTTCAGTCCCAATCTCCCTGTATCACTTCATATCTTGACCCATCAAGAAACTATCAACTTCTGTCTTAAATATGCATAAAGATTTGGCCTCCACAGCTGCCTGTGGCAATGAATTCCACAGATTCACTACATAAATTCCTCCTCATCTCCGTTCTAAATGAATGCCCCTCTATTCACAGTCTGTGTCCTCTGATCCTCGACTCTCACACCATAGGAATCATCCTCTCCACATCCACTCTATCAAGACCTTTCACCATTCGACAGTTTTCAATGAGGTCACCCCTCATTCTTCTGAATTCCAATGAATACAGGCCCAGAGCCATCAGACGCTCTTCATATGACAAGCCATTCAATCCTGGAATCATTTTTGCGAACCTCCGGTAAACCCTCTCTAGTTTCAGCGCATCCTTTCTTAGATAAAGGGTCCAAACCTGCTCACAATACTCCAAGTGAGGCCTCACCAGTTCTTTATAAAGTTTCAACATTACAACTTTGCTTCTATATTTAAGTCCTCCTGAAATGAATGCTAACATTGAATTTGCCTTCCTGTCCACAGACTCAACCTTCAAATTAAACTTTAGTGAATCCTGCTCAAGCACTTCCAAATCCCAACTGTGTTCCAGTTCTTCTTTTATTCTCTCCATTTAGAAAATTGTCAGCCTTTTCATTTTTTCTACCAAAATGCATGACTGTACTCTTCCCAACACTCTATTCCATCTGCCATTTCTTTACCCATTCTCCAAACCTGCCTGGACCCTTCTGTAGTCTCTCTACTTCTTATAAACTACCTGCCCCTGCAGCTGTCTTCATATTGTTGGAAAGCCATCAAGTTATTCATCCAAATCACTGACTTATAACGTAAAAAGAATTGGTCCCAACACAGACACTTGTAGAACACTACTAGTTTACTGGCAGCCAGTCAGAAATAGCTCCATTTTTCCCACTCATTACCTCCTGCCAATCAGTCACTTCTTCATCCATACTAGAATCTTTCCTGTAATACCATGGGCTCATAGCCTGTTAAACAACTTCATGTGTGGCACCTTGTCAAAAGCCTTCTGAAATTCCAAGTTCACAACATCAACCAATTCTCCTTTGACTGTCCTGCTAGTTACTTCTTCAAAGAATTCCAACAGATTTGTCAGGTAAGATTTTCCCTTTGAGGAAACCATGCTGACTATAGCCTATTTTATCATGTGCCTCCAAGTATCCTGAGATCTTTTCCTTAATAATGGTAATAATGGACTCCAACATCTTCAAAACCATTGAGGTCAGACTAACTGGCCTATAGTTTCCTTTCTTCTGCCTCTCTCCCTTCTTGAAAAGTGGAGTGACACTTGCAATTTTTCAGACTTCAGGAGCCATTCCAAGATCTAGTGATTATTGAAAGATTATTACTAATGCCTCCAAAATCTCTTCAGCCACCTCTTTCAGGACTCTGGGGTGTACATCATTTGGTCCAGGTGACTTATCTACCTTCAGTTTCAGTTTCCCAAGAACCTTCTCTCTAGTTATGGTAACTTCACACACTTCATGCCCCCTGACACCTGGAACTTCCACCATACTGCTAGCGACTTCCACAGTGAAGATCAATGCTAAAAATTTATTCAGTTCATCCGCAATTTCCTTGTTCCCCATTACTAACTCTCCAACATCTTTTCCCAGTTGTCCCATATCCACTCTCACCTCTCTTTTACACTTTATGTATCTGAAGAAACTTTTGGCATCCTCTTTAATATTGCTGGCTAGCATGCTTTTGTATTCCATCTTTACATTTTTAATGACTTTTTAGTTGCCTCCAGTTAGTTTTTAAAAGCTCCTCAATCCTCTAACTTCCTATTAGTCTTTGCTCCATTATATGCGGTCTCTTTGGCTTTTATGTTGGCTTTGACTTCTCTTGTTGTGTCATCTTTCCTTTAGAGTTGGGGTGTATATATCCTGTGCCTTCTAAATTGCTTCCAGAAATTCCAGCCATTGCTGCTCTACCATCATCCCTGCCAGTGTTCTTTTCCAATCAATTCTGGCTAACTCCTCTCTCAAGCCTCTGTAAATTCCTTTATTCCACTGTAATACAGTTACATCTGACTTTAGGTTCTCCCTCTCAAATTTCAGAGTGAATTCAATCATATTATAATCAATAATCAATTTTAAAAACCTTAAGGTTCTTTTACCTTAAGCTCTCCAATCAATTCTGGTTTATTGCATATATGGTCTATTTATTTCCATTCTCTGCCTTCTGTGAGCAAGCCAATTTCAAATCCATGCATCCAAGTTTCCCTTGATCACATGCCTCCTGACTTTTATGTATAGGCCTACCATGGGGAGCTTTATTCGATTCAGAAATCTCTGTAACTTCTTTAGTTTGGGGTGCCACAATAGCGTAGCCATTAGTGTGACACTGTTACATCTTGGGGCCTCGGAATTTAGAATTAAATTCGGACATCACCTGGAAGTAGCATGTATGTCCTCCCTGTGGAATGCATGGGTTTTCTCCAGGTGCTCTGTTTCCTCCCACAGTCAAAGACGTGCTAGTTTGTAGGTGAATTGGTCATTGTAAATTGTCCAGTGTGTTGGCTAGGGTTAATCGGAGGCTACTCGGTGGTGTGGCTACTAGGTGAGACAGAAGTGCCAATTCTGCGCTGTATCTCAATAAGTAAATAAAAGTTGGGTTAAAGGAAGACGGGGATAGCTAATGTTGTGCCTTGGTTAAGAAGGGGAGCATGGATTAGCTAGTGAACTACATGCTAGTGATCATCAGTGGTGAAAAAGTTATTGAATGGATTTCTGGAGACCGTACTTGGAAAGGCAAGATCTGATTGGGGATAGGGAACGTGGCATTGTGTGTGGGGAAATCATGCATGTGGATCTTTTGAAGAGGTGAGCAAGAGGATTGATGAGGGTAGGGTGGTAGTATTTATCCACAGTATACGTACTTCAGCAGGGATTTTGACAAGGCCTCACATGGTAAACTACTCTGGAAATTGAAATCACATGGTCAGAGGGTGAACAACTAGATTCAAAATGGGCTAAGTGAAAGGAATCAGAGAGTTGTGGTGGAAGGCTGTTTTTCAGATTGAGGGCCTGTGAGCAGTGATGTGCATATGGATCAGTGTCTGTTTGCCTGCTGTTTATCATATTCTGTACATTAACGCTTTGCGTGAGAAAATAGGTTAAATGAGTAATAAGTTTACAATGTTACCATAGCTGGTGGGGTAGTGGAGAGTGAAGATGGTTGCCTATGGTTACAGCAGGGTCTAGATCATCTAGGAAAGTAGGAAAAGGAATAACAGATGGAGTTCAACTCAGAGAAGTGCAAATCGATGTATTTCTGGAAGTTAAACTAGGGCAGGACAAACACAGTAAGTGACAGGCACAGAGCAGTACAGCACAGAAACATGCCCCTTTGGCCAATCTATTCTGTGCCCAACCATTAACCAACAGTTCCTAGTCTCAACAACCTGCAAATGGACCATAGCCCTCCATACCACTCCCAACCACGTCCCTATTCAAACTTCTCTTAAATGTTAAAATCAACTCCACATGATCCACTTGAGCTGGCAGCTTGTTCCACTCTCATCACCCTTCGAGTGAAGAAGTTTCCCCTCATGTTCCTCATAAATAATTCACCTTTGACCCTTAACCTATGTACCCTAGTTTTAGTCTCACTGAATCTCTGTGGTAAAAACCTACTAGCATTTATCATTTTTTTTTATGCCCTTCATAATTTTGTGTATCTCCATCAAATCTCCCCTCAATTTTCTACATTATAGTAGAATGTTGTAGGACGGAGAGACACCAATGGGTGTGAGTGCATAGTTATCTCAGAGTAGTGACACAGGTAGACAAAGATGGTGAACAAAGTGTACAGCCTGTACACTCATTAGATGGGTCATTGAGCACAAGAGCTGGGTGGTGAGTATATGGGCCGAACCATGAGGAGGTTGTGGAGGCAGGTATAATTGCCATGATTTGGACAGGTTCATGGATAGGAAATATTTAGAGGACATAGGCCAAACACAAGCAAATGGGACTAGCTCAGGAAGGCATCTCGGTTGCTATGGATCAGCTGAGAGGATGGCCTGGTTCTAAACTGCATGGCTCCATGACTCTATGTCTGTGTAAATAAAATGTGAAATAATTTATATAATTTCCATTACTTTTACAAGGCAGCACAAAAATAACACAATGAGGAAGGGAATTAAATCAAGAGAATCTGCAGATGCTGGAAATCCAGAGATACACACATAAAATGCTGAGGAAACTCAGCAGGTCAGGCAGTGACTGTGGAAAGAATAAAGAATTGACATTTCAGGCCGAGGCCCTTCACCGATACTGATGAAGGGTCTGGCCCTGTAATGCCTTAGATGCTGCCTGACCTGCTGAGTTCTTCCAGCATTTTGTAAGTGTTAATGAAGAAGAGAGAGTTTGACATTTTCACAAAGACTTCATTGCAATCAGCTTTCTTCAAAGGCATTAATATAATATGGGCTTTCCTGCTTTACACACAGCTTGATCCTTCCAAGTGCAAAACAGTAAAGTTATTCTCCATCAGGCTTTTGACTTTCTGGAATTTGCCATGTTGTCGTGTTGCATCTGAAATAAATACTGAAAATGTGTTAAAAATAATGCAAAGTTACAATTAATTTGCACCTGTCCCTCATGGTACGGAGCAGGTGAGAATGCTGCAGCAACTAGATAACATTGAAAGGCACATCTGTGGTCAGACAACACCCAATCAGTGAGGCAGACACCAAAGACACAGAAATGCCTGGCCATCATTTAAGAGGGCATGTTTACATTCTGCGGCTGCTGGTTTTGCAACGAGTAACAGAAAGAATAAATGACGCTGAATTTGTAATTTGACCCTGCTGGTTATTTTCATTCCATTATTCATGATGCAATATTATCTGGATTCTGTAACTCTTCCCCTGATTTTTTTTTTCTCTCTGTACATTAGCAGTCGAATCTAAAGGGAGCACAAACACATGCTATTTCTTTCCTGTCCACCACCTGACTAATGAGTATGTAATTGCCATTACCAAAGAAGCACAGCAGCATCTCTACTTAAAGTTCGCGAAGATTCGGCATGACATCTAAACATTTAACGAACTTTTGTAGCTGTATGGTGGAGGGTATATTGACTAATTTGTATCATGAGTTGGTATGGAAACACCAACAAACTTGAAGAGAGAATTCTACAAAAAGTAATGATATGGCCCAGTCCATCACTTGTAAATCCTTCCCCACTACTGAGCGCCTCTATGCGGAGCACTATCGCAGAAAAGCAGCATCCATCATCAGAGACCCCCACTATCCAGGCTGCTGCCATCAGGTGGAAGGTACAGGAGTCCTAGGGCTCACACCACCAGGTTCAGCAACAGTTATGACCCCTCAGTCATCAGGTTCTTGAATCAAAGGGGACAACTTCACATGCCCTATCACTGAACTGTCCCCACAATCTGTGGACTCACTTTCAGGGACTCTTCATCCCATGTTCTTGATACTTAATGATTAGTTATTATTATTATTATCATCATCATCATCATCATTTTCTTTTCTATTTGCACAGTATGTTTTCTTTTGCACACTGGTTGTCTGCCCTGTTAGCGGGGTCTTTCATTGTTCCTATTATGGTTATTGGATTTAATGAGTATTCCTGAAAGAAAATGAATCTCAAGGTTGTATACGGTGCCATATATGTACTTTGATAATAAATTTACTTTGAACTTTGAAATATAATTCTATTGATTATGCTATATTCAAAGCCATTATTTCCATCAGAAAGCCTTGGTTTTGTGCTGTTAATTTGCATTATTTTTTTCTGCATTATTTCTTTTACAGCTGGATGCCTCTCTCTATCACAACTGTATAGGCCTGTCTCAACGTGGAATAACCACTGATCCCTCTGGACTTTCTAAGAAAACACTTCAAATTAAAATTCCAAAAACAAATGCGTAGTCTGTCCGCAAGTACTGCATTTTTAATGAGGATATTCTTCCTGGCAACAGCTTAGATCATTGGGCGGATGGGGCTGGAGGTAGGGGACTCCGCACGTGCACCGTTGTTTTGCTGCTTGTTGTTCTCGTTGTTGTCCTGCCGAGCATTGCGGACATGCCACATTGATGCTGGAATGTCTGGCGACGTCTGCAGCCTTTCCCCAGCACTCACTGACGTGTGCTCGTTGACGATGCAAGTATCACGTTTCACTGTATGTTTTGGTGAACACATGGGAAATAAACTTGGATCTTGAATCTTCCTGGTGGTATAACCCTTTAAAGGTCCAGCTTTGCCAGAGGTCTATGGTATTGAAGTTCAATCACCTGCATGTCATTTATAATTTATTTATTGATATACAGCATGGAATTGGCCCTTCCAGCCCTTTGAGCCATTCCATCCAGCAACCCCTGATTTAAGAGATCATGAAGACATTAGTATTGATCTTTCAAGAATCATCAGATTCTGGAATGGGTTCAAGAAGACTGGACAATTCCAAATACCACTCTAATCTTCAAGAAGGGAGAGAGGCAGAAGAAAGGAAACTATAGGCCACACACACAAAATGCTGGTGGAACGCAGCAGGCCAGGCAGCATCTATAGGGAGAAGCATTGTCGATGTTTCCGGCCAAGACACTTCATCAGGACAGTCCTGACGAAGGGTCTCGGCCCGAAACGTCGACAGTGCTTCTCCCTATAGATGCTGCCTGACCTGCTGCGTTCCACCAGCATTTTGTGTGCGTTGCTTGAATTTCCAGCATCTGCACATTTCCTCGTGTTTGCAAACTATAGGCCAGTTAGTCTGACCTCAGTAGTTGGGAAGATGTTGGAGTCGATTATTAAAGTTGTCTAAGGGATCTTGGAAGCACATGATAAAGTGGGCTGTATTCAGCATGGTTCCTGAAGGCAAAATCTTGCCTGACAAATCTGTTGAAATTCTTTGAAGAAATAATAAGATGACAAGCAGAATAGACAAAGGAGAATCAGTTGACATTGTGTACTTGGATTTTCAGAAGGTCTCTGACAAGCTGCCTCACATGAGGCTGCTTAACAGAATAAGAGCTCACGGTATTACAGGAAAGATACGAGCATGGATAGAGGATTGGCTGATTGGCAGGAAGCAAAGAGTGGGAATAAAGTGAGCCTTTTCTGGTTGGCTGTTGGTGACAAGTGGTATTCCACAGGGGTCTGTGTTTAGGAACGATTCTTTTTACGTTATATGTCAATGTTTTGGATGATGGAATTGCTGGCTTTGTTGCAAAGTTCACAAACAACATGAAGATATGTGGAGGGGCAGGTAATTTTCAGGAAGTAGAGAGGCTACAAAAGGACTTATACAAATTAGGAGAATGGGCAAGGAAATGGGCAGATGGAATACAGTGTTGGGAAGTGTATGGTCATGCACTTTGGTAGGAGAAATGAAAGGGTTGAGAATGTACCAAAAAACGAAGGTGCGAAAGGACTTGTGTGTTTTTGTGTAGGATTCCCTAAAGGTTAACTTGCAGGTTGAGTCTGTGATGAGGAAGGATAATGCAATATTAGCATTCATTTCAAGAGGACTAGAATATAAAAGCAAGAATATAATGTTGAGACTTTATAAAGAACCGGTGAGGCCTCACTTAGAGTATTGTAAACAGTTTTGGGCCCCTTATCTTAGAAAGGATGTGCTGAAACTAGAGAGGGTTCGAAAGAGGTTCACGAACATGATTCTAGGATTGAATGGCTTGTCATATGAAGAGCATTTGATCGCTCTGGGCCTTAGTCACTAGAAGTCAGAAGAATGAGGAGTGGCTTCATGAATGGTGAAAAGCTTTGATAGAGTGGATGTGGAAAGGATATGGTGAGAGAGTCTAAGATCAGAGAAAACAGCCTCAGAATAGATGGGCATCCTTTTAAAATGGAGATGAGGAGGAATTTCTTCAGCCAGAGAGTGGTGAATCTACGGAATTCTTTGCTACAGGCAGCTATGGAGGCCAAGTCTTTATGGCAGAGGTTGATAGATTCTTGTTCATCAGGGCATGAGGGGATACGGGGAGTAGGCAGGAGATTGGGGGCTGAGAGGGAAATGGATGAAAGGGTGGAGCAGACTCAATGGGCCAAATGTCTTAATTCTGCTCCTGTATCTAATGGTCTTAACCCCAGCCTAATCACAGGATAATTTATAATGATCAATTAACCTACAAATTGCTACGTCCTTGGTCTGCAGGAGGAAACTAGTGCACCCAGGGGAAACCTATGCAGTCACGGGTGAACGTACAAACTCCTTAGATAGTGGCACGATGTCACTTACCTGAGTCAGACGACACTACAGCTCACTGTTCTTTCTGCCTTATTGCAATGCATTTGTCTATTGCCCCTGACTTTGGGTCTTTATCTGTTCAAGGCAACTTACCTTAAGATGGATTATGAATATTGGAAAAGTGCTGGCAGGTTCTACCCACAGATAACAGTTCCAGGACACAGGAACTCGAAACACTCTCGAGAGAAGAACAACATACATGCATTTCAATATGTACACGTGATGAAGTCATCACAACCTCTGGCTCCTTTCCATAAAATACATAGCATCACTTTCCCCTTTGCAAAGAAAACTGAGTTCACAGGTAAACTCATTCACTACAGGCTCAGCCTCTTGATAGCTGCTTCAAACACATCCAGTCACACTTGTTCCTGGTGGTGAGGAACCTATAGCCCTCTTGATATAGACTCACCGCCACTCTTTTACACTTGAACTGTAGTTGACCTTATACCGATGTTAAGAATGGGTTCACCATGACACATTATTTCAGTATCTTTGGGCATGTCTCTTGCTGTGATCATTTGCTCTATGCAGGCAGTTCTGAAATGAACTCCATCTGACTTTCACTGAGGTTCCATTGCAATGCTCCATCACTAACGCTCTCTCTCGGTTGAAATTGCTTTCCTTTTCCTTCAAATATTACCTTCTGCTTCAGTTGCTGCCTCTCTATCCATCTCTCTATGTCAGGCAGAGCTTAGCTCAATTGCGTGTGAAGACGATGATATTTTAACGGTGAAACCAGCATGGTACTTAGGGTACTTAAGCAAGAAGTTGTCTAATTGATTGTTTGCAGTGAAGCCAGAGTAATCGCGAAATATTTGTTTCTCACGATTTTTTGAAATTTGTGCAGATCTCTCTGTTGCCCCACTGGAAGCAGGATGATACTAAGAAATGCAATAGATGATTGATAAAACTGCATTGCATAAACTTTGCAAGCCATAAATATAAAATTATCCAGTGTCAGACTCTAATTTAGCCAGTATATGGTAGCAAAACATTCATCTCAACAATGATATTCTGTAGTCATCCTGGTATCTGTGTGTCTGATTTCAATCTATTTTGAATGTGCATCATTGAGCACAAGGAAATGATAATTTACTTTTTAACAAATGTCATCGTAGACTCAATTGAATGGTCAAGTCAGCCATTCCATGGTGATTTATGATGATGTCTAAGGTGCTGTGCTTTGCAATGTTGATAAACTATTCACATGGACACAACTTCTTCCATCTATTTATCAATGTTCAGACAATATACAAAACCTCTGACAGAAGCCTTTGTTTTGCAATCTCAGCATGTTCAGAATGTAACTTGCCTACAATGCCCTGACTAAGAACATGACCGCTCAATGTCCCCATTTCAAAAGTCCTTTATTGGCTGATAACTCAAACACGTGACAATAGAATGGCTGTATTTCCTATAGTGGGGGAGTCTAGGATCAAAGGACCCAGCTTCAGAAAAAAAGATGTCCCCTTAGAACAGAGATGAGGAAGAATTTCTTTTGCCAGAGGGAGGTGCATCTGTGAAATTCATTGTCACATGTGGCTGTGGAGGCCAAGTCATTGGGTATATTTAAATCAGAGGTTGATGTTCTTAATTAATAAGAGTCTCACAGGCTATGGGGAAAAAGCAGGAGAACAGGGTTGGGAGGGATAGTAATTCCTCCATGATTGAATGGTGGGGAAGACTCAATGGGCCAAATGGCCGAACTCCACTCCTACATCTTATGGTCTTCTAGACAAAAAAGCTTCATTGGGACATTTGTCTGGATTGTTCCATCTTCTCATTTGTGCTCCTAGACCTGTTTCAACATTACAAATTGCTGTCACCTGAGCAATCACTACCTGTTACTGGGGAATCTTCACTTCCACATTGCAGTGTGATAACCGAAATTTCACTTTCAGTTTCATCTGGTAATCTGAGCACAGCTTGAACAGCCATCACCAGCACTACATGATTCCAGTCTTGTCGACCTATCGGTCTTGTAATTATTGTCATATATACCAAGTCACAGTGAAAAGCTTTGATAGTATGCCACCGTACACATCATTCCAAAGGGCAGAATGGAGATGGAGTGAATAGCACAGTTGCTTTACAGTGCCAGTGATCACAGATCTGGGTTCAGTTCCTGCCTCTGACTGTAAGGATTTTATATGTTTTCCCCATGACCGTGTGGATTTCCTCCAGCTTCTTCCTGCGTTCCAAAGATGTATGGTAAGGGTTAATGAGCTGTGGCCTGCTCCGGGCTTTGTGCCCACAGACCACATGCTGTTTACTATGTGCTAAGCTGAAGCTGAAGTTGTGGGCCTGCTCTGGCTTCAAGACTTTCATTCTAAATGCTATTTGTTTACTCTAATTGTTTGCACGATTTGTTTTTCTCTCTCTCTCTGCACACTGGGTGCTTGTCGGTCTTTTTCTCAATGGGTTCTTATGGCTTTCTTGTTTCATGGCTGCCAATCTCCGGACTCTGAGTTGCGATAAAAAAAAGACATATTTCACTGTACGTTTCCATGTTTCCCTCTACCTGTGACAAATAAAACTAACCTTTAACCTTACCTGTAAATACACCAATGTGGTACAAAAGGTAAAAGAATAACAGAGTGCAAATTTTAGTGTTGAGTTTATTGAGAATACGCAAAGCACATAGACAATAAGATGTAAGGATCTTGACATGGTAGACTAAGAGATCAAAAGTTCATTGCTGCCTACTGCAATTCTAACCACTGATAACCGCAGGTAATTAGAGATACTGGTAAGTATGGCTGTATATCAACAGTCAAAGCATATCCTGAAGAATTCTTGGGATTGATGAAGGGTCACTGATTTAAAACACTGTCTGTGTTTTTTTTTCCACAGATGCTGACGGGTATGCCGAATATTTATGACATCTCCTGTTTCTGTGTTTGATTTCCTTACTCAGGGGAGATGAATAAAATCTGAGAAATTCCTCTCTCTGGAATTGTATGCTATTTCAAGATCAGTCTCTAAAGACTTCAATGTTCCTCAGTATTCTATTCCATTGAAGGGAAGTTCACATATGTCAGTCATCTACCCATCCCTTGTAGCATAAATATTGTTCAAAGTAAATTCTGCATCACTTGCAATAGTAGTAATACTATGAAGACTCCTAAGTGGTGGTGTACATATTGACGCAAGGATTTACAGCGCCAATGATCACCATTCATTTCCTGCTGCTGTCTGTAAGGAATTTGTTCATTCTCCCCATGACTGCATGACTTTTCTCCGGGTGCTCCGGTTTCCTCCCACATTCCAAGTCTGTATGCTTAAGGTGAGGGTTAGTGAGTTGTGGGCATAGTACCCTGGTTCCGGGCACTTGTGGGCTGCCTCAACCACAATCGTCGAACTGTGTTGGTCGTTGATGCAAATGACGCATTTCACTGCATGTTTCGATATATATGTGAAAAATAAAGTCAATCTTTATCCTTATCTTTATTCCTTTCCAACAACTCCTTATGAGAAACTCTTTTTTCCTGCACCAATGCAACATTAGCAGCTCTGTATTATCCTACTCATCGCCTTGTTTTGGGTTTACAAATACCCACTACATCCCTGGACATGAGCAGCAATTGATCAATTAAAAGGGCAGTTGCGCAGGGAATAAAGTGTCAATTGGTGCCATGCGATGTTTGAGACTAAAACTCTCTGAATATCCCTTTATTTGTAGGCTGATGTTGCCTTTCTGCCTGTATAATCTCTATGGCACTTTTGGCTGCCATCTCCAAGTGATTTGCTATCATAGGATCATAGCAAACCTACAGCACAATACAGACCCTTCAGCCCACAAAGCTGTGCCAAACATGTCCCTACCTTAGAAATTACTAGGCATACCCATAGCCCTCTACTTTTCTAAGCTCCATGTACCTATCCAAAAGTCTCTTAAAAGACTCTATCATGTCCGCCTCCACCACCGTTGCTGACAGCCCATTACACACACTCACCACTCTGCATGAAAAAACTTATCTCTGACATCTCCTCAGTACCTGCTCCCAAGCACCTTAAACCTGTGCTCTCTTGTTGCAGCCATTTCAGCCCTGGGGGAAAAGCCTCTAACTATCCACACAATCAATGCCTCTCATCATCTTATACACCTCTATCAGGTCACCTCTCATCCTCCGTTGCTCCAAGGAGAAAAGACCGAGTTCACTCAACCTGCTTTCACAGGGCATGCTCCACAATCCAGGCAACATCCTTGTAAAATCAACACATACAAACAAGCTGGATGAACTCAGCAGGTCGGGCAGCATCCATTGAAATGAGCTCATTTCAACGGATGCTGCCCGACCTGCTGAGTTCATCCTGAGTTCATGTACTTTGTGTTAACTTCCTTGCAAATCTCCTCTGCACCCTTTCTATGGTTTCCACATCCTTTCTGTACAGAGGTGACCAGAACTGAGCACAGTACTCCAAGTGGCGTCTGACCAGGGTCCTATACAGCTACAACATTACCCCTCGGTTCCTAAATTCAATTCCACGATTGAAGGCCAATACACTGTACGCCTTCTTAACCACAGAGTCAACCTGCGCAGCTGCTTGGAGTGCCCTATGGACTCAGATTCCAAAATCCCTCTGATCCTCCACACTGCCAAGAGTCTTACTAAGTTCTGCCATCATATTTGACCTACCAAAATGAACCACTTCACATTTATCTGGGTTGAACTCCATTTGCCACTTCTCAGCCCAGTTTTGCATCCAATCAATGTCCCGCTATAGCCTCTGACAGCCCTCCATACTATCCACAACACCCTCAACCTTTGTGTCATCAACAAACTTACTAACCATCCCTCCACTTCCTCATCCAGGTCATGTATAAAAATCACGAAGAGGAAAGGTCCCAGAACAGATCCTTGAGGCACACCACTGGTTACTGACCTCCATGCAGAATATGACCCATCTACAACCACTCTTTGCCTTTTGTGGGCAAGCCAGTTCTGGATCCACAAAGCAATGTCCCCTTCGATCCCATGCCTTACTTTCTCAATAAGCCTTGCATGGGGTACCTTATCAAATGCCTTGCTGAAATCCATATACACTGCATCTACTGCTCTTCCTTCGTCAATGTGTTTAGTCACATCCTCAAGAAATTCAATCAGACTCGTAAGGCACAACCTGCCCTTGACAAAGCCTTGCTGACTATTCCTAATCATATTATACCTCTCCAAATGCTCATAAATCCTGCCTCTCAGGATCTTCTCCATCAACTTACCAACCACTGAAGTAAGACTCACTGGTCTAAAATTTCCTGGGCTATCTCTACTCCCTTTCTTGAATAAGGGAACAACATCCGCAACCCTCCAATCCTCCGGAACCTCTCCCATCCCCATTGATGATGCAAAGATCATCGCCAAAGGCTCAGCAATCTCCTCCCTCACCTCCCACTGTAGCCTGGAGCACATCTCATCCAGTCCCGGTGACTTATCCAACTTGATGCTTTCCAAAAACTCCAGCACATACTTTTTCTTAATATCTACATGCTCAAGCTTTTCAGTCTGCTGCAAGTCATCACTACAATCACCAAGATCCTTTTCCATAGTGAATACTGAAGTATTCATTAAGTACCTATTGTACATATCCAAAATCAAATGTTAGAATGTTTGATAGCTGACACTTTTGACTCAATCAAAAGCACTTTTACAACCACATATGAACCTGTTTCCAAGTTCACACTGTATAAATTCTCCAAAACTACAGGGTTTTTACATGGCCATAAAGAAAGTAGATTGAGGTATTTTTCCAACCTGTGGACCAGACTATAAAGAGATTTAGAGTTACAGATTCATAGAAAATTACCACATAGAAACAGGCCCCTTGGCCTATCTAATCTGTGCTGAACAACTTAACCTGCCTACTCCCATTGATCCGACTCGGACAATAGCCCTCCATACCCCTACCATCCATGTACCTAACCAAACTTCTCTTAAATACTGTAATCAAACTCACATGCACCAATTGCTTGGCAGCTTGTTCTTACTGTCACAACCCTCTGAATGAAGAAGTTCCACTTCATGTTCCCGAAACTTATTACCTTTCATTCTTAACCCATGACCTCTAGTTATAGTCCCACTCAACCTCAGCCTGCTTGCCCCTCATAATTTTGTGTACCTTCATCAATTATTTCCTTAATCTTCTACATTCCAAGGAATAAAGTTCTGACATATTCAAACATTCCTTATAACTCAGGTCCTTCAGTCCCGGCAACATCCTTGTAAGTTTTCTCCATACTCTTTCAACCTTATTTACATCTTTTCTGTGCCTAAGGTGACCCAAACTGTACAGAATACTCTAAATTAGGCCTCACCATCAACTTCGACATAACATCCTATCTCCTGTACTCAATACTTTGATTTATAAAGGCTAATGTACCAAAAGCTTTCTTTATGATCCTGTCTACCTTTAATGCCACTTTAAATGAATTATGGACCTGTATTCCCAGACCCCTTTGTTCTACCACACTCCTCAGTGCCCTACCATTCACCATGTATGATCTACCCTAACAAAGTGCACTTTTCTGCATTAAGTTCCATCTGCCATTTTTCGAGCTGGTCCTGATCTTGTTGCAAGCCAAGATAGTCTTCCTCGCTGTCCACTACACCCCAAATCTTGGTGTCATCCAAAAATTTGTTGATCCAGTTAACCACATTATCATCCACATACGACAGATAACAATGGACCCAAAATCAATCCCTGAAAAACTCCACTAGTCACAGGCCTCCAGTCAGAAAGGCGATTATCTACTACCATTCTTTGGCTTCTCGCACAAGGACAGTATCTAATCCAATTTACTACCTCATCTTGAATTCTGTAGGCTTGTAAGTAGCTACGACGTTAGTGAATAGCTCTGCACTTATGTAGACAATTACATCTTTTTTCAGACAGAAATTCACTAAATACTGAATCGGACTATTTGGGTCTATGCCAGCTTCCAGAGCAATCTCATGCTCTATTTAATGTAACACCCACAAAATGCTGGTGGAACGCAGCAGGCCAGGCAGCATCTATAGGAAGAGATACAGTCAACGTTTCAGGCTGAGACCCTTCGACAGGGCTAACAAATAAAAAATAGTAAGAGATTTGAAAGTGGGAGGGGAAAGGGGAGATCCGAAATGATAGGAGAAGACAGGAGGGGGCGGGGTGAAGCTAAGAGCTGGAAAGGTGATTGGCAAAAGGGATTCAGAGCTGGAGAGGGAGAGGATCATGGGACAGGAGGCCTAGGGAGAAAGAAAGGGGGAGGGGAGCCCCAGAGGGAGATGGAGAACAGGCAAGGAGTGATTGTGAGAGGGGCAGAGAGAGAGAAAAAAAAAGGAGAAAAAAAGGGGGGAATAATAAATAAATAACTAAATAAGGGATGGCATATGAAGGGGAGGAGGAACATAAATGCATTAAGTGGGGGGGGTGGTTAATGTATGTTGTTTCTTTCACATCCCTATTAATACTGACCTTCCCCATTTCCTGCAACACCACACAAAATGTTGGAGGAAGTTAGCAGGTCAGGCAGCATCCACGGAAAGGAACAAACAGTTGACATTCAGGCCAAGATCCTTCTTCAGGACCTGGTGAAGAGTCCCAGTCCAAAACGTTGTCTATTTGTTTATTTCCATAGACGCTGCCTGACCTGCTGAGCTCCTCCAGCATTTTGTGTGTGTGTCCCTTTGGATTTCCAGGATCTGCAGAATTCCTTGGGTTTCCTCATCATCATCATCATCATCATCATCATTATGTGTTATGTCATATCACGTGTGTGATCATGGTCTTTTATCATGATAGTTCTTGGCAAGTTTTTTCCACAGAAGGGGTTTGCCATTGCCTTTTTCTGGGCAGTGTCTTTATAAGACAGGTGACCCCAGCCATGATCAATACTCTTCAGAGATTGCCTACCTGCTCTTGTGATATGCACCAGCTGCTCATGCGACCATCCACCACCTATTCCCTTGGCTTCACGTGACCCTGATTGGGGGGGCTATGCAGGGGCTACACCTTGCCCAAGGTTGGCATGCAGGCTAGTGGAGGGAAGGAGTGTCTTACACCTCCTTTGGTAGAGACATATCTCCACCCAGCACTCTTCTTCTGCTTATGATTCTCTTTTCCCTTACGACCCCCTATACCAGAGACAATTTACATTTGCTAATTAAGCTAATACCCTAAACTTTAAGACATGGGATAAATCTAGAACATCAAGTAGAAATCTCTGGTCACAGAGAAAGCATGTAATTTCCACATAGCAGTGGATGTCAGGATTGAACACAAGTATTGATATTGGTTTATTTTGGTCACATGTCGCAGGATACAGTGAAAAAGCTTATCTTGCACACTGTTCATACGGATCAAATCATTACACAGTGCACTCAGGTGAAACCGGTAAATTAATAATGTAGAATACAGTGTAAAAATCACTGAAAATGTGCTTTGCAGGTTAATACTAAAATGCAAAATCATAATGAGATAAATTATGAGGCCAAGAGTGCACCTTATCGTACAAGTTTTCCGTTTAACAGTCTGATAAAAATGAGATAGCAGCTGTCCTTGAGACTGGTAGAATGCACTTTCAGACCCGATGGGAGAGGGGAGAAGAGAGGATGTCCTAGGTGGGTGTGATCTTTTATTTTACTGGGTGGTTTACTGAGGCAGTGAGAAATACTCTCCCAATTTCTTGCAATCGCATACAGAGCAGTTGCCATACCAAGACATTATGTGTCCAGACAGATTGCTTCCTTTATTAATAATAAACCATTCAGCATTCTCACTCTGCACATGTTAGCTGTCTCTTTTCCAACAGTACTATGGAACAACGCACACACAGAACACTGGAGGATCTCAGCAGGCCAGGCAGTGTCAAAGGAAAGGAGTAAACACTTGTTGTTTTGGGCCGAGTGATCTCGTTAGATGAAGGGTCTCAGTCCAAAACATTGATTCTTTACTCTCTTCCATAGATGCTGCCTGGCCTGCTGAGTTCCTCCTTCATTTTGTGCGTGTTGCTTGATTTCCAGCATCTGCAGATTTTCTCATCTTCGTACTATATCGTTTACATCTCAGAAGTCTTTCACTGGCTGTAAAGCACCTTCAGACTGCGAAACATGCCTTCCAAGTTCAAGACCTTCCCTTTTATGCTTTTTATTCAGCAAGCTTGTCCTGTCCTGTCCTGCCCTGCCTCATTATTTTTGGAGTATGGGGGTCTGAGTTGGGGGAGGGGATTGGTGGGTTAAGTTGAATTAATGGGCAGAGCAATTTCCTACCAAGCTGTTATGCATCCTGACAGAATGCTTCTTATGATGTAGAGCTGACAGGGACAGGCCAAAAATCTTTAGCCTCCTGAGGAAATAGAGGCATTGGTGATCTAGCTTGGCCAGGACTTCAACACGCCAGCTGGAGATATGAGGTAAAACCACTACCCACAATGCCTTTGCACCACTCAAGATTGCTGGAAGTAATGATAGGGAGTCTTCATGCAGGATTACCTCAAAATCAATTTGCAGATTGAATCAGTGTTGAAGAAGGCAAATGCAATTTTAGCATTCATTTCAAGAGGACTAGAATATAAAAGTGAGGATGTAACATTAGGGCTTTATAAGGCACAGTTGAGATCTCCCTTATCTAAGAAAGGATGTGCTAACATTGCAGAATGTTCAAAGGAAGTTCACGAAAATGATTCCAGGATTGAAAAGCTCATCGTGTGAGGAGCATTTGATGGCTCTAGGACTCTACTCACTGGAATTCAGAACAATGAGGGGAGACTTCATTGAAACCCATTGAATGTTGAAAGGCCTTGATAGAGTGGATGTGGAGGGTTCATTTCCTATGGTGGGGGAGTCTAGCACCAGCCTCAGAATAGAGGGGCTTCCATTTTGAATGGAGATGAGGAGGAATTTCTTTAACCAGAGAATGGTGACTTTATGGAATTCTTTCCCACGGGCAGCTGTGGAGACCAAGTGTCTGAGTATATTTAAGACGGAGTTTAATAGATTCTCAATTAGTCAGGGCACGAAAGGATATGCAGAAAAATCAGGAAGTTGGGGCTGAGAGAGAAATGGATCAGCCATGATGAAATGGTGGACAGACTCAGTGGGCCAAATGGCCTAACTCTGCTCCTATATCTTGTGGCCTTACAACCTTATGATATAAGGAGAAGGCAGGAGATTGGGACTGAAAGGGAAATGGATCAGCCATAATGAAACAGAGGAGAGTACCGCATGGTCCAAATGGTCTAATTCTGCTCCTATATCATATGGTCTTCCTTGAGAACCTTCAATGCACCAATATCTGTCATTTCCAGCTTTCTCTTCCAGAATATTAATAACCATAAAAAATCCTCCACCCTCTCTCTAGGTAGTGAAGGATTCACATGCCCTGATGACTTGTCGTGAAGCTGCACTCTCTCTGAGCTGATATACTTTTACCAGGCCAGGGCTGCAATGTTCCAGGATTCTGTTGGCTGCAACTTTACCCTCAGCTTGTTCCAGGAATTGCAGGATTGCGCTCTCTGCTTGGCTGCAACTTTGCTTCCAAAATCCATCGGTGCTGCTTTTGCAAACAAGCGCTAAGCAAAAGCGGTTTCCAGTTCTCCCCCATCTCCCTTTGAGCTGGCCCATGGGAACCATGGAAATGGGCTTTCTCAGCCTGCAGTCAGAGCATTCACTGTTAGGGTCAGTCAGCTGCTGTCTTAGCTGGTTTTTGCTTGGAGAGACAGAGCTCTCACTGTTCACCAGATAAGAATGCAACTATTAAAGGCACCATGCTAATTATTTTTTAAACAATAAATTACTTGCAACCATTGATCCACATCAGGATGAGAGACGCTTGCTGCCGAGCACACTGCTCTTAAGGTGAGTCCTGCACATTGTTGGAATGCTGATCACTTCTACTTAGCATGACAGATGCACGTAACAGACGCTCAAAGCAAGGTTGTTTGTTAGAGTCATAGAGCACTACAGCACAGAAACAGACCTTCTGGCCCATTTAGTCCATGCCAGTCTGGGTTTCTGCTTATTCCTATCTACCTGTACCCTGACCACAGCCTTCCATGCCTCTCTCATTCATGTACCGATCCCAATTTCTGTCAAGTGTTACAATCGAACCCACATCTACCACTTCTGCTTGTTCCACAGTCTAGACGCAAGATTCAAGATGGCATATTATCATATTTCACTACACAAATGTAAAGGAAAATGAAGTGATTACTCTGGATCCGATACAGCATGGAATAGATCTTTCCGGAACCTTCAAGCCACGCCAACAGCAACCCTCCAATTTAACTCTTACTTGATCTTGGGACAAATTCCCACTGCTGCCTGAGAGGAGTTTGTACATTCTCCCTGTGTGATCCAGTTTCCTCCCATAGCACAAAGCCATAACGGTTATTGATCACTTCAACATATTTAATTAATTAATCCATTTTAAATTTATTTATTAAGATACAGCACAGAATAGGGAATGTACAATGACCAATTTATCTTCTAACCAGTAAGTCTTTGGACTGTGGGAGGAAACCCACATGTTCCATGGGGAGGACGTACAACCTCCTTACAGGCAGCATCGGAATTGAACTCTCAGCTCTGAGGCCCCGAGCTGTAATAATGGCACATTAACCGCTATGCTACAGTGGCGCAATAAACAGAGAGAACACAATAAAAAGCACAATAAATATAAATAGAAAAGCAATTCTATAAAACACAACTGTTCGTATGTGCAGAAAGAAATACTAGGTGATGTGTATGTAATGGTGGTGGAGTTGGTTAATTAGTGGAGGTGTTGATCAGCCTGACATCTTGGGGGAAGGCTCGTACCACCCTCTGAGTTAAGTAGAACCCTATCAGATTCCCCTTAAATATCTGAGGCCTTTTGGCCCATAATGCTTTGCTGACCTTTTAACCTTCTCTACGATTAATGTAATCCTTCCCTCCTACTTAGCCCTCCATTTTTCTTTCATCCACGTCTATCTAAGGATTTGTTAAATGCCCCTAATATATCTTCCTCTAGCCCCACCTCTGGTATGGTATTTGCATACCCAACACTCCCTTTGTAAAGAATTTACTTCTTACATCGGCCCAATACTCTCACCTTTGCACCTAAAGCCTATAGTCTCCAGTTTAAGTCTCATCCAACCTGACAGGAAAAAAGCCTGCATATGTTCACCCAATCTGTACCTCTCATAACTGTGTATACTTCTTTAAGAACCTCCCCTCATACTTCTGCATTCCAGAGAATAAAGTCCTAAATGATTAAACCTTGCTCTATGACTCAGGTATGCAAGTCCTGGCAATATCCATGTGAATTTTATCTGTATTTTGTCAACCTCTAACGGCAATGAACTCCCTCCATATAGATGTAAAGAAGTAAGGTGTATATAGGCAAGTTAAGCATTGCATGCCTGATGTGTTTTACTCTGTGCAGATATTATTGGCTTCCTCAGTGCGTGGATCAGGTTGGTCCAGCTATGGACCTTCTACACTACTGACACAACACATTTTGAAGGAGAAAACAGAATTAAAGACATTGTAATAAATTCCAACTGTAATGAATTCCTTGGGCCTGTGTGGGGAGCCAGACAGCATTGGGCTCCGAGGTTTTTAATAGCACCTGAATTGGTTAATTGTTGTAGAATGAGATTCATTAATTGGTTAGTGTTCCTTGTGTGTTCTTTTTCTCGAGCGGCTTACTCTTAATGAGGGCTCGTAGTGCTTTCTGCTTAAATTTGTTGAGTTAGTTTTGATATGCTCAGGAATTCTGTGTTACTAGTATTGTTTAAGCTAGTTTTGAGAATGTTATATCTCGCAGTGACTCTTGGCTGAGCCAACACTGTTCTGTTGGAATTCTTATGAATAAAATCTGGTTACCGTCTCTACATCAGAGTCTGTCTTTCTGTCACACTGGGGTTCCATCGTTGCCAGCATGCATTGTGACACCAACATTATGCAAATTATAAAATGCTTCTCAGGTTGATGGTACTTAGTAAGAATCTCAAATTTTGTATAATGTGGTTTATGCTTCGTTTGGCGAGTGTCCTTGAAGAATTGTTGCTTGTAATCAACTGTTCTCTCTGTATGTTATCATGAATATTCCTGTGTCCATCTGGGTGGAACCAGTTTGCTTGTGTGGGAGTGAGCCACTGCAAGAATGTCAATCCTCATAAAGCGCTCTGGTTGTTAATTTGAATCAGCAGTCGTGCTCCTAGAGAGAGAATGCAGGAGGGAGGAAAAGGGAGAAGAGTCAAAAGGGGTAACAGAAAGAATGAGGAGAGATAGAAAGACAGAGGCATGAGAAGGAGGGAGGAGATAACACCCTACAATCTTGGCATCTCATATACAGCCAATTTGAACCAAAAAAAATCTAGCGGCTTTGAGACCAGCCCACTGCCCTAAAGAGATCAGCTGGTATTTAGAAGAATATTCAAACCTAGGTGAACACTTGAAGAGTTGAAACCAATAAACTGACAGATGAAATTCAACCTGGAAAAGTGTGATGTGAATCATCTTGGAAGGTCAAATTTGAAGGCAGAATACAGGGTTAATGGTGGGATTCTTGGAAGTGCAGAGAAACAGAAGGATCTTAGAGTCCACGTCTACAGATGCATCAAAGTTGCCGCACAAGTTTTTACGTTTGTTAAGAAGGTGTATGGTGTGTTGGCTTTTATTAGTGTGTGGATTGCATTCAAGAACCATGAGATAATGTTGTAGATCTAAAGTTCTTTGACCAACGGCCAATCTAAACATTGGAAGTTTTAAAAAGAGGGGACTTCGATTGAGTCCACTGCCTGAGGATTAAAGGCAGCAGAGAGTCAGTACAGTGAAAAAGAGCTTTAACCAGTCACCAGTCGGCATTTGCAATTGAATAGCAAGAGCATGTTAAAGGAAGACGGGCAAGTGCAGCGGCCATTGTCACAGAGGCCGTCGTCGGAGTGGATAGAGTCAGAGTGGTGATCTTGAGGCTTTAGCCCTTCCAGGCTTCAGTCAGAGAAAGCAAAGGAAATAAAAGCTCAAGTTTTTTCATTCTCTTCTTTATATCTGGTCAGCTAGGGCAATAGGGATGACAGGCAGGATAGTGGAATGATCCTCTTGCGGGATGTGAGAAGGCAAGGAGTCTTCCAGTGTCCCTGACGACTACAACTGTGAGAAATGCATCCAGCTGCAGCTTCTAACAAACAACATTAAGGAGCTGAAGCTGGAACTGAATGTACTCCAGATCATTCTGGAGGCTGGGCAGCTGATAGGTAAGACGTATGGACAGGTAGTTACACCCAAGGTGCAGGACTCAGGAATCTGGGTGACAGTCAAGAAAGGGAAAAGGGCTAAGGAGTCAGTGCAGAGTACCCCTGTAGCCATCCCCCTCATCAGCAGGATATCACTTTGGATAGTGGTGTTGGATGACCTAACAGAGGAAAGACACAGTGGTCGGATTTCTGACACTGAGTCTGCCTATGTGACTCGGAAGGGACGGGGTGAAAAGAGGCACGATGTGGTAGTAGAGGATTCACTAGTTAGGGGAATGGACAGGAGGTTCTGTGGGTGAGAACAAGATTCCCAGATGGTACATTGCTTCATGGGTGCCAAGGTCCAGGATATCTCTGGTTGAGCCCTCAGCATTCTCAAGCAGGAGGGTGAACAGCCAGGAGGTTGTGCTCCATGTAGGTACCAATGACAAGGGTAGGACGAGTCACGAGGTTTTGCATAGGGAGTTCAGAGAGTTAGGTGCTAAGTTAAAGAGCAGGACCTCCAGGGTTGTGATCTCAGGATTGATACATTGTATTGAAAGGGTAGGCAGGAAGGCAGGGTGGCAGCATTGCTCTGTTGGTCAGAAATTATCTCAAATCGTTAGGAAGAGGTAACATAGAGTCAGAAGGTGTTGAATCATTGTGGATAGAACTAAGGAACTGCAAGTGTAAAAAGACATTGATGGGAGTTGTGTGTAGACTCCCAAACAGTGGTATGAATATGGCTACAAATTACAACGGGAGATAGAAAATGCATGCAAAAAGAGCAATGGTACAATAGTCATGGGGGAAATTCAATATGAAGGTAGATTGGGAAAATTAGGTTGCAGTTGGATTCCAGAAGGGGTAATTTCTAGAGGGCTTATGGGATGGCTTTTTAGAGCAGCTCATGTTTGAGCCCACTAGAGAATTAGATATTCTAGATATGGTCTTAATGCAATGAAGCAGAATTGATTGGAGAGCATAAGGTAAAAGAACCCCTTGGTGCAAGTGGTCATAATATGATCGAATTCACCCTGAAATTTGAGAAGGAGAAGCTAAAGTCAGATCTATCAGTATTTCAGTGGAGTAAAGGGAATGAAGGAGGCACAAGAAAGAAGTTGGCCAGAATTGATTGGAAAAGAACACTGGCAGGGATGATGGCAGAGCAGCAATGGCTGGAATTTCTGGAAGCAATTCAAAAGATACATTCCAAAGAGGAAGATGTATTCTAAAAGAAATGTGACACAACTGTGGTTGACAAGAGAAGTCAAAGCCAACATAAAAGGCAAAGGGAGGGTATATAATAGAGCAAAAATTAGTGGGAGGTTAGAGGATTGGGAAGCTCTTAAAAAAACAACAGAAGGCAACTAAAAAGTCATTAAAAGTTAAAGATGGAATATGAAAGTAAGCTAGCCAAAACATTAAAGAGGCTACCAAAAGTTTCTTCAGATACATGAAGTGTAAAAGAGAGGTGACCACTGGAAAATGCTGCTGGAGAGGCAGTAATGTGGAAGAACGAAGTAGCAGATGAACTGTTAAGTATTTTGCATCAGTCTTCACAGTGGAAGACACTGACCGTATGGTGGAAGTTCCAGGTGTCAGATGTCATGAAGGCTGAGAAGTTGCCATAACTAGAGAAAAGGTTCTTGGGAAACTGAAAGGTTTGAAAGTAAATAAGTCACCTGGATCAAATGGTGTACACCTCAGAGTTCTGAAAGATGTGGCTGAAAAATGGTGGAGGCAGTCATAATGAACTTCCACAAATCACTAGATTCTGAAGTAGTTCCAGAAGACTAGAAAATTACAAATGTCACTCCACTCTTCAAGAAGAGAGAGAGAGAGGCAGGAAAAGGGAAACTATAGGCCAGTTAATCTGACCTCAGTGGTTGGGAAGATGTTGGAGTTGATTATTAAGGGCGAGGTCTCAGGGTACTTGGAGACACATGATAAAATAGGCCATAGTCAGCATTGTTTTCTCGAGGGAAAATCTTGCCTGGCAAATTTGTTTGAATTCTTTGAAGAAGTAATTAGCAGGATAGAAAAAGGAGAATCATCTGACATTGTGTACTTGGATATTCAGAAGTCCTTTGGAAAGGGTCCACACTTGAGGCTGCTTAGCAAGCTACAAGACCACGGTAATAAAGGGAAAAAAAATCTAGCATGGATAAAGCACTGGTTAATTGACTGGAGGCAAGGAGTGGAAATAAAGGGAACTTTTTCTGACTGGCTACCAGTGACTAGTTTCACAGTCTGTGATGGGACTGATTTTTTTAAAGTTATATGTCAATGATTTGGAAGATGGAGTTGATGGCTTTGTTGCAAAGTTTGCAGGTATAGTGAAGATAGGTGGAAGGGCAGATATTTTTGAGGAATTAGAGGTGACAGAAGGATTTACAGATTAGGAGAAGGGGCAAGGATACGGAAGATAGAACACATTTTCAGGAAGTGTATGACTATGTACTTCAGTAGGAAAAAAATGGAAGGGTTGACTATTTTCTAAATGGAAAGAAAATACAAAATTCTGAGACACAAAGGGACATTGGAATTGTTACGTACCCCGTAACTGGGTGTCAGACCAGCAAAGATAGAAGTGTCCGTTGGAGTCTGGTGGTACCAAAACTAAAGATGTTTATTAGTAAACTACACAATACCGTATCAAAAATGCAAATATACATATAAAACCAGTTAGCAGTAATAAACCTAAAAGTGTAGGAATAAAAATAGGCAATAATACACAAGCTCTATTGATGTCTAGGGGTAAGTGAATTGTCATAGAAGAGTATAAAGTTCAGTTCAATTCATACGTGCTGAGGTAGTTATGGCTGTTGTGTTGTAATCGTTAGAGAGAGCAAGCGAGATATAACAGCTGCAACAGGCAAACCCTCTGTTGCTTTCTGATTCTGTCGGGTCGTAGTGGTCATTCAGTTATGACTCCTCTGTTCTTCAGCTAGACCATTCTTCTGTGGTGGACTTGTCACTCTGGCATGAGTGGACACACACACAAGTCCCCACCGGCCCTGTTGTAACACTGTGAGTTTTACTGACTGATCTCCTGATTCGGTCTCCGAAGCCCCCACCTTCCTGTGGGTTCACAACACTCAGTCAGTGTCCACGGGTGTGTCTGAAGGGTGTCTCCCCAGACCTGTCTTTTATCCCTACTAACGGGATCTCAGCTATCCATCAACTCTGAATGACTGTGCCCATCAAATCAGGCCACTCCTGCTGTCTCCTGAGGAATGTTAATGAGCAAAGTTAAGTCCTTGTAGTGAAAGGTAAATAATCCAGGAAGAGTCAAAATACAATAAATCAACAGTCTCTCTCTCCCTCTTATCTGTAGCAGATGTTCTTGCCTGGGCTTCATCTCTCTCTCTCATGAGCAGCATAGCAACAGCAATAGTTCACAGTTCTCGGGGTGGGGGGGAATAGTTAACTCTGCACCCCATTTCCATCAGGTCTGTTCATCACTCATAACAAAGTCCTCGTGCATGATTCCCTAAAGGTTAATTTGCAGGTTGAGTCTGTGGTGAGGAAGGTAAGTGCAATGTTAGCATTCATTTCAAGAGGAGTAGAATATAAAAGCAAGGATGTAATGTTGAGACTTTATAAAACACTGCTGAGGCCTCACTTGATGTATTGTGAGCAGTTTTGGATCCCTTATTTTAGAAAGGATGTGCTGAAACTGGAGAGGGTTCAAAGAAGGTTCATGAAAATGATTCCAGGATTGAATGGCTTGTCATATGAAGAGCATTTGATGGCTCTTGGCCTGTATTCATTGTAATTCAGAAGAATGAGGGGTGACCTCATTGAAACCTATTGAATGGTGAAAGACCTTGATAAGTGGAAGTGGAGAGGACATTTCCTATGGTGGGAGAGTCTTAGACCCAAAGAAACAGCCTCAGAATAGAGAGGCATCCTTTTAGAATGGAGATGAGGAGGAATTTCTTTAGACAGAGAGTGGTGAATCTGTGGAAATCTTTGCCACAGGCAGTTGTGGAGGCCAAGTCTTTATGTATATTTTCGGCAGATTAGTTGATTAGTCAGGGCATGAAGAGATGCGGGGGGAAGGCAGGAGATTGGAGCTGAGAGGAAAATTGGATCAGCCATGATAAAATGGTGGAGCAGACTCAATGGGCCAAATGGACAAATTCTTCTCCTATATGTTATGGTCTTATTACGGTCTCTATAAAACTCTAGTTAGACCACACTTGGAATATTGAGTTCCATTCTGGTCACTTCATTAAAGGAAGGATGCAGAAGCTTCAGAGGGGATGCAAAGGAATTTTACCAGGATGCTGACCGGATTAGAATGCATGTCTTGAGGACAGGCGAAGTGAGCTTGGGTCACTTTGGAACAAAGGAGGATGAGAGTTGACTTGATCGAGGCATACAAGATGATAAGAGGCATGGATCAAGTGGTTAAGGACATAATAACATAATAAAGAGGTGCAGGAGTCGGCCATCCGGCCCATCGAGCCTGCCCTGCCATTCAATAAGATCATGGCTGATCTGTCTGTAACTCAACTCCATCTAGCTGCCTTTTCCCCATAACCCTTAATTCCCCTACTATGTAAAAATCTATGTAACTGTATCACAGGTTGTTAATGGCTAATCGAAGAGGACAAAATTTTAAGGTGATGGGAGGAAAGTATTGAGCGGATGTCAGTCGTAAATTCTTTATGGAGAGAGTGAACACCCTGCCAGGTGTGGAAGTTAAGACAGATACATTAGTGGTGTTTAAGAAACTCATAAATGGGCACATGATGATTGAAAAGTAGTAGATTATGTAAAAGGGGAGGATTAGATTGATCTTAGAGTAGGTTAAAAGTTTAGCATATTGTTATGGGCCGAAGGGACTGTGCTGTGCTGCAATGTTCTGTACTCTATGTTCTGGATATGAAGTACCACTGGATGCTCTCCTAACGCTGCTGAAAGTGTTCAGAATGCTGTACTTCGCTTGAACAATGTGACCTGCTTTCCAGCCTCACCAGGGTGGCAAATCCTTTGATGTTGCTCAGATGTGTTGAAGAAAACATCTCCTTAAAAAGATAGAAAGGTCATCAAAATATCAAGCATTAGATCAGCAGTCTAGGTTTAATCATTGCAAGGTGTTGTCACATTTAGAAAAGCTTTGCAAAGAGTGAGTGTTAAATTGTATAGCACAAAGCCAACTGTCAAACTAGCAGTCTAGTCTAAACGGTACAAATTGGGGGAAATTTATATAGCCTGAGTAAATCTGAATGTGGCCCAACATCAAAATCAGTTCCAATAAAAGTCAACTCTATTATATTTAGTTGAAGTATTAAGTAAAAGCAACAGCTGACACAGTATCTTGGTAAAGTACTGGCACTTACTTTATTTGGGATTTGTCTATCAGAATAAGCTGAAGAGAAAATCTTCATAAGTGCCATCAGAGGTGTAGCCAAGAGAGTCTTGTTCAGTGATAATAAATGACAGTAAGTGAGAGGCTCGGAGCTGGATAGGGAGACGAGCACACTTAGAACAATACTGCACAGGAACAGACCCTTCAGCCCACCATGACTGATACCAATCTAATCGCAGCAAAGCTGCATCCATCATCAGGGACATCCCACCACCAAGTAGATGCTCTCTTCTTACTGCGGCCATCAGGAAAAAGGTACAGGCACCTCAGAACTCACACCACCAGGGTCAGGAGCAGATATTACCCCTCAACCATCAGGCTCTTCAACTAAAGGAGATAACTCCACTCAACTTCATTGAAATATTCCCACAACCTATGGATTCACTTCACCTCATGTTCTCGCTATTTATTGCTTATTTATTATTATTCTTTCTTTCTTTTTTGTATTTGCACAGTTTGTTGTCTTTTGCACACTGGATGAACACCCAAGTTGGTGTGATCTTTTGTTAATTCTGTTATGGTTATTATTCTATGGATATTTTGAGTATGCCTGCAAGAAAATATACTTCAAGGTCTTATATGGTGACACATATGTACTTTGATAACAAATTTACTTTATACTTTGTAAATAGTCTCATCTGCCTGTACGCGGTCCCTCTATTTCTTGGTGTTCATGTGTCTGTCTAAATTCATCTTAAATATCACCATTGTGTTTACTTCCACCTCTTCTCCTAGAAACACATTCCAGGCATCTAGCAGTCTGGGTATAAATCTTGCCTTACACATCTCCTTTAAACTTTCCCCCTCTCACCTTAAACCTATGTTATTCACTGTCTGACTACCAAACCTATCAGGTCAAACCTCAGCTTCCAGAGCTCCAGAGAGAACAAATGAGCGTTGTCCATTTCTCCCTTTGGCTAAGACTCTCTTAGGCATAAGGTGACAATATCATGGATGTTCTCCAGGCAACACCCGGGTGAAACTGTCTTGCATCTGTTTCAAAGCCTTCATATAGTATGTAACCTGAACTGAGCAAACTAGAGGGCCTGAAGATAGGGAAGTCCCCTGGTCCTGATGGGATGCATCCCAGGGTGCTGAGGGAATTGGCAGAGGTTATAGTAGACGCGTTGGTAATCATTTACCAAAATTCTCTAGACTCTGGTAGGTCCTGGTGGATTTGAAGACAGCAAATGTCACACCACTTTTTAAAAAAGGATGTAGGCAAAAGACAGGCAACTATAGGCCAGTTAGCTTAACATCTGTAGTCAGGAAAATGCTTGAAGTTGTCGTTAAGGAGGAAATAGTGCAACATTTAGAAAGGAGTGGTTCCATTAGACAGACGCAGCATGGATTCAGAAAGGGCAGGTCATGTTTGACAAACTTCCTGGAGTTCTTTGAGGACATAATGAGTGCAGTGGATAGAGGCGAACAGGTGGATGTCGTATACTTGGATTTCCAGAAGGCGTTCGATAAGGTGCCGCACAAGAGACTTATAAATAAGATACGGATGCATGCATTCAGAGGAATTGTATTGGTATGGATAGTGGATTGGTTAACCAATAGAAGGCAGAGATTTAGTATAAATGGGTGTTTCTCCAGTTGGCAGTCAGTGGTGAGTGGGGTGCTGCAGGGGTTGGTGCTGGGCCCGCAGCTGTTTACCATTTACATTGATGATTTGGAAGAGGGGACTGAGTGTAGTGTAGCAAAATTTGCTAATGACACTAAACTGAGTGGAAAAGCAAATTGTACAGAGGATGTGGAACGTCTGCAGAGGGATATAGATAGGTTAAGTGAGTGGGCCAAGGTCTGGCAGATGGAATACAATGTTGGTAAATGTAAGATCATCCACTTTGGAAGGAATAATAGAAGAGCAGATTATTATTTAAATGGTGAAAGATTGCAGCACGCTGTTGTGCAGAGGGACTTGGGAGTGCTTATGCATGAATCGCAAAAAGTTGGCTTGCAAGTACAACAGGTTATTAAGAAGGCAAACGGAATGTTGGCCTTCATTGCTAGAGGGATTGAATTCAAGAGCAGGGAAATCATGCTGCAACTATACAGGGTACTGGTGAGGCCACACCTGGAGTACTGTGTGCAGTTCTGGTCTCCATACTTGAGGAAGCATATACTGGCTTTGGAGGCAGTGCAGAGAAGGTTCACCAGGTTGATTCCAGAGATGAAGGGGTTAACCTATGAGGAGAGATTGAGTCATCTGGGACTATACTCTCTGCAGTTCAGAAGAATGAGAGGGGATCTTATAGAAACATAAAACATTTTGAAAGGGATAGATAAGATAGAAGTAAGAAAGCTGTTTCCATTGGTAGGTGAGACTAGAACTAGGGGACATTGCCTCAAGATTCAGGGGAGAAAATTTAGGATGGAGATAAGCAGAAACTGTTTTTCCCAGAGAGTGGTGAATCTGTGGAATTCTCTGCCCAGGGAAGCAGTTGGGGCTTCTTCACTAAATACATTTAAGAAACAGTTAGATAAATTTTTACATTGTAAGGGAATTAAGGGTTATGGGGAAAAGGGAGATAGATGGAGCTGAGTTTACGGACAGATCAGCTATGACTTAATTGAATGATGGGGTAGGCTCGATGGGCCGGATGGCCTACTCCTGCTCCTATTTCTTACGTTCTTATGTACCTGGTGCTCCCAAATGTAGCCCAAACAAAATTTTGTACTTTTGTACACAGTGCCTATCAAGACAGGCATATTAAACAGTGTATCTACATGCATTGCCACATTCAGGGAGCTATGGATTTTCACCCCAAGATAGCTCTGTTCATCAGTGCTCCTAAGGTTCTGTAATTTATTGTATATGTACTTACTGTGTATCTTGCATTTAACTTCCCAAAAGCATCACTACACACTTATCCAGGTTAAACTCCACATGCCATTTATCTGCCCACTTTTCCAGTTCATGGTTCAAAGTAAATTTATTATCAAAGTATGTACATGTCAGCATATATATCCATTTTCATGGATATAGTTGATCTATAGCCAGCTGTATCCTTTGACAACATTATTCACTATGTATACCTTCAACAATTTTCCTCTCAACTACAAACTTAATTATCAAACAACATGTATTTTCATGCAGATCATTTTTATTTACAACAAAAAACAACAGAGGTCCCAGCAGTGATCTTTGAGCAACACCAGTGGCCAAAGACTTCCAGTGAAAAACACCACTCCACCATTCCTCTTTTTGTTTCTCAATTTTGTATCCACCTTATCAATTCATTATGGATCCCATGCAACTTAATTTTCTGGATCCACCTTCCATGAGGGACCTTGCCGACAGCTGGACTAAAGTCCATCAAGCGCTCTAATATCATCAATTATCTTTGTCAGCTCCTTCAAAAACTCAACCAAATTTGTGAGACAGAATGTCCTTTACATGAAGCCATGTTGACTGCCCATGACAGTTTCCAGCATTTTTCATTTTATCTCAGAATTTAAACACCAGCAGGTTTTGACTGTCATTCACTATACTAATGTGGGACTGAGGAAATGGTGGCTCATACCCTATGTAATATCAGGCAGCTCAGTGGGTTTTCTGTGTTGGACTATCCCTGGATAGAAGTTATGGGCTTCCTGGCATCAAAAAGCACCTGCGATTCTATTCAGAACTGGATGACGTGTTCAAAGTCTGTGATCAGTGAGTTCTGGGCTTGATATTGAAGATTGAAGCCTGAAGGTCAAAGATCAAAGCTGGTAACACCAGAAGTTAATGCATAATTGTCAAAGCCCCTGAGCCGGCATGTCCAGAAGTTGAGGGCCAGATGTCTACGAATCTACTGAAGACTGGGGGCCCAGAGGTGGCTGGTCCTGGAGTTGGGGTGTGTGTGAGTGAGTGGGTGGATGGGAGAGAGGAAAGGGGCTTGTCTTGCTGTTGTTTTTTTTTAAATTGGTGTTGCTGTTGTTGCTGTCCTTGCTTGTGTTGTTCTGCTGAACAATGTGGAGATGCTTTGTTAGCACCGGAATGAGTGGTGACACTTGCGGGCTGCCCTCCTTAGAGTGTGTTTTGATTGTTACTAATAACAATGCAAAAGAAGGCAAGACAGCGGCTATATTTCACTAGGAGTTTGAGGAGATTTGGGTTGTCAACTAAAACATTCAAAAACTTTTACAAATGTGCCGTAGACAGCATTCTGACTGCGGGGGTGCTACTGAGCAAAATCAGAATAAGTGGCAGAAACTTGTAATATTAGTCAACTCCATCACACTTAGTGATTCAGGAACAGCCATCCAACTTCCAACTCAACATTGAACCCATGAACAAATCTTCTCTACTATATTATGTCTGTTATTTTTGCACTATTTATTTTAACTTAACTATCTAATAGACATGTAGATATACTGAATATAACTCATTTTTTCTTTCTCTAGTAACACACACAAAATGCTGGTGGAACACAGCAGGCCAGGCAGCATCTATAGGGAGAAGCACTGTCGACATTTCAGGCCGAGACCCTTCTTCAGGACTAACTGAAAGAAAAGATAGTAAGAGATTTGAAAGTAGGAGGGGGAGGGGAAAATGCAAAATTATAGGAGAAGACAGGAGGGGGTGGGGTGAAGCCAAGAGCTGGAAAGGTGATTGGCAAAAGGGATACAGAGCTGGAGAAGGGAAAGGATCATGGGACGGGAGGTCTAGGGTGAAAGAAAAGGGGAGGGGAGCACCAGAGGGAGATGGAGAAGAGGGAGAGTGATGGGCAGAAAGAAAGAAAAAAAAGGAGGAGGTGGGAAAAAACTAAATATATGGGGTAAGAAGGGGAGAAGGAGCATTAACGGAAGTTAGAGAAGTCAATGATCATCCCATCAGTTTGGAGGCTACACAGCCGGTATATAAGGTGTTGTTCTCCAACTTCCTCTACTGTCAAGATTAAGTATGGCTTCATCTTGACAGTGGAGGAGGCCATGGATAGACATACCAGAATGGGAATGGGACATGGAATTAAAATGTGTGGCCACTGGGAGATCCTGCTTTTTCTGGCGGACCGAGCGTAGGTGTTCAGCGAAACGGTCTCCCAGTCTGCGTCGGGTCTCACCAATATATAAAAGGCCACACCGGGAGCACTGGACGCAGTATACCACACCAGCCGACTCACAGGTGAAGTGTCACCTCACCTGGAAGGACTGTCTGGGGCCCTGAATGGTGGTGAGGGAGGAAGTGTAAGGGCAGGTGTAGCGCTTGTTCCGCTTTCTTTATGTTTATTTATCATGTATTTCATTGTTCTTCTGCTGCAAAGTTAACAAATTTCACAACATATGCCGGTGATATTAAACCAAATTCTGATTCTGTGTGTTTCAACATGCGATAAATAAATTAATCTGAACCTGCACCCCAGGGCAACAGAGCTGAACTTTGGAAGCAGATTTGTGCATGGAGCCACGACCATGTTGTGCATATGAGCACTTGGTGACTCACTGCCTCCACAGTTCAATGCCTGGCAACGACTTGGCAAGGATCCGTCACCATTTCCCTCAGTAACCGAGTCGGCAGCTCGGATCCTCTCCTCTCAGTCCAAGGTTCGGAAAATGCTTCACTTGGAACAGTTCCAGCAGTCTGAAGCGTCTAACCCTCACACATAAATTACCTCCAGAGCTTTCTGAAATTTCAATTAGTGACCAGGCCTGGCAGGGTTTACTAAACAAGAAGCTAGCAGGTGCATAGTGTGGCGCATTATAAAACATTATTCTGTCTGCTCTGCGACGGGGTAAACAGCTTCCAGAGTTGTAAAAAGCCAGCCCGAGTGGCTGGAGTGGAGCATTTAACTCTAAACACATCAGGCTTTTCCCCATAGCTGTGCTTCAGTAATAGTGTTTAAGTGAACCTTGTCAGCTGCAGCTGGACAGCGCAATCAATAATACACCCCATCCAGAATATCCTCAGGGGCTGCTTGTCTTTTATTACTTCTATAGCTTCTGTGTAATTTTGCTGCAAGCCCCAGTAATAAGAGTTCTCTGTCAGCAGGTAGGTCAGTATGCTACCACTCTGCCTCCATTCCCCAGGACCCAGAATGGCCTCCATCTCCACTGTCTCTTGGTTGCATCAGAACGATTGTTCAGTGCCTATCGAGATGGCCGAAAATAAGACCGTAATACCATAAGATTTGGGAGCAGAATTAAGCCATTTAGCCATCATGTCTGCTCTGCCAATTCCATCATGGCTGATATATTATTCCTCTCAACTCCATTCTTCTGCCTTCTCCCTGTAACCTTTGATGCCCTGACTAATCAAGAACCTTTCAACCTCTGCTTTAAATAGACTCGATGACTAGGCCTCCGCAGCCATATGTGGTAATGAATTTCATATACTCACTGGCCTTTGGCGAAAGAAGTCCCTCCTCATCTCTGTTTTAAATGGACACACCTGCATTCTGAGACTGTGCCTTCTGATCCTAGACTCGCTCACTATAGGAAACCTCACCATGGGAGCGTAGTGGTTGGCGTAACACTATTGCAGCTCAGAGTGACGAGGTTTGGAGTTCAATTCTGATGTCATCTCCGAGAAGTCATACATCCCCCCTGTGAATGCATGGGTTTTCTTCAGGTGCTCCAGTTTCCTCCCACAGTTCATATAGGTTGTGGTTAGTAGGTTAATCAATCATTGTAAATTGTTCCCTGATTAAGCTAGGGTTAAATCAAGGGTCAACACACACAAAATGCTGGTGGAACGCAGCAGGCCAGGCAGCATCTATAGGGAGAAGCGCTGTCGGCGTTTCGAGCCGAGACCCTTCGTCAGGACTAACCAAAAGGAAAGACAGTAAGAGATTTGAAAGTAGTGGGGGGAGGGGGAAATGCGAAATGATAGGAGAAGACCGGAGGGGGTGGGATGAAGCTGAGAGCTGGAAAGGTGATTGGCGAAAGTGATACGCAGCTGGAGAAGGGAAAGGATCATGGGACGGGAGGCCTCAGGAGAAAGGAAGTGGGGGGGAGCACCAGAGGGAGATGGAGAACAGGCAAACAACTAAATATGTCAGGGCTGGGGTAAGAAGGGGAGGAGGGGCATTAACGGAAGTTAGAGAAGTCAATGTTCATGCCATCAGGTTGGAGGCTACCCAGCAGGTATATAAGGTGTTGTTCCTCCAACCTGAGTTTGGATTCATTTTGACAGTAGAGGAGGCCATGGATAGACATATCAGACTGGGAATGGGACGTGGAATTAAAATGTGTGGCCCCTGGGAGATCCTGCTTTTTCTGGCGGACCGAGCGTAGGTGTTCAGCGAAACGGTCTCCCAGTCTGCGTCGGGTCTCACCTGCCCGGCATGACTCTTGGGGCTGGAAGGGCCTATTCGGCATTGTATCTCAATAAATAAATAAATGACGTCCACTCCACACCCCCTCTATCTGGTCCTTCTAATATCTGATACATTTCAATGAGATCCTCCTCATTCTTCTAAAATCCATTGAGTATAGGCCCAAAACCATCAAACACTCCTTGTACATTAACTCTTTTATTCCTGGAATCATTCTCATCTGGACCCTCTCCAATGTCAGCACATTTTTTCTTACTGCTCACAATACTCCAGGTGCAGTCTGGCCAATGTCTTATAAAGCCTCAGCATTACATCCTTGCTTTTATATTCTAGTCCTCTCGAAAAGCATCATGGCTGCTTCCTGCACAAAAACCCCAAGTGCCTTTGCACTTCTCATTTTTACATTTTCTCCCCATTTAGAAAATAGTTTACACCTTCATTCCTTCTACCCAAGTGCACAACCATACACTTCCTTATACTATATTGTATCTGCCACTATTTTGCCCATTCTTCTGATCTGTCTCTTTTGTGGCCTCAGAATCTCCTGTTCATCCCCCTAACTATTGAGTCTCCTATCACTATCACTCTAACTGACCATTTTCTTCCCCGCTGAGCTGTATAGCTGGTCACAGTGTCTCTGGGCTGCTGTGACCTAATAGGTCATCCCTCCAGTTATATGCAAAGGGAATACTTGCTACTGTGGAAAATGGCTGTAGGGGAGCCCTGCCTTAACTGCTTACATCCCTTACCTTTTCTTGGTGGTCACCCATTTATTAAGACTGCACTCTGGGTGTGACCACCTCAGTAAAATTCTCACCTGTGACATTTTCAGTCTCCCACATGGTATTGAGTGCATCCAGCTCCAGATCCAGTTCCTTAACTTTGTCACTCAGGAGCTGAAATCGGGTGCAATTCCTGCAGATGTAGTCATCTGGGAGACTGTTCGGTACCCTTTAATCCCACATCTTACAGGAGGAGCTTCCACTGCCTTAACTACCAACCTGCCTACAGATGATACCTTTGACTCTAACTTCTTATGATGGCAGAATATAGTATTAATGGTAAGACTCAACAGTGCGGAGGATCAGAGGGATCTTGGGGTCCGAGTCCATAGGACACTCAAAGCCGCTGCACAGGTTGACTCTGTGGTTAAGAAGGCATATGGTGTATTGGCCTTCATCAACCGTGGGACTGAGTTCAAGAGCGGTGAGGTAATGTTACAGCTATATAAGACCCTGGCCAAACTCTACTTGGAGAGAACTTGGTCTTTTCTCCTTGGAGCGACAGAGGATGAGAGGTGACCTGATAGATGTGTATAAGAGGCATTGATGGTGTGAATAGTCAGAGGCTTTTTTTCCCAGGGCTGAAATGGCTAACACAAGAGGGCACAATTTTAAAGTGCTTGGAAGTAGGTACAGTGGAGATGTCAGGGTTAAGTTTTTTGTGCAGAGAGTGGTGAGTACATGGAATGGGCTGCCGGCGACAGTGGTGGAGGCGGATACAATAGGGTCTTTTAAGAGACTCTTAGATAGGTATTTAGAAAAATAGAGGGCTATGGGTAACCCTAGGTAATTTCTAAAGTAAGTACATGTTTGACACATCATTGTGGGCCAAAGGGCCTGTATTGTGCTGTAGGTTTTTCTATGTTCTATGTTCTTAAATTCTACAATCAAGTAAATGATTCCAAGTGACTCAGCATCCTTACCCTCTGCCTTTTCTCGCTGAAGCCTGATGAGACAAAGGCTAACCACTCTAAAACTGGCCCACTCAACAATGGTCATTCTGCCTACACCTTAACTCTTTTCATTGGCCCTTGCTAAGTTACTAATAACCCAAGCAATCTCATGCCTGGCAGGCACATCCGGACAAGCTCCAGTTGCTTTTAATATCAGCTGCCATTGGGAAGGGGGTACAAGAGACTTAGGTCCCACACCCTTCAACCCATCAGTCTCCTGAACCAGCATGGATAACTTCACTCGCCTCAACACGGAACCTGTGGACTCATTTTCAAGGACACAACATCTTATGTTCTCAGTGTTATTTATTTATTTTGTACTTTCACAATTTGTCTTCTTTGTCACTCTGGTTGTTTGTCAGTCTTTGTGTATAGTTTTTCACTGATTCTATAGTTTTTCTTTTTTCTACTGAAGGAAAATGCCTGAAGACCTGAAGGAAAATGAATGTCAAGGTAGTATATGGTGGCATATACATACTTCAATAATAAATCTACTTTGAACTTCGAACTTTGAACTCTGTCTCTCCAATCCAGCATCCTTGATTTGCTTGAACACAGAACAACATGGGTGTCGCATATATTATGTTCAATCACTCACCTGGAGTTCCTGAACACCAGCCCACACTGACAGGAGCAAGTGCAGCAGACACGTAGGGACACCACCAGCAGCAAGTAAACAGCAAAACCAGTTCTGACACAGAACAGCATCACTGTCCCTGCAGCACCACTACATTGGAACATGAAAGTTCATGCCTGGTAGCCATATGAGAGGCTTTTCATCAAGAGGACTGCAGTGGTGCCCACTCAAGGGTAATAAAGGCTGAGAAATTAATCCTAATGTCCTGATGAAAAGTCTTGGGCCAAAACGTTAACTGTTTATTCCCGTTCATAGATGCTGCCTGACCTGCCGAGCACCTCCAGCATATTGTGTATATTGCTCTAGAATCCCACCATCTGCAGAACCTCTTGTGTCCAAGAAATCAATGTTGGTCTTGTCACTGATGCCCTCATCTATGTGTAATAAAAATGGCCAAGAATTAAGTATCCTCCTTTGGTGGTGGTGGAGGCAGAAACGTTAGGGACATTTAAGAGACTCTTAGATAGACAGTTAGATGATAGAAAAATGGAGGGGCTGTGTGGGAGGAAAGAGTCAGATTAGAAGTGTTAGAGTAGGTCAGCATGATATTGTGGACCAAGTGGTCTGTGCTGTGCTTTATGTTCTAAGCTTATAATGGGATTTCTCAAATCTATCATTCTATTGACACTATAGCACCTTGCTCCGTCGGAATTCTTCTCGGATTCAGATTTAGCAATGGATACAAGGCAAATTGCTCTGTGGATTTTGCCTTCCTGGAACTAACTGCATCAGTTCAAAAGAAGTACTGGTGAATCCTTTCAGTTCCCTTGTTCGGTTTGCACTCAAAATCATATTCAAAACAACCTTTCAAAAAAACGTACTGGAAAGTGTTCTAAATTCCTTAAATACTGTATGTAAATTATATCACTCACACCTTATTTTCAAACAACTACAATGACTTTTTAAATTTATTCCAGCACTTAAAATCCACCGCAACTGCTTTGGATGTCTTTTTTCCCATTTGACCCAACATCGAACATCCAGCGAGAACAGCTCTTGGAAAAGGCAGAGATCAGGTTGAACAGATCACCAGTTTGTTCCACATGCTGTTCCTTCTCACCTGCTCCCTGTCACAGGCAGACAAGCAGGTTACTAGAAAATTCGGGCTCTATGAGAAAGGGAAATGGCCTTGGGATTGAAGGAAAATATTTTGAAAAATGTGATTGCTTCACTGTCTATATTTTAATCAGGAGAATTTCACTTCTGATAATTGCTGAGTTGAAGTTTGCTGATCTTTTCTAAAAAAAACATTGAAAAGTAACTTAATCAGCTTCATTAAATCATTCTAATTCTTCACTGTCAGGCAGGATGACAAGGCGTGATTGATCAACCATGATGGGTTGGACGTGCTCATAGATATTCGCGTTCTGAGATAGATAGATTGATAGAGGGGTAGTAGGTGGAGTGGATAGATAGTGAGGGATGATGGATAAGTACATGGACAGACTGATAGTTAGCAGACAGGTAGACAGACAGGTGGACAGACAGACACACACTGAATTCAGTAAAAGAGACAACTGGAACACTTGCCACAATATAAAGATCGGATCGTGGAGTTGTACAGCACAGAAACGGGGCCCTTCTGTGAATCCCAATCCCCACATTAGTTCTCTGTCCTTCTGTGTCTTGTCTATGTAAGTGTCTCTAAAGGTCAATCATGTAAATGTAGTGACTATAACTGTCAATGGCTTCTAGGTATCAACTGCTCTCTATGTAAATAAATTTGCTCTGAGATTCCCTTTAAAACTCCTTTTCTGATATTCCTACCGTTAGACTCAGACATTGGACTCATGACAAGGGTCAAGGCAAGTTGAATAGGTGGACAAGAAGCAGAAGATCACACGTCATATCTAAATGTTGTTAAATGATAGGAAGTCATTCATAGAGGCACTGGGTCCATAATTGTCCAATATCTATTTGAACAATTTGACCTTAATACTTGGAAGAACAATCTAAAATCTGTGTTTTGCCATCAAATTATGGGGTGTAATTTGTGAAGAGATAATGTGTAACACAATACAGGAAGGCATGACTAAACACGTGTCATGTTTAGGGGCTGGCAAAAATATTTCAATATAAGTAAGTCTGGAGTTTTTGGTTTTAACCAAGTCTTTCCCCCCCCCCCCCCACCAAAGAAAATGCAGTCCCAAGAGCCGACTTGGAATAAAGGATTTCACTGATAAAACTGTGCCACCAGCAAATGTCAGCCACACAGAATTCACATCTATATTCATCCAAGAGATTCTACAGATGCTGAAGATCTTGAGCAGCACACACAAAAATGCTGGAGGAACTCAGCAAGTCAGGCACCATCTAAGGAGGGGAATAAACAACATTTTGAGCCAGGAGCTTTCATGAGCCTCGATGAAGGGTCTTGGTTGAAATGTCAATGGTTTTATTTCTCTCCAATGATACTGCCTGACCTGTTGATTTCCTTCAGCATTTCATGTGTGTTACATCTTCATTCTGTAATTCCCTGGTTAAGATTTCTCCTGCTTTGCTGTGAGGTATTTTATTTTAGCAGTTTTTTGCAGTGTGTCCTGCTAGTAAGAGTGTTTTGGCTTCAGCTAAAGAAAAAGAGCCATGTTACTCAACTTGGGAATGTTGTGTCAGCCAATCAGGACTGTCTGGGTATGTGCTGTAACTTTCTGCCCAGTGGGAGGCAAGAGAAGATTCTAGAGAGATAAGTGAGAGAGATAAGATTTCTGAAAGACAGTAGTCTGGCTTGGGGTCTTTTTGGCAGGAGCAGCTGAGTGGGGTGCAGGGGAAGATGACTGCCGGTTGCCGTTCTAAGGAGAGACCCCATTGTAAGAAGTGCTTTGTGTTGATGAATGGTTCTGTGAAAATTATATGTAATTCAAAGGAAGCATTGTAGATTCATTGTGGCTATAGAATTGTCCTTTGATCTTTAGCATATAGAATCTCATGTAATATTGCCTCTTCCACCCAAAGGGTCCCAATATGGTGCCTGTTGAAAAGAACACTTCTACATCCAAAAGCTTCAGTATCTCTCCAGCAACATTGTTCATGTTACAACGGGTGGATTGTCATATGAGTAGCTGGTGCATATCACAAGTCCGGATTATGTGACCACTGATGCCAGGTAGACAATCCCTGAAGATTATTGTTTTTGGCTGGAGTCACCCGTCATGTAAAGACACTGCCCAGATGAAGGTAAATGCAAACCACTTCTGTAGAAAAATTTGCCAAGAACAACCATGGTCATAAGACCATGATCGGCCACGTATTATGACATGGCACCTAATGATAATGATGATGATACAGATGAAATGTGAATGGCCCTTATTATATGTGAAAATACTTGGTTTTAGCAAGTATTAATACTTGAATCCCCACCAACACCACAGAAGAGTAACAATAAAATATAAAAAATGTTAAGCCTTAAGGATAGATAACCCTTTATTTGAGATTTTACCTAGAACATAGAAAATATGCATGTAAATAGTGTGGAGAAGCAGGGGGACCCAAACAAACAGATATGGTCAATATTGTTAATAATTTGTACATACTAAAAGAAGTAAAGAATATAAATTTGCTTTTCTTTGGTACGGGGGTGAAGTAAGCTGCAGAAAGTTGTAAACTCAGTCAGCTACATCATGGGCACTAGCCTCCCCAGCATCCAGGACATCTTCAAAGATTAATGCATCAAAAAGATTGCAACCATCATTAAGGACCCCCATCACCCAGGACATACCTTCTTCTCATTGGTACCATCAGGAAGGAGGTACAGAAACCTGAAGCTACACACTCAATGACTCAGGAACAGCTTCTCCCCATCAGATTTCTGAATGGACATCGAACGCATCAACACAAACTCATTGTTTTTCTTTTCTTAGTGCACTACTTAATTAATTTAACTTTTATATATATTCTTCTTATGATAATTTACAGTTTTTATTATTATTTATTGCAATGTACCTCTGTGGCATAACAATAAATTTCATGGCATATGCTGGTGATATTAAACCTGATTCTGATTCTGATTCAAACGTAACATGGGTCCTGATTTCCAGAAGAATAGAATTGAAGTTACATCAGGCATGCATAAAACCTTGGTTAGGTCGCTCAGATTACTGGGAATAGTTTTGGTCTCCATATGAAGAAAGAACAAGATGGGAATGGAGCAGGAGCAGTAAGAGATTATTACACTCCCATCTGAAATAGGAGATTAGGCAGGATTGAACAAGCTGAGTTTATATTTTTTTCAGGGCAGAAAGATCTGAAGAGACATCATTAAGTTTATGAAATAATTTGATACAGAGACTTGAGGAAAATACTTCCACTAATAAGTTAAACCACAATAGGCATTGATAGTTAGCACAGAGATAATCAGGAGAAACTTCTTTATGAAGGGTAATGACCATGTCAGGAGATGAAATTAAAAGGAAACTGGATAAATACATAAGAGAGAAGGAAACAGAAAGATATGTTATTGGTTTCAGATGCATAAGGGAGGGAAACGTCAGTTCAGTCAATTTATAATACCTTGAAATGATCTGTATGAAATTAAAGCCTCCCTGTCCAAATGAGAATAGAAAATCAACATCATGTTCAAGGTTTCAGAAATGATGTCTTTTGTACTTCCAGTCATTAGAAGCTGACAATTTCCAAGCGTGAGGAATTCCCAACTCACCTTGACTTGGATTCAGGCACTCGCTATCTGCTCCAATCCATTAAATGAAAATAATGCAAAGTATTTGTGACGAGAGACCTAAGAAAGGATGGCTAGGACCCAAGTGCTGGGATTTCCGAAATTAGAATAAGACACGATGTGAAACTGAAACGAGGACAGGGTTGTAACCTAGATGCTGGACAAGAATCCAAAGCAGAGCTGACGATTGAGCACCGAAGCTCTGTTCAGGTGCTCATTGAATGTTAAAATCCTGGTACCAAAATATGGCCTTCAGTTAGTGGGGAGTGCCTGAGTCTTTAAAGGGGCCATGCCAGCTATCTATATTCTGGAGATTCAGAGTGTCTAAACCCTGGAAGCTGGTGTGGTTGGGTGCATATCATAACAGTATATTAATTTAATGAAGGAAACAAAATAATTGAGGCAAGTCAGTTAGCATTTAACAAAGAGACATTCCTCTCAATTAAACTATGCACCTTTTTTCTACCAAATGAAGATGAAAAAAAAATTGTCGATACTGGAAATCTGATCTAAAAGAGAAACCACACTGACATTTCAGATCTCCGACCCAAAATGTTAGCTCTGTTTCTTAGGTACTGCCTGACCTGCTGAGTATTTCCGGTGTTTATTTTGCTTTTCTTTTCAGATACTGATTGACCTGGCGTATATTTTCATCATTACCACAGCAAGCTGGGTATTGCTGGAAATGAGCATGGGAAAAATTGGAAATTTGTAAAACCAATTGAAAAATAATTCATGAAGAGTGAGTCTGCAGTCCACAAACTGCAGCAATTACCTATTAATACTTAACAAGCTATGTTGCGATCAGCTTGCAGTATGAATCCTTCGTTAACATTCTTCACACAGGAAGGAGAGATGCTTTCAACATTCATAATGAAGTAAATCAATGAAAGAGATATTCTGATTAAAGCTGAGACCAATTCCATCTCAGAATTATTCAGCCTCTCATTCTGAAGCTTGTTCATTTGGCCAGGTTTATTGAAACTTGGATTTGACTTTTAAGTACAGTATCAACACTAAGAAATTAACTTTGGTCCACAATTTTGAATGAGTTAAGACTAAGGCATTTATGTTATGTTCTAACAGTTTATTCATCAAGTAAGTGTCTATATGTCCAACAGGAGGACATTCATGTGCAGGGGCCAAATTATTTGTCTGGGCAGGGGCCCATTCAGAGAATGGAGCTCATTCACTTATCAGATGCTCATTTGTTTTCAGAGGCACAATCATCTCCACTCAGTGGCCACCTGTATACGGAGGTATATGGAGGAATTTAAGGTGGGGGGGGTTATATGGGAGGCAGAGTTTGAGGGTCGGCACAAGATTGTGGGCCGAAGGGCCTGTAATGTGCTGTACTATTCTATGTTCTATACTTGCCCATTAATGCATATATCCAATTGGCCAATCAAGTGGCAAGAACCTGATGCTCAAAAGCATGCAGACATGGTCAAGAGGTTCAGTTGATGTTCAGACCAAATATCAGAATGGGGAAGAAATGTGATCTAAGTGACTTTGACTGTGGAATGAATGGTGGTGCCAGATTGGGTGGATTGAGCATCTCAGAAAATGCCGATCTCCTGGCATTTTCACACGTAACAGTCTCCCAACCATTTTTATATCATGGACACCCAACCATTCACCAAGGGGTCTGTGGACACCAGCTTAGGACCCCATGGTCTAGAGTTTACAGAGAATGGTGGTGCAAAAAACAAAAGCAAAACATCTAGTAAGCAGCAGTTCTGGGGGCATAAATGCCTTGCTGTTGAAGAGCGGTTAAAGGTGGAATGACCAGACTGGTTCAAGCTGAGAGGACGGTGACAGTAACTCAATCAAGCATTCATTACAACAGTGGTGTGCGGAAGAGTATCTCTGAACACACAGCACGTTGAACCGTGAAGTGGATGGGCTACAGCAGAAGATGAGCACACCAGGTTCCACTCTTGTACCTAACAAAGTGGCCACTGTGTGTAACTGATGCCCCCTCATTCAATAGTAGCCCATTAACAAAACAGCAGCCCCCTCCTCTGACAGGGTCTCATTCATATGATCGCCTATTAAGGGCACAAAGATAACAGGCAAGTTTCATATTGTGAATTCCCATTCATTTACACAGTCCATTCAAATAATATGGGGCCCATTCAGATGAGGCCCTTCACTGGTTGGGGTGAACTATGGATATTGCGTCCTAGCTGTCTACGTGTTACACATGCTGGTAGGCAAACTGTTGCCCGTGCAGCTGATTCCCCCTCTCCATGTAGCTGATCAATCCAAAGGATTGGCAGAGACCGGTGCAGTTTGGCAACAGAAACATCACAGGAGTTCCCAATCAGCACTGAACCTAACATAAGACTGCCTTTGGGATTCCATTTTTGCACTTTTCCTTGGGGTTTACTCCTGAAGCTGTCCCCATAACTGGGTACAGCCACAAGGCAGCTGAGGTTTCAGATTAGGGTTTTCTTCTCCTAGATGAGCTGCCAACTATGGTCAACAAGCCCCATCTGCCCAAAGCAACTGGTTTAAGATGCCAGTAACCCAACTTTGTCCCTTCTCCTGTCAATGAAAACAATTCTACTGGGCTTAGTAGCTAAGCCACACGTGAAGGCCAGGACCTGGACTTGGTTGTCAGAGGCTGTTTGAGATGCACACCATTGGGTGCATTTAACAGGTAGTGGGAGCTTATCTCCACTACCTCCTCTACTATAACAACCTTAAGGACCCATTCAAATGACATTGTTCCATTCATTTGATCATCACTCTCTCATAATATAACAACACACTCACTTGCAAGATCCCATTGCTATTGTAGGACCCCAGACATGTAACAAGGGCATTGTCTACAACAATTTAGTCTGGTACATGGCTTCCCATGGCTTGCGCTTTGACAATTTGGTTTCAGGCACTAAATTTTTCAATGACTATATTGAAACTTTTCCCCCTGAGATCATTATCCTTGTCGCCGACTCGAGGAAATCCTTGTTTTCTTAGCACTTGATCAATAAAGTAAAGATTCTCCACATGGCTACCAAGAGATATCAGGTGACTCGTTCACACAGATATTGATACATGAGAAGTTATTAATCAAACTAGATCAAAGAATACTTGCTTTCAGTTTCAGTAAAATATATAATTTTCTTGTGCTACTCACAGAATTAATACTTGATTATTTGTAAAGGGAGTTTGATCAATAGGCATGCTATAATATTACCTTCAAGCCCTTGCACTTAATTTTAAAATAAAAGTTCACTTGTACTAATATTCCAGATTTCTCCGAAGAACATTGAACTTCAAACCTCAACTGCTGAACACCTTTCTTATTGGTAAACCACCACATAAATATTTGTGAAATGGACTGTTCAGGAGTGATGTTTGGAAAAAATGTGGTGCAGGATAGCATGAAATGTTGCAGCACCATAGATTGGAAGACCATGGCTGAACTCCCATCACTGTCTGTAAGGAATCTGTACAATCTCCCAGTGACCATCTGGGTGTCCTCCAGATGCTCCAGATTCCTCCTACATTCCAAGGACACTTGGGTTAGAGTCAGTAAGTTGTGGGCAAGCTGTGTTGACACTAGAAGTATGTAGTACTTGTAAACTGTCCCTGTGCATCCTTCGACTGTGTTGTTTATGACAATAACAATACATTTCCCTATATGTTTCAATTTTTCAATGTACACGTGACATACAAAGCTAATTTTTAAACACATTTACATGCAGGGGCTTATCGAAGGAAGCTAAGACCTTTCTTCTCCAATTTATGCTCGATTACTTATATTATTTTAAATCTAAATTTTGTTAACCAAAGTTACTAAGGGATAGGAGGCAAAGACAGAATAATAATGTCACAGATCAGCTACAACCTTAATGACGGAGACCAGGGTCTAGGGAAATTTGTACCAACATCTTCACATGAATGATATTAAGAATTAATTGTTATCCAACACCAACACCACTTCTTCACTGAATTTGTTAATTTGCTTGAATCCATAAAATCTTCTTGCTTCATCTCCAGTTCAAATTATTTTGTTGCTTTAAGTTATAGTGGGCATGTGAGATGGGTTTTTATTCTCTGTATCCCAGTATTTGCTTCATATTCTGGGGATTATAACTGGATCTACAGCATTTGCTCGTTAAAGTAAGTGTTTGAACATTGTTTTAACTCTCCTTGCCACTCCCTCACCAACCTGCCTGTCCTCCCTTGCTATGCTGGAAGAATAACATCACATATTCTGCTGGGGCAGCTTCCAACCCAATGGTATGAACGATGAATTTCCCAGTTTCAAGTAATCCACATCCCAGGTGTTCTCCTCCCACTCACCTGTCTAGTTAGTTTTCTCCTCCCTTCCTCATCCTCTGGCCCCCTCATCCTCCCCTGCCCATTTCCATCATTCTCACCCTTGGTCATCCGGTTCCACCAGCTGCCCTCCAGCCTCTGCCTCGCCATTCCTCCACCACCCCTCACCCCAACCACACCCCTATCACTTTCCCCACTTCATCTCCCCCACCATCTGTCTTTTATCTGGTACCATTCATCACCTAACTTTTTCATCTGATTCCACTCACCTCTCAGCCTCTGTTGCTATTTTTACCCCTCCCATATTCACCTGGCTCCTTCTGTCCATAAGACCTTTCTCTCTAACATTTGCAACCTCCTGCCTCACCCCTCCTCTTTATTCCTTTTAACTGCCTAGCTCCTTTTGACACTCTCAGTCCTGCTACCAGGGGGTTTCAACCCAAAGCAACGAGCATCTCTTTGCACCCACAGATGCTGCCTGACCTGTTGATTTTTTTCCAGTATTCTGCTTATTGATTCAGATTCCAGCATCTTCAGTTTCTTTTGCCTTCATGGCAAACATAACTTGGTAAACAGTAACCTGGTTAGAGATGGGACTAAACCACCTGCTCCAGTGCAGAGCGTCCCATCGCTTTTGCATACACTTGCCATTTGTCTACCTGGAATCAGGCACATTAATGTTGTTTATTAGGCATTTAGACAGGGTCATGAACAAGCAGGCAATGGAGCGAAGACCTCACAGGTTGAAAGGCCTGTTCCTGTGCTGTACCAAATTCCGATCAATTGTACCAATCAACTTTTGGTTTCAGTAATAAACTGGTAATGACATTAATAATACCAGTACTGTAGATTCAAAGTTGCACAATGTTGTAAGTGTTTTCATCAATCTATGGTTCTATGGTTTTGTCCCTAATTACCAAGCAATATCACTGCCTGGGATAATTTACTGCATGTTCACAATTAAAAACTATCTGTCAGCGGTCCAGAGATGATGATAATGATGATGATGATGATGATTATTATTATTATTACTACTTTTTTTCTTTCTTGTTTTATTTGCAGTTTGTGGTCCACCCTGCTGGTGCGGTCTTTCATTGATTCTACTATGGTTATTGAATTTATTGGGTATTCCTGCCAAAAAAAACAAATCTTTGGTTGTATATATAGGGTAGGTACATTGATAAAAAAAAATTACTTTGAACTTTCAACATTGTGATTATAGAGTTATTTAAATGTAAAAGTGCAAAACAATTCCTTCAAGTAATAAAAACAGAGAAAGCTGGAAATATTCGGCAGGTGAGGCAGCATCTGTGAAGAGAAGAATAGAGTTTCAATTCAGGTTTCTAGCACTTTCAGGTGTTTTGCTCTTAATTATGTCTATGGAGTTAGTTCATCATCATTATTTGTATAACCTAAAAGATTATATCTGGCAGTCCTGTATAAGCAGACATACCACACTGCACAAACTGAATAGTCTCTTCCACTTTGATACTATTACAACTACTACTACGTCAACTCAGGCCTAGGAGGCCGGCGTTGGGCACAATGATGGACTCTCCACTCCTCCCTCTCCCTCATCAGTGTGTTCAGTTCATCTACATTAGCTGCGCCGCTATCTTCTAGGAGCGTGTTGACCATAGTTTTGGGAGAGCACCCAGGGTTCATCCTCCCATGCTTGGGCTCCCATGTGATGACTAGGCTGGCAGGTAGCTCAGGGTGGCGTAGGCAGTGCCCCGCTAGTTGCAGTCTTTTGGCCTCCATTTTAGTAGTGAGCATCAGTAGGTCATCACAGAGCTTGAGATTCGTCATGTGCTGTTGCCAACTCGCATAGAGAGCCATCCGGAGCATTCGTGTATAGCAACCTTCTAGTGACTTTGATACTAGTGATGTTTTATGTAAAATAGACCAGGAAACATGATTCAGCCTCGGTTTATTTTCTTGCCGTTTTGAATATACCCTGATCTATCTTCATTCGGTTCAAAATGGTTAGACTCACACTGCTGATATTGAACTATATCTGCCCTCCCAGTTAATTTCCCAAAGTCTGAAGCACAAATATCTTCATGGCAGTGCTTTAATAGGTTTCTGACACTTTTAAACATCCCTGATGAGAGGAGTTAAGAAGAATGCTTCTGAAAGACTTTTCGGGTTTGTTTTGGTTTCCTCGCCTTTTCTAGCCATTAACAGAATGGAATAGAACTTTGTTGTCATTGCTCAAGACAGCAAGATTGAGGTGCTACTCCAGTCCATACAAATTAGGTATGGCTTAATTAAATAAAAATCCCAGGAATTTTTAATGCCAAGGAAGCACTCAGCCAGAGCCCGGTCAGCTCATTTCTGAGTCATTTGGTGGGTTAATTTGCATCTCCTGTATCTAGCATATGTTTTATTGGGTGGTTTAATGTATAGCCAGCAAATATGGAGTGTGCTGAGCAAGCACTTGGCTGATAAATCAGGAGCAAATTTATCGCCAAGAATAACACCTGAAGTGTTTGTGGGGGGGGTGGGGGGTGAACACTAGACTTCACTGTCAACAAACCTTGAATAAAAATAAACCTCGCTTTTACATTATTGAGAGGAAAGGGGTCACCATACAAGACCACAATCTCCTGAACTGCGTCAGCGTTCTGAACGTGTACCCGGTGATGTCATGCAATGATAACACCCAGGCTTATGTACAAAAAATTATTTACGTTGCAAATGAAATGGAATTAAACTACAGACATGCCTGTCAAAACCCACAACTCAAGGGTGACAAATGAGAGCCCATTTGCTTACATTTGCAATGCAGCCTTGGAATTTACAGGAATGCTTATTCACAGCATTAAGCAATAAGCACCATGTTACAAAAGTAAATCTTTTTTAATGACTGTGTCATTCCATTATGCTTTTCAATATACTTTAAAGAAGTTCCTACTTTAACACTTCTTTTCATTAAGTTACAAGACCCAATTTGAACTTAATTTCAAATACAGTAAAATTAGTTTCACACAGATAGTAACATCAGGGCAGGACAATGAGATGGTCATAGCGATAAATTTTCCCTTGCTCATCAGATCTGGATGTACTTAGTCACATTTTTCCACTAATTGGCCAGAAAAGAAAACAACATATGAAAGAAAGCACTTACATTTTTTAAAACTATTTATCTTGAATGTTATTACATTCACTTTTTGCAGATGAATGCATTGCTTGTAAAATCATAGAACCATGGCAATTCATAGCTTCTTTAATAATTTACAGTTTCTGTGCAAAAACATTATTAATAATGCTTTTTTTTAAAAAGTAGATTGTGACAAACTATCAGCAAAAACAATGAAGAGGCAAGTGAAGACAAAGCAAACTCGAGAGATGTGCCCTGCTGGTGCACTGCAAAAAGACGCATTTGGAGTTGGAGTGCTGGGTGGAGTGGACGATTCAGAAGGACAAGACGGGACAGAGGAATTCCAATGTCCTTCGAGCTAATTTGGATGTGAGGTGGGTTGCTCTGAGTGCCGAGCTGATTTAGTGAGGTCAAGAATGGTTTCTTCAGCAGCAAAATCCAGGTCCGAAGCAAATCGCTGGGTGGCGTGCTCTAGGCCCGGAGCAATTCGCTGTGCCAAGGCCCGGGTCCGAATGTGAGGTACAATATTCTGTTTGGACAATTTAAATGCCGACCCAGATAGGCTCAGCTGGAACGGCAGTGCGTCAAGAATTGGGCGAGGTTGAATCACTCTAAGCACCGAGCCAATTTGGAGAAATCAAGAACGGCTTCTCCGACAGTGAAATCAAGTCTTGGAACGATTTGCTGTGGGCAGGGCCCTGGTCCCAGTGCGAAGTTCAGACAGTTTAAATGCCAGTCCAGATAGTCTGTGGGCTTCTCTCTCCACAACGCTAAGGCTGTGAGACTGTCCCCAGTTGCTGTGTTTTCTGTCTGCAAACTTTGCAGCGATTTGCCCCAGTAATATGATGGACTGAATACTGAACCGGGGTTTGGGCCTACTCTGAACTACTTAGAATAGGTCTGATACACCATCAATAACTCTGAGACGTAAAAGCGAGGTATCGGCTTTTATTGACTGGAAGAAGGAACAAGCAGTGAGTGACCACTATTCTACAGCCTGGAGACAGAGAGGCCGGGCTCAGACCTCCATCACCTTTATACAGGGGTCTGTGGAAGGAGCCACAGGAGCAGTCATCAGGGGGCGTGTCCAGACAGGTATATGTAGTTCACCACATTCACCCCCCCTTTGTTTTAAAAAGAGTCCCCAGGTGGCGAAGTTTCTTACAAGTATATTTACAGGTTAAGTCTATCAGGTGGTCGAATCTGTCGCTGCGATCTACGTAGCTCTGGCTGTGATTGCACAGGTGCCGGTGGTGATTGCACAGGTGCCGGAGGTGGTGATTGCACAGGTGCCGGTGGTGATTGCACAGGTGCCGGTGGTGGTGATTGCACAGATGCCAGTGGTGGTGATTGCACAGGTGCCGGTGGTGGTGATTACACAGGTGCCGGAGGTGGTGATTGCACAGGTGCCGGTGGTGATTGCACAGGTGCCGGTGGTGGTGATTGCACAGATGCCGGTGGTGGTGATTGCACAGGTGCCGGTGATGGTGATTGCACAGGTGCCGGTGGTGGTGATTGCACAGGTGCCGGTGGTGATTACACAGGTGCCGGTGGTGGTGATTGCACAGGTGCCAGAGGTGGTGATTGCACAGGTGCCGGTGGTGCTTGCACCGGAGATGGAGGTTGTACTGGTTCCGGCCTGACTGGAGGTGTCAGCCCACTAGGCATCAGTGATCCCTCATGCGTGTGCGAGGCGCCTGGTATATGTGCGTGCGAATCGCCCGGTATAGGAGTGTCGTGAGGAGTCTGTGTAGGGCTCGGTGTGCGCGGTGTCACCTCGGGTACAGGGTTCATAGTTACCGTGGAGTGTTCGGGGTAGTGGTCTGCTGCTCCTGCGGGCGCCAGGTCGCGGATGGAGACCGTGTCCTCCCGCCCATCAGGTAAGACCACGTAGGCATACTGGGGGTTGGCATGTAGAAGGTGAACCCTCTTGACCAGCGGGGAGTATTTATTACTCCTCACATGTTTCCGGAGCAGCACTGGCCCTGGGGACATCAGCCAAGCTGGTAGGGTGGTCCCAGTGGCAGACTTCCTGGGAAAAAAGAATAGGCGTTCGTGTGGGGTGGCATTGGTGGACGTACATAACAGGGAGTGGATAGAGTGGAGCGCCTCAGGGAGGACCTCCTGCCATCGAGAGACCGGCAACCCTTTTGACGTAAGGGCTAAGAGTGTAGCCTTCCACACAGTGGCATTCTCCCTCTCCACCTGTCCATTTCCCCGGGGATTATAACTCGTGGTCCAACTAGTAGCAATGCCCCTAGCTAGCAGGTACCGGCGCAGCTCGTCACTCATAAAGAAGGACCCTCTATCACTGTGGATATAGCAGGGATATCCGAACAGAGTGAAGAGCTGGCGCAGGGCTTTTATGACGGACGTGGTAGTGGTGTCGGGGCAGGGAATGGCAAAGGGGAACCGCGAGTACTTGTCGATAATATTGAGAAAATAGACAATGCAGTCGGTGGAGGGAAGGGGACCCTTAAAGTCAACACTCAGTCGCTCAAAAGGGCGGGTGGCCTCGACAAGTTGTGCAGTGTCAGGACGGTAGAAGTGCGGTTTGCACTCAGCGTAGATTTGGCAGTCCCTGGTCATCATCCTGGTGTCCTCCAGGGAGTACGGCAGGTTCCGGGCTTTCACGAAATGGTAAAATTGGGTGACCCCCGGATGGCAAAGATGTGCATGAAGGGCGTAAAGCTGGTCGAGCTGTGCACTAGCACACGTTCCCCGGGATAGGGCATCAGGGGGCTCATTGAGTCTGCCAGGCCGGTACAGGATATCATAGTTGTAGATGGAGAGTTCTATTCTCCATCGCAAAATTTTATCATTTTTGATTTTGCCCCGCTGTTGGTTGTTGAACATGAACGCAACCGAGCGCTGGTCGGTCAGCAAGGTGAACCTTTTGCCGGCGAGATAGTGCCTCCAGTGCCTAATAGCTTCCACTATGGCCTGGGCTTCTTTCTCCACCGCGGAGTGCCGAATTTCAGAGCCTTGAAGGGTACGAGAAAAGAATGCTACTGGCCTGCCTTCCTGATTGAGGGTAGCGGCAAGCGTGAAATCGGAGGCGTCACTCTCTACTTGGAAGGGAATGGTCTCATCCACCGCATGCATCGTTGCTTTGGCGTCGTGATCCGACCAGTCGCGACCACAGATGGTGATGTTATCTAGATAGGGAAATGTGGCCTTCAGTTGGTACTGGTCCACCATCTGGTCCATTTCCCTCTGGAAGACAGAGACACCACTGGTGACACCAAATGGGACGCGCAGGAAGTGATAGAGCCTGCCGCCCACCTTGAAGGCGGTGTAGGTCGGCAGGTCTCTGATAAATGAATAAACTTTTGGGGTGACCCTCGAGAGGAGAATTCGATGCATAACAGCGGGGTCAGTTGCACGAACCTCCTCCAATTATGATTGGAAGCATGCAAGCCAGAGTTCAAAGGCAAGAGCTGCTTCAGGGTCTTGGGGGTCCAAATCCAATCTTTCCGGACGTAAAACGGTTTCCATGTTTTAAAACTTCCAGTCAATAAAATTGATGCACCATCAATAACTCACTCTGAGACGTAAAGGCGAGATATCGGCTTTTATTGACTGGAAGAAGGAACAAGCAGTGAGTGACCACTATACTACATCCTGGAGACAGAGAGGCCGGGCTCAGACCTCCATCACCTTTATACAGGGGTCTGTGGGAGGAGCCACAGGAGCAGTCATCAGGGGGCGTGTCCAGACAGGTATATGTAGTTCACCACAAGGTCATTACATGTTCGGTACACCACTGTGGGACAAAGGGCCTGTGTTGTGCTGTAGGTTTTCTATGTTTCTACTTCAGGGATTTGGATCTATGGATTTAATTTGGTTCAGAGTGCTGTTGTTGTTGTTTGCGTCTATTGTTTGCATGATTGTTCTGTGTTTTTTTTCTCTGTGCGCACTGGGGGCTGGCCTTACTTTTTTTAATTGGGTTCTTTCTGGTTTGTTGCATTGTGACTGCCTGTTAAGCAAGCAAGTCTCAAGTCTGTATAATTTATACATTCTTTGATAATAAATGCACTTTGTCTTTTTCAGATATATAAAGTGTAAAAGAGAGGGGAGAATAGATACTGGACAGCAGGAAAATGATACTAGAGAGGTAGTAATGGGGGACAAGGAAATGGCAGATGAACTGAATAAGTATTTTGCATCAGCCTTCACTGTGGAAGACACTAACAGTGTGTCGGAACTTCAAGAGTGTCAGGGGCAGAAGCAAGTGAAGTTGCCATTACTATGGATAAAGTTCTTAGGAAGTTGAAACGTCTAAAGGTAGATAAGTCACCTGGACCAAATGGTGTACACTCCAGAGTGTCTGAAAGAAGTGGCTGAAGAAATTGTGGAGGCATTAGTAATGATTTTTCAAGAATGAATGGATTCTGGCATGGTTCCAGAGGAATGGAAAATTGCAAATGTCACTCCACTCTTCAAGAAGAGAGAGAGGCAGACAAAAGAATATTATAGTTACTCTGACTTCGGTGGTTGGGAAGATGTTGGAGTTGATTGTTAAGGATGTGGTTTTGGGTACCTGGAAACACATGATAAAATAACCCAAAGGCAGCATAGCTTCCTTAAGGGAAAATCTTGCCTGACAAATCTGTTAGAATTCTTTGAAGAAGAAGCCATCGTCTGAGAGAATATAGGCAGAGTGGTGATCTTAAGGCTTTAGCTCTTCAAAGAGAGGTGTCACTTAGAGAAAGCAAAGCTCAAGTTTTTTTTTTCCTTCTCTTCTTTACATCTGCTCAGCTCGGTAGAGATGTCAGGCAGGATAGTGCATTGTTCCTCTTGCAGGAAGTGGGAAGGCAGGGAGACCTCCCGGATCCCTGATGACTACAACTGCAAGAAGTGCATCCAGCTGCAGCTTCTAACAATCCACGTTAAGGAGATGGAACTGGATGAACTCTGGATTATTACTAGGTTAGAACTAGGAAGATTATATAGTTTAATATGTGGCTAAGGAATTGGTGCAGGAGGGAGGGCATAAGATTTGTTGGATCATTGGGCTCTCTTCCAGGGAAGGTGGGATCTGTACAGAAGGGACAGTTTGCACCTGAACTGGAGGGGGACTAATTTCCTAGCAGGAAGGTTTGTTAATGCTGCACCGTGGGTTTTAAACTAGAGGTGCAGGGGAATGGGAACCAGAGTGCCAGAACAGTTAGTGGAGATGTTAGTAAGATCTTAGACAAAGTTAAGAATCAAGAGGCTGAGTGTGGTGCAGCAAAACTGAAAGGGGTGAATACAGGACCGAAGGTGTTGTATCTGAATGCACACAGTATCGGGAATAAGGTAGATGAACTTTCAACACAGTTGCAGATTGGCAGGTATGATGTTGTAGGCATCACATAATTAAGGCTGAAAGATTATAGCTGGGAGCTTAATGTCCAAGGATACACATTGTATCAAAAGAGTAGACAAGAAAGCAGAGGGAGTGGCATTGTTCTGTTGGTAAAAAATGAAATCAAATGATTAGGGTCAGAAGGTGTTGAATCATTGTGAATAAAGCTAAGGAACTGCCAGGGTGAAAATACCCTGATAGGAATTGTATATAGACCCACAAACAGTAGTAAATATGTGGCCTACAAATTACGACAGGAGGTAGAAAACGCATGCAAAAAGGGCGATGTTACAATAGTCATGGGAAACTTCAATACAAAATCAGGTTGGTGCTGGATTCCAGGTGGGGGAGTATCTAGAGTACCTACAAGATGCCTTTTTAGAGCAGCACGTGGTTGAGCCCACTATAGGATCAGCTATACCGGATTGGGTGCTGTGCAATGAACCAGAATTGATTAGAGAGCTTAAGGTAAAATAACCCTTATGGGAAAGTGATTATAATATGATCAAATCACACAAACAGAAAAAAATCTGCAGATGCTGGAAATCCAAGCAACACATAAACTGCTGAAGGAACTCATCTACCTGGCCTGCTGAGTTCCTCCAGCGTATAAAATGATAAAATTCACCTTAAAATTTACAAAGGCGCAGTTAAAGTCAGATGTGTCAGTATTACAGTGGAGTAAAGGGACTTAAAGTGGCATGAGAGAGGGGCTGGTCAGAATTGATTGGAAAAGAACACTGACAGGGATGATGGCAGAGCAGCAATGGCTGGAGTTTCAGGAAGCAATTCAGAAGGCACAGGATATGTACATCCCAAAGAGGAAGAAGTACTTGAAAGGATAGATGACACAATCATGGCTAATGAGAGAAGTCAAAGCCAACATAAAACCCAAAGAGAGGACGTATATTAGAGCAAAAATTAATTGGAAGTTAGAGGATTGGGAAGCTTTTAAAATCCAAAAGAAGGCAACTAAAAAGTCATTAAAAAGGTAAAGATGGAATATGAAAGTAAGCTAGCCAATAATATTAAAGAGGATAACAAAAGTTTTTTCTGATACATAAAATATAAAAGAGAGGCAAGAGCAGATATTGGACCACTGGAAAATGTTGCAAGGGAGGTAGTAATGGGGGACAATGAAATAGTGGATGAAATGAACAAGTAGTTTGCATTAGTCTTCTCTGTGGTAGACACCAGCAGTACGGTGGAAGTTCCAGGTGTCAGGGGGCATGAAGTGTGTGAAGTTACCATAACTAGTGAGAAGGTTCTTGGGAAACTGAAAGGTCTGAAGGTAGGTAAGTCACCTGGACCAGATGGTGTACGTCCTAGGGTTCTGAAAGAGGTAGCTAAACAATTATCAGGCAGTAGTAATGACCTTTCAAGAATCAGTAAATTCTGGTATGGTTCCTGAAGACTGGAAAATTGCAAATGTGAGTGATTTAGATGGGGTTAGAGTTTGTTAGGTGTGTTCAGGAAGGTTTCTTGACACAATATGTAGATAAGCCTGCAAGAAGAGAGGCTGTACTTGATTTGGTATTGGAAAGTGAACCTGGTCAGGTGTCAGGTCTCTCAGTGGGAGAGCATTTTGGAGATAGTGATCACAATTCTATCTTCTTTACCATAGCATTGGAGAGGGACAGGAACAGACAAGTTAGGGAAACATCTAATTAGAGTAAGAGAAGATAGGAGGCTATCAGGCAGGAACTTGGAAACATAAATTGGAAAACAGATGTTCTCAGGGAAACGTATGGAAGAAATGTGGCAAATGTTCAGGGAATATTTGTGTGGGGTTCTGCATAGGTACAATCCAATGAGACAGGGAAAGGATGGTAGGCTACAGGAACTGTGGTGTACAAAGGCTGTTGTAAATCTAGTCAAGAAGAAAAGAGCTTACGAAAGGTTCGAAAAACTAGGTAATGGTAGAGACCTAGAAGATTATAAGGTGAGCAGGAAGGAGCTTAAGAATGAAATTAGGAGAGCAAGAAGGGGCCATGAGGAGGCCTTGGTGGACAGGATTAAAGAAAACCCCAAGGTGTTCTACAAATATGTGAAGAGCAAGAGGATAAGACATGAATAGGACCAATCAAGTGTGACAGTGGAAAAATATGTATGGAACCGGAGGAGATAGCAGAAGTACTTAGTGAATACTTTGCTTCAGTATTCCCTATGGAAAAGGACCTTGGCGATTATAGGGATGGCCTGCAGTGGACTGAAAAGCTTGAGCAAGTGGATATTAAAGATGAGGATGTGCTGGAGCTTTTGGAAAGCATCAAGTTGGATAAGTCACCAGGACCGGATGAGATGTACCCCAGGCCACTGTGGGAAAAGAGGGAGGAGATTGCTGAGACTCTGGCAATGATCTTTGCATCATTAATGGGAATGGGAGAGGTTCCAGAGGATTGGAGGGTTGCGAATGTTGTTCCCTTATTCAAGAAAGCGAGTAAAGATAGCTGAGGAAATTATAGACCAGTGAGTCTTACTTCAGTTGTTGGTAAGTTAATGAAGAAGATCCTGAGAGGCAGGATTTATGAACATTTGGAGAGGAATAATATAATTAGGAATAGTCAGCATGACTTTGTCAAAGGCAGGTCGTGCCTTACGAGCCTGACAGAATTTTTTGAGAATGTGACTAAATACATTGATAAAGGTAGAGCAGTAGATGTAGTGTATATGGATTTCAGCTGGTGACTAGTGGTGATCCACAGGGATCTGTGCTGGGACCAATTCTTATTATGTTATATGTCAATGATTTGAATATGGAACTGACGGCTTTGTTGCAAAGTTTGCAGACAATATCAAGGTAGGTGGAGGAGCAGGTAATTTTGAGAAAGTAGAGAGGCTACAGAGGACTTCGACAGAAAAAGAGAATAGGCAAAGAAATGGAAGATGGATTACAGTGTCAGGAAGGTTATGCATCAGGTTATGCACTTTGGTAGAAAAAATGAAAGGGTTGACTATTTGCTAAATGGAGATGAAGTCCTTGTGCAGCATTGCCGAAAGGTTAATTTGCATGTTGAGTCTGTGGTGAGGAAGGCAACTGCAATGTTATCTTCAATTTCAAGAGGATAAGAATATAAAAGCAAGGATGTAATGTTGAGACTTCATAAAGCAATGATAAGGCCTCACTGGAGTATGGTGAGCAGGTTTGGGCCCATTGTCTTAGAAAGGACGTGCTGAAACTGGAGAGGGTTCAAAGGAGTTTCACAAAAATGATTCCAGGATTGAACGGCTTGTCATATGAAAAGTGTTTGATGGCTCTGGGCCTGTATTCATTATAATACAGAAGAATGAGGGGTGACATTGAAACCTATCGAATGATAAAAGGCCTTGATAGAGTGGATGTGGAGAGGATGTTTCCTGTGGCGTGAGAGTCTTAGATCAGAGGACACAGCCTCAGAATAGAGGGACATCCTTTTAGAACAGAGATGAGGAGGAATTTCTTTAGACAGAGAGGGGTGATGTGGTGAACTACATATACCTGTCTGGACACGCCCCCTGCTGACTGCTCCTGTGGCCCCTCCCACAGACCCCTGTATGAAGGCGATTGAGGTCTGAGCCCGGCCTCTCTGTCTCCAGGATGTAGTATGGTGGTCAGCCACTGCTTGTTCCTTCTTCCAGTCAATCAAAGCCGATATCTCGCCTTTACATCTCAGAGTGAGTTATTGATGGTGCATCAATCTTATTGACTGGAAGTTTTAAAACATGGAAACCGTTTTACGTCCAGAAAGATTGGATTTGGACCCCCAAGACCCTGAAGCAGCTCTTGCCTTTGAACTCTGGCTTGCATGCTTCCACTCATACTTGGAGGAGGTTCATGCAACTGACCCCGCTGTTATGCACCGAATTCTCCTCTCAAGGGTCACCCCAAAAGTTTATTCATTTATCAGGGACCTGCCGACCTACAAAGGGGCACTGGACGCCCTCAAAAGACAGTACCTGTGGCCAGTGAACACCGTCAACGCAAGACATCGCTTAGCTACCCGATGGCAGCAGCCTGCAGAGATGAGCGCCCAGTTTCTCCGAGCCCTACAGACACTTGTCCAAACCTGTGACTACAAAACATTCACGGCGGAACAGCATGCAGAGCTGCTAGTACGAGACGCCTTAGTTACAGGAATTAGGTCAGTGTACGTGCGCCAGCGGCTGCTAGAAAATGCCGATCTTACCTTACGCTCGGCGATCATGACGGCCGACACGCTGGAGGCTGCTCTGCACAACGCTGATGCTGTCCAGTCGTGTGATTCCCCGCCGGTTCCGTGGACACCTCAGACCCCGCCGCCGCCGGTTCCCGCGAGCGAATTCGCCAACGCCGCTGCCAGTCGTGATTCCATGAACTCCCCGAACCTGACCACGGCTGCGGCCAGGCGAAAGCCCGCACAGTGTTACTTCTGCGGACTCAAAAAGCACCCCCGAAAACGCTACCCGGCCCGAGAAGCAACCTGCTCCAGCTGCGGGAAGAAGGGCCATTTCGCCAAGGTCTGTAAGTCTAAACCACGAGTGGGGTCGAGCAGTGCTGCGTGTGAGGCATGGGGGCCGCCATCTTGTATGCCCGGATGTGGGCGGCCATCTTTGTCGGCATCAACACGACCCGCCCCCGACCCACCGGTGTTTACCGGGCACCAAGACGACAGTTCAACTCTGACCACTGTAACCCTCGACCAAAGCGCCCCACACCAGCTTGCAAGGTCAATGATGGACATCCTGGTGGAGGGGCACAGGACTAGCTGCCTGTTTGACACGGGCAGCACTGAGAGTTTTATTGACCCGGACACGGTGCAACGCTGTGGATTTGTGACACGGCCGGTAAGTCAGAGGGTCACCTTGGTTTCTGGGTTGCATTCCACAGACATCCAGGTGGGTTGTGTAGCGACATTGGTAGTGCAGGGCACAGAATATCAGAACTTTGCGTTCCTGGTCATGCCTCAACTGTGCGCACCTGTGCTATTGGGGCTGGACTTCCAGAGCCATCTCGAAAGTGTGACTATGGCATATGATGGGCCCCTCCCACCACTCACTGTCAGGAATCCTCAGTTTGGTGGGACTTCGCCATATACCCCGCTACTGACCACGCACACACACACCGACCCACACATCCCACCCAACACCATGCCGACAGCTGCGCTACCAACACAGGCAGTTATGGAGGCCAAGTCTTTATGTATATTTATGGCAGAGGTTTATAGATTCTTGATTAGTTAGGAATGAAAGGATATGTAGGAATGAAGGCAGGAGATTGGGGCTGAGAGGGAATTTTATCAGTCTTGATGAAATGGGAGAGCAGATTTGATGTGTCAAATGGCCTAATTCCGCTCCGATATCTTATGGCATGTTAGCTACTGGTATTTAATTCATGTTACTAAACCAATTTTGGATCCAATTTATCATTTTTCCTTGGATCCCACAGACTTCTTCTTTCTAACCGATATGACTCATGGGACCTTGGTAAAAACCTTGCTGAAATCCATCTGGACAACATCAACCAACTACCCTTATCCACCCCCCTAGTTACAGGCTCCAGATAGGGTTCCATGGGTTAAACCTAGCTTTGAATTAATGTTTCCATGCAGACTGTCCTTGTTTAACTTTGCCTTTCTAAATAAGCAATTTATATAGTTCCACAGAATTTCATGCAGTAATCTTTTCATCTCAGCGGATGAGCGGGTCACCCCACCAATGTTCAATCTATTCTTGTTGCTCTGTTTTTTTAAACGATGGTGTGGTATTGTTAGTTACCTGGTTCTCACCTGCAGTAAAAAGAAGAAAATGAAGTGCAAAGACACCCTCCTGCTGCTCTCAACATCATGGGATTCAGTTCATGCGGGCTGGCCAATTAATCTTTTTCAGAGACGCTAAAATACCTTCATATTATCAAAGACAATAAAATACCTTCAACATTATCTTCATGTTCAAGAATCATAATGAGGACTGCCTGTGGGATATAAACCAATGTGTTTGACTTCAATGCTGGGCAAAATGTTGGAGATGATTCTTAGAGACAGGACTTAAGAGCATTTAGAGAAGCCTAGTCTGATTAGGGATAGTCAACGTTGCAGCTTGATAAAACTCTGGTTAGACCACACTCAGTGCACTGGGTTCTGTTCTGGTTGTCTCATTATCAGAAGTGTCTGGAAATTTTAGAGAAGTTGCAGAGGAGATTTACTAGGATGCAGCCTGGATGAGGGTTTTTTCTTTGGAGTCAAGGAGGATGGTAGGTGACTTGATAAAGGTGTATACGATGAAAGTTTAAGGAAGACGTACTGGGAGAGTATTTTTTTTTACACAGAAATGGTAGGTGCCTGGATTAGGTAGTGGTGGAACCAGGCACAAAAGTGGCACCGTGACTTTAATTTGGCAAGTCAGTCTCGTCTGCCTGTGAGTGACCCACATCCCTCCATTTCTTACATAGTCATGTGTTCAGCACAGACATTGTATTGCAAAGGGCCTTTTCTACATTCGTTGTTCCTTTTCATGGGCATGATTCTAAGTAAACTAGTTATTGTTCTTGCTCTCTGACTGCTACACTTCCTTTTTTTTATTAAGTGCAATCGTGAACAATAGCCAGATCAGAAATGCTGATCAACTCAACTAGTTCCCAAAGAGAACTCTGATAGGCCAATCAGATGGTTCACTGCTGCTCAGCGATAGAACACAAAAAAAATCATATGTACAATTAAGAAACATTTTTAAAAAAGTAGGAATACTGGAGTCATGATGATCATGATGAAGTCTGCTGGAGAGAGACATTTATACACATCCTGTCCTCCATAATTCAGAGAGATTGAAGGATAAAGTTCCAGGGTGACAAAATGTGACAGGAGCACTTGGAACTAAAAACTAATCCCTACCGGGAGAAAACAGCACCTGATCTTTCCGCACTGTTCTCCAGCAGTTTAAGGACTAGGTCCAGCCGGAACATAACTCACAACTGCTCTTGAAAGTCAGGAATTAACCCTTCCTGCCAACAACCAAGCATTGCCATCCTGGTCCCCTTCATGATAGCTTATGAAGAGACATGTGACTTCACTCCCAGAGATGATAGGTGTTTGTGCACTCGACTCTTGAAGGCTTGGACCCCATCGTCACAGATGTTTCCAACCACAGCATCTGGAAGGCTATTCCAAATATTGATAGCACAGTGAAGGAAGCTTCTATCCAGCATGTAGGTTCTCGCATCAGGCATGGAAACAGCATGAGCAGGCATAGATTGTGTGGTGCGCCGTCTCTGATAAGATGAAGGCAGCATGGCACGAAGGTCTGCAGGGCTGTGGCTGGTGTGCATTTTGTATAGCAGAGTAGCTGCAGCAAACTGTCGTCTGTGGTGTAAGCTACTGATGGCTAGCTTCTCATGAGCTGTGGCTTCATCTACACCTATAATCCTGAGAGCCTTTCTTTGAGTGGAATCAAGCTGGCTGAGGACACTCTGTGAGGCACTCATCCACGATAAACAGGCATACTCCATGATACTTCGTACCTGGGCTTTATAAACTGTGGCTCTGCCCTCTTTGTCTAGTTTGGATGCTACTTTCCGCAGAGCTCCAAGCCTTTGTCCAGCCTTGTTTGAAATAGTGGAAAGGTGTTTATCCCACACCAACTTGCTGTCAATGTTAACACCAAGGATTACTAGCTCCTTCTTTAAATCCAGCTTGCAGTTCCCAAAATACAGGTCGGGGGTAGACGGATTCCTCTTCCTAGACATCACCATCGCCTTGCACTGAGTAGGTTCAAAGGTGACATTCCAGTCGTCTGCCCAGGCTTTCATCCTGTCGAGATCCCTATTCAGGCCCGCTGTCCGTGTATTACTCTCTCTTGCTCTAACTGGTGCAAATAGTGTGAAGTCATCAGCGTACAGGTATAGCTCATTACTGCATGTATCAACCAAGTCATCAATAAAGATGGAAAACAGAAGTGGCCTATGGTACAGATGCATTGATAGTTGAAGAGTCAAAAGCCTGACCAGAGATAACAACTTTAATAGTCCATCCATGAAGGTAACTCTGCAGCCATTTAAGCAGCTTTCCAGATATTCCTTTGGGTCTCAGCTTAACACAGAATCCATTATACCAGACCCTGTCAAATGCTCCTTTGATGTCCAGGGCTATGACACATACTTCTCCACCTTTGTCTAAGAAGGTGTTCCACGTTTGAGGTAAGGTGGTGAGGAGATCAGCTGTACTGTGATCAGGTCTAAATCCATACTGCCTACTTGAAATTAAGTTGTTACAGAGTAGGTAGTTCTGAACCTGCTCGTCAGACAGACATACTTTATTGATCCCGAGGGAAATTGGGTTTCGTTACAGCCGCACCAACCAAGAATAGTGTAGAAATATAGCAATATAAAACCATAAATAATTAAATAATAATAATTTTATTATGCCAAGTGGAAATAAGTCCAGGACCAGCCTATTGGCTCAGGGTGTCTGACACTCTGAGGGAGGGGTTGTAAAGTTTGATGGCCACAGGCAGAAATGACTTCCTATGACGCTCAGTGTCACATCTCGGTGGAATGAGTGAACTGCTGCTTCCATTACCCTGCTGATGACACTGAGTAAGGATATGAGGCGGTAATTTGTAGGATCAGCTCTGGAATCCCGTTTGTGTACTGGTGTCACTGATGCTATTTTCCATTGTTCTGGGAATACACCGATCGAGAAGCATAGCTGGAAGAGGCAGCAGAGAGGGCTTGCAAGTTCTGCACTGCACTCCTTTAAGACCTAGTTGGAATCTGGTCAGGGCCCGATGCTTTATCAGGCAGAAGCTGTTGCATATTTTTCCTGATGTCTTTAGGTTTGAAGACGATTTTGTTCAGCGAGGTGGTAGTAAACTGCTTGACAACTGGTGGCTGGTCATTAGCTTTTGTGAGCCAACATTTATCTGCAAAAGCCTGACAGAAAACGTTGGCCTTATCCTTTGCTGTTGTATGTACTGACCCATCGTACTCAATGACAGGGATGTCAGAGAGGCCTGTCCTTCCAGAGAGGGAGTTCACAACATTCCACCACTTCTTCCTGCTAAGGTTACCACTGGTTAAATCATTTTTGAGTTTCTTTAGCCACCCTCTTGCTTTTTTTGTAATGTATTTCACTTTTGTATTGTCTGGTGAACCAGTACGTGGAATTAATTCTGTGTTAATGTTGTCCCTCCTGTTCAAAATTTGGCAGGCTTGGAAAATATGGCTTTTTCTCCAAATTTGCTTTCAGTCTTCTGCAAGTCACTTCAGGTATACCCAAACAACACCATGCTCCCCCTTCCTCCCTTCGGCATTTGACAACGTGAAGCTCGTTCACCCATTGTTCTGATACAAACTTCCTGAAGTTACGACTCCTTTCGTCCCACTAACATACCCAAACCATACCCTAAACTGCAAGTCCATTGCCTAAATGACTTAAACAAATATAATATAGATAAATACAAATACTTAAAATGAAAGTTTCCAAAATAAATGCTCTGGACACTCAAAGAACAATGAATGATAATCAAAATACTGAAATAATAACTGGAACAAAACTAGTTCCCATTCATTGGTTCCCATATCCAGTGTTCCCTTAAAATTTGACACATCCCTAAAACTAATTCCTGAAATGTCTATTCATGAGCCATAGTTTAAACATTATTTGCCCCTGCCTCCCAACTTCAAATCACTAGAACTTAGTCTCACACTAAAATACTCCCAGCACCTACATTACTGTGCAAAAGTCTTAAGCACATATATAAAGCTAGGATGCCTAAGACTTTTGCACGGTAATGCAGTTGTTAACGTGGAGCAGAGAATGAGTCCGGCAGCAGCAAAAGATGTTTGGAATGGCAAGGGTGAGTGCCCTGGGAGGGGCAGTAGAGAAAGACTGCCAGGAGTGAGGGGTTGGGTGCAGGTGCAGAGAAAGAAACCCAACCCTCAGACACCAGGCAAAGTCACTTGATTCCAAACAATTGGTTTATTGATCACTACAGAATGCCTCTCTGGTGCTTCGCATTGCCTCCCCTTTTCCCCAACCATGATTCCCTTCTCCCCGTCCCCTCCCAACACTCAGTCCACAATAGAGACCCATATCAGAATCAGTTTATCATCACTCACATATGCCATGAAATTAGTTTTTATTTTTGTGGCAGCAGTACAATGCAATACATAAAATCACCAAGCACTGTGCAAAAGGCTTGGGCAGCCTAGCTATATGTATGCTAAGACTGTATGCTGTCATGTTAAACTGAATTGCTCCATCAGAAACATGGATTAGCCTTTTGAGAAATGAGTTGCCAAACCTACGTACACCTAGTGCAGGGTGGGTGAGGTAAATGGGGTTGGACAATGGAGGCAATGAATGACCTGGGCCAAGTCAAAGTAGCGGTTACCAGTGAAGCTGAGCCCCTCAACGACAGCAAATACAAGGTGTGTGCAATAGTTCTACTGCCTGCAAACTCTCACCCTAACTCCACAAGAGGACATAGTTATCTCTCTGCCTCAGTAAAGCAGCCAGCATAATCAATGACCCTACCCACCCCACACAGTCTCTCTTGTTGCTTCTCCCATCAGGTAGAAGATATAAAGGCTGAAAGTACTAGCCACCAAGCTGAAGGACAGTTTCTACCCCACTGTTATTAGACTGCTAAACAGACAACTAATACGATAAGATGGACCCTTGGCCTCTTGCATTTTATCACCTGCTGCACTGCACTATTTCAGCAGTTTTTGCACTTTATTCTGCAGTGTTGCTGTTTTACCTTATTCTTATTCAATATACTCTGTAATGATTAATCTGTATGAACAGTATGCAAGACAATCTTTTTCACTGTATATTGGAACATGCGACAATAATAAACCAAATCCAATTCTAATACCAGTTGTTCTGCTGCCTGCAAGATCCCACCCTAACTACACCAGAGAACATAGTTCCTTTCCATCTCCCTGATCAAAAAAAAAACGGGTGAATTTATTATTATGGGGAACAGGGAAATGGCAGACAAGTTGAACAGGTACTTTGGATTTGTCTTCACTAGGGAAGACACAGACAATCTCCCAGATGTAATAGTGGCCAGAGGACCTAGGGTAACGTAGGAACTGAAGGATATTCACATTAGGCAGAAAATGGTGTTGGGTAGACTGATGGGACTGAAGGCTGATAAATCCCCAGAGCGTGACGGTCTGCATCCCAGGGTACCTAAGGAGGTGGCTCTAGAAATCGTGGACGCATTGGTAATCATTTTCCAATGTTCTATAGATTCAGGATCAGTTCCTGAGGATTGGAGGGTAGCTAATGTTATCCCACTTTTTAAGAAAGGAGGGAGAGAGAAAACAGGGAATTATAGACCAGTTAGCCTGACATCAGTGGTGGGGAAGATGCTGGAGTCAATTATAAAAGATGAAACAGCGGCACATTTGGATAGCAGTAACATGATCGGTCTGAGTCAGCATGGATTTACGAAGGGGAAATCATGCTTGACTAATCTTCTGGAATTTTTTGAGGATGTAACTATGAAGGGAGAGCCAGTGGATGTAGTGTACCTGGAGTTACAGAAAGCCTTTGATAAGGTCCCACATATGAGATTAGTGGGCAAAATTAGAGCACATGGTATTGGGGGTCAGGTACTGACATGAATAGAAAATTGGTTGGCAGACAGGAAACAAAGAGTAGGGATTAACGGGTCCTTTTCAGAATGGCAGGCAGTGACTAGTGGGGTACTACAAGGCTCGGTGCTGGGACCGCAGCTGTTTACAATATACGTTAATGATTTAGATGAGGGGATTAAAAGTAGCATTAGCAAATTTGCAGATGTCACAAAGCTGGGTGGCAGTGTAAAATATGAGGAGGATGCTAGGAGAATACAGGGTGACTTGGGCAGGTTGGGTGAGTGGGCAGATGCATGGCAGATGCAGTTTAATGTGGATAAATGTGATGTTATCCACTTTGGTGGCAAGAATAGGAAGGCAGATTACTATCTGAATGGTGTCAAGTTAGGAAAAGGGGAAGTACAATGAGATCTAGGTGTCTTTGTTCATCAGTCACTGAAAGTAAGCATGCAGGTACAGCAGACAGTAAAGAAAGCTAATGGCATGTTGGCCTTCATAACAAGGGGAGTTGAGTATAGGAGCAAAGCGGACCTTCTGCAGTTGTACAGGGCCCTGGTGAGACCACACCTGGAGTATTGTGTTCAGTTTTGGTCTCCAAATTTGAGGAAGGACAGTCTTGCTATTGAGGGAGTGCAGCATTAGTTCACGAGATTAATTCCTGGGATGGCGCTACTGTCATATGTTGAAAGACTGGAGCAACTGGGCTTGTATACACTGGAATTTAGAAGGATGAAAGGGGATCTGATTGAAACATATAAGATTATCAAGGGATTGGACATGCTAGAGGCAGGAAACATGTTCCCGATGTTGGGGGAGTCCAGAACCAGAGGCCATAGTTTAAGAATAAGGGGTAGGCCATTTAGAACAGAGTTGAGGAAAAACTTTTTCACCCAGAGAGTTGTGGATCTGTGGAATGCTCTGCCTCAGAAGGCAGTGGAGGCCAATTCTCTGGATGGTTTCAAGAAAGAGTTAGATAGAGCTCTTAAAGATAGCGGAGTCAAGAGATATGGGGAGAAGGCAGGAACGGGTACTAATTGTGGATGGTCAGCCATGATCACAGTGAATGGCGGTGCTGGCTCGAAGGGCTGAATGGCCTACTCCTGCACCTATTGTTTATTGTCACTCAAACAGCTAGTCTTATCACCATTAATTTCCCCTACTCCAGGGAAATACAGCGAGTCTGTGGAACAATGCACACAATATGCTGGAGGAGCTTTGCAGGCCAGGCAGCATCTATGGATGGGAATAAACAGTCGGCATTTCAGGCTGAGATCCTTCATCAGAATGTCTCTTGTCTCTTGTCTCTTGTGTCTAGTCTGTGGAATCTGTCTTCGTGACTTAACCCATTCAGCTTAAACATCACTCTGATATACCTGTGTTGCACTGAATCCAAGCAGAACACATCTTTCTTAGCAACAGTTGACTAGCTTTCAATAATTTAGATCTCCCACATTTTCTTTTTTCCTTCTCCATCTCGGATGACTTTATTTTTATCCATCAGGAAAATGGGAAAGCATTCAGAACCATCATTATTAGTTTCTGAAGGGCCTAACATACTTCCCCAGACAAATGTCACTTCTGCGCACTCAATCTTTCAGTGTCTCAGTGTAGCATCTTTGCACCAAGCCACATATTTCCCAATTCACTGTTGGTGCCAAACTCAGAGATGCTGTTCCCAAATCTCTTTCTGAGTCATAAGTGAAATGGGTGTCAGAAGGCACAGTTAGTGTAGATCTCCTGGATGAGGCAGTGGGCTGTATTCCAAAAACGGCAATGATTCCAGAGAACACTGAGAGATTGAAAACTGTTAAAATAAGATCTCCCAAATACTCCCAGGACCAGCATGAGGAGAGTATCATAAATGAGAAAAAGGGCTAATATTTTCTCTTCACGTCCAGAGGAAGAAATGGAAGAATGGTTCGTAAACGTATTAAAGAGAAAACAGCGCTAAACAGAGAAATGTCTGCTGATGTCAGCAAGTTGTGATTGCTTTCCATTAGCAAGTAGAAAGAGCAAAATACAAGATGTGTAACTTCCACAGATTGTAACCTGGAGCATTTTAAAACCAATTAAAAAGAGAAAATTCTGAAAGCTTTCAGCAAGTCAGGCAGTACATGTCTAAACAGAAAAAGAGTTGACACTTCTGGTTGGAGGCTCTTCGTTCAGAAATGAACCGATTTCTAACTCTCTCACAGCCATACATGATCTTTAGTGGCGACACTTGTGGACTGCCTACAGCACATCGTTGGGTGTGTTGGTTGTTAACACAACGATGCATTTCACATGGGATAAATAGATCTGAATCTGTTTCTTTTAAAGTGTAGCCAGAGTTACAAAGTAAAATTTGTGCTCAAATTTCAGGTCTAGAGCTTGAAGCTGGAGCACAGAATGTAGAACAGTACAGCATAGGTACAGTGGCTTTGGTCTGCCATGTCTATGTTAAACATGACGACAATCTCAGTTAACCCCTCTATTCCCTGACTGTTCATGTGTCTGTCTAAATGCCTCCTGAGCATAGCTTTTTTTTTTAATCTCCTCTGGCACCTACCTCCATTGGTCAAGGTCAACCACAGATATTGCATCCTAGCAACCTAGATTCGCAAGCCAGGACAGTACGATATGGAGAGCAAGCTGTTGTCCTTGCAGCAGGCTCCCTCTCTCCATGCATCCGATGAAGGTGAAGGAACAGCAGAAAGATAAAGTTTGGCACCAGCAGTGTCACAGAAGTTGTCATTGAACTCAACGTGGGACTGCAGCTTGGGATTTCTCCCTCAGGGCTTACTCCCAAAGCCTTTCTCATGAGAGGGTACAGCCGCAAGGCAGCTTATGTTTGAGATCAGAGTCTTCCTTCGAGAGGAGCTGCCAACCACGGCTAACGAGCCACATCTGCCTGAAGTCACTGATTTTAAGGTGACAGAATGGCATCTACCATTCTCTCTGTAAAAAAAATGTCTGACATGTTTTTATTTTCCCCTCTCACCTTAAGCTTATGTAGTCCATACTTGATATTTGGATCTTTGAAAAAGACTCTGACTACCTAACCCTCATATGCCTCTCATAATTTTATATACATTTATCAAGTTGACCCTCAGCTTCTGATGTTCTGTGGCACGTGGCCAAGTGGTTAAGGTGTTGGACTAGTGATCTGAAGGTCGTGAGTTCGAGCCCCAGCCGAGGCAGCGTGTTGTGTCCTTGAGCAAGGCACTTAACCACACATTGCTCCAGTCCACCCAGCTGAAAATGGGTACCGATAAAATGCTGGGGGTTAACCTCGCGATAGACTGGCGTCCTATCCGGGGAAGAGTCTCGTACTCTCAGTCACTTCACGCCACGGAAACCGGCATAAGCACCGGTCTGATGAGCCTATAAGGCTCAGGACAGACTTTACCTTTAACTTTTAACTTCTGATGTTCCAGACCAATCGGTTCCCAATCTTTTTTTATGCCATGGACCACAACCTTTAACCGAGGAGTCCATTGGGAACTGCAGGTCTAGAGGAATAATCCGAGTTTGTCTCTAATCTCTCCTCGGAGCTGATCAAGAACTTTAATAAAACAGCTCACCAGAACTTTGCCATTTAGTTTATTGGCATTAGTATTGATATTGATTCATTATTGTCACATGTGCCAAGTTACAATGAAAAGCCTGTCCTGCATACTGTTCATACAGATCCAAATCATTGCACAGGCCTGGAGCTAGAACAGCATAAAGCAGCAACAGTGCCAGGCAGTGTCAAAGCTACAGAGGAAGTGCAATGCAGGTAAACAATAAAGCAAGATCATACCAAGCTAGAGTCTGTTCAAGTGTCTGATAACAGTAAGGATGGTGTCCTTAACCCTGCTGGTATGTACTTCCAGACTTTTGTACCTTCTAATCAAAGGGAGAGGGGAGAAGAGAGAATGTCCTGGGTGGGTGGGGTCTTTGATTATGCTGACTGCTTTAATGAGGCAATGAGAAGCATCACTTCACACGGGTTCATTCTATTAAATTTCCCCTGTCACTTGTCTGACCTATCTAAGGAGGGGAAAAATATCATATAAAAAATCTTGGCCAATTAGTGGGAAAAATCAGGACCTTCCCTCTCCTGTTTCTTTAGGCAATTGACACTAGTCTTTGGCACCATATATTAAACTTCAATTTTGCAGAAATGCCATTAGAAGCAGTATGAATTCACTGTTCCAAGTTTGCAGGCATTTGCCTCACAGTGTTCTCAAAAGGTTGTGAACTATCTGTCTGGCCATCACAGAAGATTGCGTAATTTCTCTTTTGTCTACAACTGATAGGCAAGTACAAGAAGGCTGGCACCATGGAGCTGTAATCGAGCACCACTGTATGTCAAGGAGCTTATTGCTAACTCTTGACATATGTCACATTGAAGGCAAAGCCAGTGTGAAGATTTGGTAAATATCCCATTCATCTTACCCGTCAAACTGCTGAAAGATACTTTCTTCCATGGTCTTATTTCACAGACTCTGAATGTCAACTGTTTTCTCATCCTTTCCTTGAGGTGACAGAAGATGATACCAACTTCTATCTAATTGGTTTAAGTACTTTTTTTTTGTCCTAATAGCCTGTAACAGCTAAACTGAGTAAAAAGGAGATCTCTTATCCTGCTTCCTTAACCTTATTAATAAAAATTAAACAATGTCATAGCTGCGGTCAGCAATTTTCTTCCAATGTTGACGCTTCAAACTATCTTTCTAATTTCTTCTGATCAGCCTTTGAAATAAAGTTTTATTAATTATACACTTTAATGCTTGTGTTCATGTATCTCTGCCTGTAATAATATTTTACACTTTTCCAGAGATTTTTGACCAGCAGGCAGTCAGCATTTGCATGCAATATTTTTTGGGTTTTATGAACGTTGACAATCCAGTTTAATCATTGCAAAGAGAGCTATACAGCCTCTTAACTCATTAGGCTTCTGGATGTGATGGATAATTTTAAGTTGGGGACCGTTTTAAGGCTGGGAGACTCATCAGGCCCACTAAACAATAACAGATTGTTTTTTATTGCTCAATTACAGCCTTACCGTTCTTAGTCCAATGACCAGTTTATTTTTCACTCCTGATAACTGTGTCTCCATTTAACTAGCCCACTGTAAAGGTTCTTCAACATAGGACTACTTTGAACAGGTCTTCCTCTATGACGGGAGTTCTACAAGTCCCTTTCTCGCTGCTCCCCCTCTGTAGTTTCCACCTATCCCTAGAAGCCCTTGTGTTACCCCTCCTCTCTCACCTCTTTATAGAGTCATATAGTCATAGAGCACTCCTCTAATCCATGCTGAACTATTATCCTTCCTCATCCTATTGACCTACACCGGGACCATAGTCCTCCATACCTCTCTGAATTCATGTACTTTTAAAACATTTCTTTTAAATTTTGCAATTGAACCCGCATCCACCACTTCCTCTGGCAGCTGGTTCCACACTCTCCTCTGAGTGAAGAAGTTCCCCCGAGGTTCCCTTTAAATATTTCACCTTTCGCCCTTAACCGAAGAACTCTAGCTCTAGTCACACCCAACCTCAGTGGAAAAAGCCTGCTTGCATTTATTCTATCTATACCCCTCATAATTTTGCATACCTCTATTCAATCTTCCCTCATTCTCCTATGCTCCAGAGAATAAAGTCCTAACCAATTCAACCTTTCCTTATCACTCATTTTCTCCAGTACCGGCAACATCTGTGTAAATTTTCTCTGTACTCTCAATCTTTATACAGACACCCTTGACACTACTGACAGTGTCGCGACCTGAAATATCAACTGTCTCTGTTTCCACTGGTACACTTCCTGACCCACTGAGCTCTTCCTACAGCTTGTTTTAAAGCTCCAGAATCCAGCGTCTACTGTCTCATGAATCAACAGATTGCACGTGTTTATTTTCATAACCAGTTAACGCGCAATATGCGATGGTCTTTTCTGTTCACAGCTCCTCAAACAATGCAACAGTCCATGTCAGCAATGCAGCAATGTCTTACGCAATCAGACATGCGATATTCCAGCTAGCTGAGAGGTGCCGCAGCAACAACCTTGCACCAAATGCCAGTAAGACTGAAGAACTGATTGTGGACTTCAGGAAGAGGAAGACGAGGGAACACACACCAATCCTCAAAGAGGGATCATAAGTGGAAAGGGTGAGCAATTTCAAATTCCTGAGTGTCAATATCTCTTGGAATCTAACCTGGACTCATTCGGAGTTTGGATGGATTTGGTATATCACCAAATATACTCATAAATTTCTACAGATATACTGAGAAGAGCATTCTAACTGGCTGTGTCACTGTCTGATATTGGGGGTGGGGAGCGTTACGGCACAGGAACAAAGTAAACAGCAGAGAGTTATAAACCTAGTCAGCTCCATCATGAGCACTAGCCTCCATAGTATCCAGGACATCTTCAAGGAGTGATGCCTCAAAAAGTCGACGTCCATCATTAAGGACCCCCTCATCCCCTCACCCCCTCACCCAGGACATGCCTTATTCTCATTGTTACCATCAAGGAGAAGGTACAGAAGCCTGAGAGCACACACTCAGCAATTCAGGAACAGTTTCTTCCCCTCTGCCATCTGATTTCTGAATGGCCTTTTGACCCATCAATGCTACATCACTATTTTTTAATTTCTATTTTTGCACTATTTATTTAATTTAATTTATCTGATTTCTTAAGGTTGTTACAGCTAGGATGTGGAGATAAATTCATACTACCTATAAGATACTCCGAATGATGTGTGCTCCTAGCTTTCACATGTGGCTTAGCTACTAAGCCTGGCGGAACCGTTTTCTCTGACAGGAGAAGAGGCAAAGGTGGGTTACTGGCGTCTTAAAACCAGTTGCCGGGCAAATGGGGCTCATCAGCCATAGTTGGCAGCTCATCAAAGAGAAGGAAAACTCTGATCTCAAACCACCACTGCCTAGCAACTATACCCACTCCTGCAGTGCTGCTGGTACCAAACTGGATCAGTCTCTGTCGTTCCTTTGGGTTTGTCAGATGCATGAGAGGGGGAGCTTGCTACACGGGCAACAGCTTGCTCTCAATATTGTACTGCTCAGGCTTACTTATCTAGGCAGCTAGGACATAATATCCATGGTCAATTCTGACTAATGGAGGACTCAGAATATTGAATTTATATCTGTATATATACTTACTGTAATTCACAGTTTTTATTCTTATATTATTTATTGCAAAGACAACAATTTTCACGACATATGCCGGTGATATTAAACCTGATTCTGATTCTGCTAAATGAAAAGCAAAGGAGAAACGCACAATGTTCACTGACATTCCTACCGTGAATCATCCACCTTTGGCCAGAAACTCGCATTAGACCAGACCTATAAATACTGCTTCGACAAGACAGGCCAGAGTGGGCATCCTGTGACAAATGACTTACCACCTGACATCCCAAGGCCTTTCTATCATTTTTTTTATTCATTCATGGGATGTTGGTGTTGCCAGCTAAGCCAGCATTTAATGCCCATCCATAGTTGCCCTTGAGAAGGTGGTGATGAGCTGCCTTCTTGAATGGACACCCGCAGTGCTGTTAGGGAGGGAATTCCATGATTTTGACCCGGCAACAATGAAGGAACGGTGATATGTTTCCAAGTCGGGGTGGTGAGTGACTTGCAGGAGGATTTCCAAGAGGAGGTGTTCCCAGGTATCTGCTGTTCTCATCTTTCTAGATGCTAGTGATCGTGGGTCTGGAAGGTGCTGCTTTAGGAACTTTGGTGTGTTGTTGCAGTGCATCTTGTAGGTAGTACACACTGCTGCAACTGGTTGTCGATGGTGGAGGGACTGGATGCATGTGGAAGGAGTACCATTCAAGTTGGCTGCCTTGTACTGGATGGTGTCAAGCTTCTTGAGTGTTGATGGAACTGCACTCATCCAGGTGAGTGGGGGGTATTCCATTACTTAATACTTAATACTTTACTTTATTGTCACCAAACAATTGATACTAGAGCGTACAACCATCACAGTGATATTTGTTTCTGCGCTTTGTGCTCCCTGACCTGAGCCTTGTAGATGATGGACAGGCTTTGGGGAGTCAGGAGGTGAGTTATACACCACAGGATTTGTTTATATGGGTGGACAAGTTCAGTTTTCTGTCAATGGTAACCCCCAGGATGTTGATAGTAGGGGACTCGGTGATGCCGATGCCACTGACTGTCAAGGGACGATCGTTAGAGCCTCTCTTGTTGGAGATGGTCGCTGCCAGGCACTGGTGTAGCCTGAACATTACTTGCCACTTGTCAACCCAAATGGATAGTGTCCAGGTCCTGATGTATTTGGCTATGCATGGCTTCATTATCTGAGGAGTGACGAATGGTGCAGAACATTGTGCAGTCATCTGCGAAAATCCCCACTTCTGACCTTATGATGGAAGGAAGGTCATTGATGAAGCAGCTGAAGATGACTGGTCTGAGGACACTTCCCTGAGGAACTCCTGCAGTGATGTCTTTAGGATGAGATGATTGACCTCCAACCACCACAACCATCTTCCTTGTGTATATGGAATGGTTTGCCAGAGATTGTAGTTGAGGCAGATAAAATAACAGTATTCAAAAGAGATTTGGGTAAGTAGAAGATCAAAGTCAGGCAAATGGGACTAGCTTACATGGGCACCTTGGATGGCAAGAATGAGATAGGCCAAAGAGCCTGCTTCCACGCTGTGTAATTCCATTTCTCTACTCCAGCAGACCATAAGACATAGGAGCTGAATAGGGCCATTTGGCCCATCAAGCCCTTCCATCTGGGATGATTTACTGTCCCTCTCAACCCCATTCTCCTGCCTTCTCCCCATAACACTGGGCACCCAGATTAATCAAGAACTTATTAACCTCAATTTTAAATATATCTAAAGACTTGGCCTCCACAGCAGTCTGTGGCAATGAATTCCAGAGATTCACTATCATCTGGTTAAAGAAATTCCTCCTCATTTCTGATCTAAGTGGATGTTCCTTTATTCTGAGGCTGTGCCCTGTAATCGTAGACTTGCCCACTATGGAAACTTCCTCTTGATATCTCCTCTTTCTAGGCATTTCAGTGTTTGATAGATATGAATTAGATGCCCTGTCATTCTTCAAAATTTCAGCGAGTACAGGCCCAGAGCCATCAAATGCTCCTCATGTTAACCTTTTCATTCCTGGGGTCACTTTAATGAACCTCCTCTGGACCCTCTCCACTGCCAGCACATCTTTTTTGAGATAAGGGGTCCAAAACTGATTAAGCTTTTCCAAGTGAGGTCTAACTAATGCCCTTTAAAGTCCCAGCATTGCATCCTTGCTTTTATATTCTAGTCCTCTTAAAATGAATACTAACATTGCATTTGCCTTCCTCACCACCAACTCAGGCTGCAAATTAACCTTCAGGGAATCCTGCACAATGCCTCCCGAGTCACTTTGCACCTCTGATTTTCGAATTTCCTCCCAGTTTCAAAAATAGTCTATGCCTTTATTCATTCTACCAAAGTGCCTGACCATACAGTTCCCTACACTATTTTCCATCTGTCACTTCTTTGCCCATTCTCCTAATCTGTCCAAGTCATTCTGCAGACTGTCCACTTTCTCAACACTAACTTCCCCTACTCCTAACTTCATACTGGCAGAAGCTTAGATACAAAGCCGTCAATTCCATCACCCAGATCATAGACCTATAATGTGAATACTAACTCCTGAACACACTACTAGTCACTGGCAGCCAACCAGAAGAACTCCTTTATTCCCACTCTTTGCCTCCTTCCAGCCAGCCAATCTTCTGTCCATGTTAGTACCTTTCCTGTAATGCCACTGTTATGGTACCATCTGGCTGTCCCCCATCAAGCTCCTATCTCCTTGATTATGCCTTAGTTCCCATCGTATGATTCCCAATTGCTGCTAGTTCACTTAATTACAGCGCACCTGGTTTCCATCAGAGACCACAGTATAAGAACCCTGGCGTCACAACTACTGGTTGCCAGCTCGTTGGTCTATTCCTGTGAGATAACTTTGTTTCCTGACCGCTTAGAACCGTTAGTTCTAAGTTCAGCTCTAGTTTCAATTTATTCCATGAAAACCCCGTCTCCATGTCAAGACTCTATATCAGAGCTCTGGGTCAAGATTCCAGGGTGCTGCATCTGCAAGTTTGCGGCGCTGGAGGTTCATGGCAGAAAGCATTTTACTTCCTTCTACTGTCTGCGTGAGATGGTGGGCTATCGGGGACTTTGAGACTTTTGTTTTACCATGCCCAGGGTCTACTCTTTATCAAATTACGGTATTGCTTTACACTGTTGTAACTATATGCTATAATTATGTGGTTTTTGTCACTTAGTCTTGGTCTGTCTTGTGTTTCTGTGATATCATACCGGAGGAACATTGTATCATTTCTTAATACATGCATTACTGAATGAAAATAAATGAGGACTGAGTGTCCTCATAATCTAACAATCTAAGATTTCTCCTGCTTATCTGTTCCATGTTTGCGACTGTGCAAGTACCTCTCGACCCTGTCTCTGTGTCTATGTCCAGCACTTGGGTTCACTCTCTATCGCTCTGTGTAACAGAACGATCTGGCCAAGAATGAACGCAGTAGACACGAAGTCCCTGCAACAGGCCCTCACCAGGTAGGGTATCCTACTGGGCCAACACAACCAACTGCTCAGAGATGCCATGGAAAATCTCCGTGCCCTGTCCGAGAATGTAAAGAAGGTCGACCGAGTATCCGCTCTCTTATTCCATCCCTTCCGAGAACCCGGTCTGACCAACCCGCACAGCCTGGGATGACAACGCCCGATGGGTCGGCCACACGATCACCAAGAGAGCTGCACGTTCCCGAACCAGGACCCCACGCTGGGGACCTAGGGAAGTGCTGGGCTTTCTCACTGCAATGTTCCTTGGTTTTTGAGCACCAGCCACGTACGTACGCCAGGGACAGATCAAAGATAGCGTACATCATGGGGTTGTTACGAGGGAATGACTCAGCATGGGCCACCGTGATGTGGGATAACCAGTCAGAGACCTGCTCTTCCTTTCACACCTTCATCTCTGAAATGAGGAAGATTTTTGAATATCCCTTTCACTGTAAGGATGCCGCTAAGTGCCTACTGACTCTCCGTCAGGGCTCACAAAGTGTAACCGAATACTCCATAGAGTTCCGGATACTAGCGGCCGACTCAGGGTGGAATGACGAGGCACTCCAGGAGGTGTTTTGACAAGGCCTCTGTGACAGGATAAAAGAGGAATTGGCGGCAAGGGATGACACAAACAGCTTGAACTCTTTGGTCACTCTAGCCACCAGGCTAGATAACCAACTCCGAGAATGTCAGAGAGAGAAAAACAGTCGTCCCACTCCTTGGGTCACCCCACGGCCCATTTTACCGTCTTCGACCAGCCCTAACCTCTCTCCCTTCTGCTCCTATCAGACCGGTCCCACACCCTGCTGAGCCAGACGACACTCCCTTCAGTCCCCCAAACCTGGATGTAGATCCATGCTACTGTGAACTATCACAAACAGTTCATGTCTCTATCCGCCTTGGTGTACTCCGGTGCCGAGGGAAATCTGTTGGATGAGGACATAGCCTACTGGGCTGGAATTCCTCGGGAACACCCTCTGGAAGCCCAGGCGCTGGACTTCTGGCCTGGGTCACCCACTGGACGCCACCCCCGACTTTGATTCTGTCTGGAAACTATCAGGAGCAGGTACAATTTAATCTAACCCATTCTCCTCAAGCCCCTATAGTTCTGGGATACCTCTGGTTGAGCCACCATAACCCCCTCATTGACTGGTCTACTGGGAGGATAGCCAGCTGGAGCCCATTTTGTCAATCCACCTGTCCTCAGTTGGCCCTATCCCCTGGGGAGGTCACCGCGACCTCACCTGTCGTAGAACCCCCCTCCCCCCCACCGATTTGCCCAGGGTTCCAGCAGAGTACCACAAACTGGGACAGGTATTTAGTAACAACAGGCTCTTTCCCTGCCTCCACATCGACCATACGATTGTGCTAGTGACCTTCTCCCCGGGACCTTGTAACCCACCAGTCAGTTGTGTACCTTGTCCCGGCCTGAGAGAGAAGCCATGGAGAAGTACATCAGTGAGTCTCTCGCGGCAGGCATTATTCAGCCCTCATCCTCCCCAGTGGGCGCAGTGTTCTTCTTTGTGGGGAAGAAGGATAGGTTACTATGTCCCTGCATCGATTACCGAGGCCTTGACAACATAACTGTTAAAAACAAGTACCCACTGCCACTCATAAATTCAGCATTTGAACCACTTCATGGAGCCATCATCTTCTCGAAGTTGGACCTATGAAGCACCTACCATCTGTTCAGAATAAGGGAGGGGACGAGTGGAAGACAGCATTTAATACCCCTCTAGGCAACTTTGAATACCTGGTCATGCCGTCTGGCCTCACCAATTCCCCCGCTGTTTTTTAAGCCTTGATTAATGATGTGCTGAGAGACTTTATTAACTGCTTTGTGTTTGTCTATCTGGGTGACATCCTAATCTTCTCCAGCAGTCTCCAGAAACACAGTCATCATGTCCGTCAAGTCCTACAGAGGCTGTGGGAGAACAGATTATTCGTGAAGGCTGAGAAGTGTGAATTCCATGTCCCCTCGGTCAGCTTCATCGAGAGCGGGCGAGTGAGAGCGGATCCCGAGAAGATCCGGGCGGTGGTGGAGTGGCCCAGACCCACAACCCGCATCAACTCCAGCGATTTCTGGGGTTTACAAACTTCTATTGCCGGTTTATCAGGGATTACAGTCGGGTGGCAGCACTCCTTACCCGACTTACCTCACCTTCAACACCTTTGTTTTGGGACGTCGAGGCTGACTCAGCATTGGCTGAACTGAAGAGGCGTTTCATCTCTGCTTGCATTCTGGTCCAACCGGACCCCTCCTGTCAATTCATTGTGGAGGTCGACACCTCCGACTCCGGGGTGGGAGCAGTCCTGTTCCAATGTTCTGAACCTAATCAGAAAATTCATTCCTGTGCCTTCTTTGCTCGCAGGCTGTCTCCCACTAAACAAAATTACGACGTGTCGAACAGGGAGTTACTGGTGGTCAAACTGGCGTTGTAAGAACGGAGGCACTGACTGGTGGGGGCGAAACACCCGATTATCATCTGGACCGATCACAAGAACCTTGCATATATCCAAACTGCCAAAGGCCTGAATTCCCGCCAGGCTCGTTGGGCATTATTTTTTGATCAGTTCAGATCTACACTCACTTATCATCTGTGGTCCAAGAATGGGAAACCTGATGTGCTCTCCTGTCAATACAGTTCCGAGGAGAACCTTCCCAGCCCAGAAACCGTCCTCCCACCATCCTGTGTGGTGGTGGCCCTCACCTGCAAAATTGAGGTCATAGTAAAAGAGGCCCAACGGGCTGAACCTGACCCCCAGCAACTGACCCGCCAATTGCCTTTTTCCAGTGGGGGCACACGTCTCGTTTCACCTGCCATCCCAGGAGTGATTGGACACTGTCTCTTCTGAAAAGACACTTTTGCTGGCCTTCCATGGACACTGGTACCCGTTCCATTGTCTCTGCATCTTCTGTCTGTTGCCATGGAAGAGCCTCCCTCTGGCCACCTGCTGGATTACTTCGTCCCCTAACTGTCCCTAGTCGTCCTCCATCTCTCATAGCACTAGATTTTGTCACGGGATTACCCCTTTCACATGGGAACACCACCATACTCACCGTGATGGACCGTTTTTCCAAGACTGTGCATTTTGTAGCCCTCCCTAAACTCCCTGCTGCTCAGGAGGCTGCAGGCCTTCTCATCCACCACGTCTTCCGCATTCACGGAATTCCTTCGGACATTTTCTCCAGCCAGGGCTCCCAAATCATTTCGCAAGTCTGGAAATCCTTTTATCGAGCCCTGGGTTCCTCAGTTAGCCTGTCATCCGGCTTCCATCCATAGACGAACGGGCAAACGGAATGGGTCAACCAGGATTTGGAAGCGGCGCTGCGTTGCATAACAGCCAACAACCCGTGTACCTGGAGCAGCCACCTCACGTGGATAGCGTACGCCCACAACTCTCTGATCAGCACCGCCACCGGAAGATCTCCTTTTGAATGCTCTCTTGGTTACCAATCCCCGCTGTTTCCTGCTCAGGAAGAGGATATTGTGGTGCCTTCTGTTCAGCCCCATCTCCGCCAGTGCCACAAGGTTTGGGAAGACGCACGCACGGTCCTGCTCCGCTCAGCCGACCACAACCGGAGAAATGCCGATCACCATCGGAGTCCCGCATCTGAGTATTAACCTGAGCAGAAGGTGTGGCTCTCATCTAAAGACATTCCTCTCAAGAACGAGCCCAAGAAGCTTGCCCCTCACTTCCTGGGACCTTTCGAGATTGAGAGTATTATCAACCCCAAGGTGGTTCGACTCAAACTGCCTAAATCTATGCACATCCATCCTACATTTCACATTTCCCAATTAAAACTGATTTCTGTCAGCCCTTTGTGCCCTCCAACCGTACCCCCTCCACCCGCCTGGATTATTGACAACCACCCGGCGTACACCACCTGGCGGTTACTGGATATGCGCCGTCGGGACAGGGGTCTCCAGTACCTGGTTGAATGGGAAGGATACGGCCCGGAGAAACATTCCTGGATTCCCCGCTCCTTCATCCTGGAGCCTTCCTCAACCATGACTTCCATTGGGACCATCCAGACAAGCCTGAGGGATCACCTGGAGGCTCCCGTTGAGAGGGGGATACTGTCATGGTCCTGTCTGGTTGTCCCCCATCTCTCTCGTATTTCCTTGATTATGCCTTAATTCCAGTCGTCTGATTCTCAATTGCTGCTAGTTCACTTAATTACAGTGCATCCATCAGAGACTGCAGTATAAGAACTCTGGCATCACAACCACGGTTCACCAGTTCGTTGGTCTATTCCTGTGTGATAACTTTGTTTCCCAACTGCTTAGAACTGTTAGTTCTAAGTTCTGCTCTCGTTTCAAGTTATTCCATGAAAACCCCGTCTCTGTGTCAAAACTCTATATCAGAGCTCTGTGTCAAGATTCCTCCTGGTTAATTGTTCCACATTCGCGACTGTGCAAGTACCTCTTGACCCCGTCTCTGTGTCTGTGTCCAGCACTTGGGTTCACCCCCAGTTGCTCCATGCAACACCCATGTGTTCCTATCTTGTTAAGCAGCCTCATGTGTGTGATACCTTGTCAAAGTCCTTTAGAAAATTGAAGTAATCAATATTGATTGACTCTCTTTTGACTATCTTGCTTGTTATTTCTTCAAAGAATTCCAACAGCTTGTCAGACAAGATTTTCCCTGAAGGAAACGCTGCTAATTTTAGCCTACTTTATCATGCCTTCAAGAAACCAGAAACCTCATGCTTTATGGTGGATTTCAACATCGTCCCAGCCACTGAATTCATGTTAACTGGCTCATAATTTCCTTTCTTCTGCTTCCCTCCCTTATAAAACACTGGAATGACGTTTATAATTACAATCATCCAGAATCTAGTGATTCATGAAAGTTCATTACAAATGCCTCCACAATCTCTTCAGACCTCATTCAGAACCTTGGGGTGTAGTCCAACTGGTCCGTGTGATTTACCTACCTTCAGTATCTGTTCTTGAACCTGGTGGTGTGAGTCCTGAAGCACCTGTACCTTCTATCTGATGGCAACAGTGAGAATAAACCATTGCCAGGGTGGTGAGAATATTTGATGATGGATGCTGCTTTTCTACAGCAACATTTCATGTAGATTTGCTCAATGGTTGGAAGGGCTTTACCTGTAATGTCCTCTCTTTAGCTTTTATGCTGTCTTATGAATTCCCTTGTCAGTAATGGCTGCCTCATCCTCCCTTTAAAATACTTCTTCCCCATTGGGATATATCTATCCTGCTCCTTCCAAATTGTGCTCAGAAGCTCCAGCCACTGCTGTTCTGCCATCACCCCTGCTAATGTTCCCTTCCAATAAACCTTGGCCGCCTCCTCTCTCATGCCTCTGTAATTCCCTTTACTCCACTGTAATACTGATATATCCGACTTTAGCTTCTCCCTGATCATCTGGCCACCAAGAAGGAGAAAAGGCAGCTGGACTATGGAAAAGCCTTCACCTTCATGGCACATTCCTTCCTGACTTGGATCATATATCCCCACTGGATCACCCCGGAAGACTCTGCTAACAGCACTATAGGAGCATCTTCAGCAGAAACTCTACTGGCAATCCAGAGAGAGGAAGATCATCACCTTCTTAAGAACAGTTAAGTGTGGTCAAGGTGGTATGTCCAGATCTCAATGAGTGAATAAAAGAAACATGGTGCCACTTGGCTCAGTTTGATAGGACAGTTCTTCATGAGGAGGATATAAAAGTTGGTGTAAGTACAAGGGTATGGTAATTGGTTCACATACAAAATGCTGGAGGAACTCATTAGGCCAGCCATTACCTATGGAAGTGAATGAACAGCTGACTAGAAAGGAAGGGGAAAAGTCAAAATAAGAAGGTGGAGGAGGGGAGGAAGAAGGTGGCTTCCTTCCTTTCCAGTCCTGATGAAGAGTCTCGGCCTGAAACATTGACAGTTTATTCTTTTCCATAGATGCTGCCTGGCTTGCTGATTTCCTCTAGCATTTTGTGTAGCACTGCTTTGGATTTTAGCATCTGCAGACCTTCTCGTGTTTATGGTCATTGGTTCATTATTGTCACATGTACTGCAAGAGAGTGAAAAGGTTTGTTTTCCATACAATTCTGAACAATTGTTTCAAAACTTAAGTACGACAAGGTAGTAGAAATGGAAAAAGCAAGTGCATAATGCAGAACATGGTGTCAGGGAGACACTAATAGCCCTGGGAGGATATGTTGCACTCATTAGCTGGGAGTCGCAAGTCATAGAGTCAAAAAGCACAACAGCATGGAGACTGGCCCTTGGTCCATCTAATCCTTGCTGAAATAGTACTGTTTGTTCTTTAAAGCACTTGAATTGGATGGCTTGCTGATTTAGTCAAGAGACAGTCACGTTGCAGTTGGTCACATGTTGGGAAAGATGAGGAACATAATGCCACTGAAGGACACTTGTAACCAGATGGTTTTTATACAGTCTGCTAGCTTTGTGGTGAAATGCCAGGAATGGAGTATCATGGGTTTAAGAGGGGAATTAATAAACCCAAATCTTTCTCTGATGGCAATTATCCAGTTCAATTAATTCAATTAAGTAATTAATAAAGGGTAGTTCAAAACCACCCTACACACTGTGAAGCTGGAAGCAGCTGTAAGAGATTTCCAAGTCAGAGTGTTCAGGAGGCTAGACAGTGGAGAAGATACAGTATTTTTCTATGACAGAGCTTTTGACATGTAGCCAGTGAAGGGAAGATTCTGTACAAGAGTAGCATAAAGCTCTCCTCATCATAGCTTATGGTATTTAATATGGATTTGGCTCGATTTTCAAGACCGCCACTTGTTATTAATATGTTAACATCTTCCGAGGCAATTCTTTGAAAAGGAAGAGACGCGGCTGCAGAACAGTTGTGTGTGCCTTGTGGAATAACAGAGCATTCTCCAACTTCAAAGTGGCAAATTCCCAATGAATAATGTACATTGCACGAACAGGACATGTCATCTCATTTCTGGACACATCGCATCTCCCCTAGCAAGAAATGACAGGCTCCATTTGGCTCAGGCTAAAGCAATCTTTCCTTCATGTCTCTGTCCTGAAGCTGTTTGGAGGCTTATAGCGAAATCTCTAAAGCTAGAAGCATATTTCCCAAGTGCACAAACTGCAAAAACAAATATGATACGTGTCACTCTTGTGCAGAATTTAAATGCAATGCATTGACCGATTAAAGTTTGTGACATTTGACCCCCTCATGAATATATTAATTAGGAGATAATCCATTCCCTTATTCCCTGGTGGGACTTTACCACAAAAAAAGGTCATGGTCAACATTTGCAGAAAGTACAGATCAGTGCTTCTCTCCTGCATTTTACCAACCAAAGGAAAATCTAGAAATCCGTGGTTATGTGCCTTTGTAAGTACATATTCAAGGCCCATCAGAAGAAATTTTTTGAAGTGAGCTCTGAAAGGGTTTCAATATGACCGGACATTGTTAGGCCATTTGGTCCATTGCGTCTGCTCAACCACTCCATCATAACTGATTTATTATCCCTCTCAACTCCATTCTCCTGTATTCTCCCTGTAACCTTTGATGCCCTTGCTAATCAAGAACTCATCAACCTCCTCTTTTGGACTTGGCCTCTGCAACTGTACACAGCGACGAATGGGAGGAAGTTGGAACTCTGGGACAAATCCATGCAGTTGCCGGAAGAACATGCAAACCAGGTGCGCTTGTAATGGTGGAAGGGGGGTAGTATAAAATCACGGCAACATGGAAACAGGGGGCAGGGGTGGGTTGGTGGGGGGTGTGGTTGGTCTTTGCTCAGGCTGGGATTAACTCTAGCTATGACTGACAGGGTCCTTGCTACCTGGCTGGTCTTCAGTTCAGAATCTGTCGATTTTGAGTACCAATTGATTTCTTAAGCATCTTAAAACAGTGTTCCTCTGTGAATGTAAATTTTAGCCGTAGCAGTCCTAAATGAAAATCTATGAATTTCCCATATGTAGTTTATGATGCAGGTTTATTAACCACTATCTAATCTGTCTTTGGGGATCTATAGATGTGACGCCCAGATCCGTCCATTCCTTTTATGCATTGATTATAAATGTAATCTGATTTGTTGTTGCTGTACTTATCATATCAAAGGTGGTTTTGGAAAATTATTCACGTTCAATTTTCTTAAGCCATCTAAGGGCATAATTACAATTTCAGGTCAACACTTCCCTGTGTAAACAACTGATGAAGGGTCTCTCCTGAAACATTGATGGTTTATTCCCCTCCATAGATTCTGCCTAATTTGCTGAGTTCCTCCAGCATTGCGTGTCTGTATCTCCCTGCGTAGGAGCCCGATGTTGCTCCCCAGCAGAAAACACTAAAATCTAAGCAGTGAAGCAAACCTAATAAATTTTGGAGCTTGTGAGCAGAGTGTTTAAAATGAATCTCAGCATTGTATATGGTGACGTAAATGTACTTTGAACTTTGAACCTTAAACTTTAATTGACAACATCACATCAACCAATGTGCTGGACGAGGAGGCCAGCTGATGATTTACAGCACAGTTGTTTGTATATCAAAGAAAGGCAATTTAATCAGACAGCAAAAGACTGTTTAAAGAAAAAAATAAGAAGTACACGAACTCTTCTGAATCAAAGCAGGGGAATCTCCCCAGAGGAAATCAGTGAGTTGAGAATAGTTGCATACAAATTAAATTCATAACATAAGTGTCAGTCAGTCATGGCACAATGGTCATCACAGTTGATTGACAGGGGAACTACCCAATCATCTCCAGTGCTGATATTGTGCGCAGCATCTTGCAAACAAATGCTTATTAACCAGCTGAGTCCCCAGACCTCAACTGCCCAAAATTCCTGATATGTCCTTGAATTGCCACATAACTGCAGTGACTGCTGGTGCATCGTGCTGTTAAAAAGCACAGACCGTGCAAATTGCCCATTTAAATCTCACACCTGAATCACTTGGTTACTAAGTTCCAGCTACCAACAGAAACATGATTTGGTGCAATGTGAACGAAATGTAATCCATTTAATGAGCCTGTTTCCAGTTTAATAGCCTGGATTATGTGCTAAATGGGTTCCCTTTGGCTTCTCGGTTCTTCTGTGAATCTCTATTACTGTTGAGTGTGTAAGTGTACCATTGATTGTGACATCCAAGCTTCATTTCATTCTTGAGTATTTTTCCCTTCCAAAAATGGAGTAGACTTCCAAGTGAAGTAATTAATGCAGGATCAATGTGTGCTCCTACAGAAGGAAACAGATATTGAATAGCTGGCAATGAATAGGGCTAAAACTAAGCACAGAACAGAGTGACTACTGAACTATGAAGGCAAATGGGGCCAAGGAAAACTCAGGCTGAAAGGAGCTGATTCATAAGACTGTAAGAACATAAGACATATAAGCAGAATAAGGCCACTCAGTCCACTGGATCTGCTCTGCACTTCCACTATGGCTGATTTATTATCCCTCTGAAGTCAATTCTTCTGCATTCTCCCCATAACCTTTCGCACTTTGAGAAACTACGAACCTATCAACATCTGTTTTAAATATGCTTGGTGTCCTGCCACAGCTGTCTGTGGCGATGAATTTCACAGGTTCACCAACCTCTGGTTAAAGAAATTCCTTCCCATCTCTGTTACAAATGGGCATCCCTCTATTCTGAGGCCATGCATGCTGGTCCTACCCTCATGCACCTGAGGAAACATCCTCACCACATCCACTCTATCTAGGCCTTTCAATGTATGATAGGTTTCAATGAGTTTCTCCCTTCATTCTTCTAAACTCCAGGAAGTACAGGCCTAAAGCCATCAAATGCTCCTGATATGTTAACCATCTCATTCTCTGATATCATTCCCGTGAACTTCCTCTGGACCTTCACTAACGCCAGCACATCTTTTCTTAGATAAGTGGGCAAAAACTGTTCAAAATACTCCAAGTGCAATCTGATCAATTCCTTATAAAGCCTCAGTCTTACATTCTTGTTCTTATGTACTAGTCCTCCTAAAATGAATGCTAACATTGGATTTCCTTCCTTATCATGGACTCAATTTAGCCTTCAAAGAATCTTATGCAAGAATTCCAAAGTCCCCTTGAAACTCTAATTTTTGAATTTTCTTCCCATTTAGAAAGTGGTCTACACCTTTATTCCTTCTACCAAAGTGCATGACCATACACTTCCCCACACCATATTCCATCTGCTATTTCTTTGTCCGCTCTCTCAATCTGCCCACGTCCTACTGCCGACTTCCTGCTTCCTCAACAGGACCTGCCCCTTCAACTAGCCTTGTATCATCCGCAAACTTGGCCACAAAGTCATCAATTTTGCCATGCAAATCATTGACATATAGTGTAAAAATATAGTTCCAACATCTGCAGAACACCATCGGCGGGTCACCAGAATAAACTCCCTTTACTCCCACAGTTTGTATCATGCTAATTAGCTAATCTTCTAACCATGCTGGTCCCTTTCCTGTAATATCATGGGTTCTTAACTTGTTAAACAGTCTCACGTGCAGCAGTTCATCAAAGTCCTTCTGAAAATCCAAGTAAACTACTTCCACTGACTCTCTTTTGTCTTTCCTACATAATATTTTCTCAAAGAATTTCAACAGATTTGTCAGGCAAAGTTTCTTCTTAAGGAAATTGATTTTGGCCTACTTTATCATGTGCCTCCAAGTACCCCAAAACCTCATCCTTAATAATTGACTCCAACATCTTCCCAATCACTGAAGTCAGGCTAACTGGCCTAAAATTTCCCTTCTTCTACCTCATTACCTTCATTTACCTTCATACCTTTCAGCTTCCCCAGCACCTTCTCCTTAGTAATTGCAACTACACTCACTTCTGCCCATGACACTCTCAAATTTCTGGCATTCTTCTGGAGACGTTCACAAAATACTAATTAAGTTTGTCTGCCTTTTCTTTGTCTCCAATCACTGCCTCTCCAAAGTCATTTTCCAGTGGTCCAACATCCAATCTCACCTCCCTTTAGCTCTTTATATCTGAAAAAAATCTTTGCTATCCTCTTCTATATTATTGACTGGCTTACATCACCTTTTGTCTCCTTATGGCTTTTTTTAGTTTCTTCTGTTGGCTTTTAAAGGCCTCCCAATCCATTGATTCATGGATTGGGAAGCTTTTTGTTTCGGGGTGATTAATTGTAGGATTTATCCTTCATCTCTGATGACTTTAAGGGCTATTGCTGTTTAGCTGTCTGTATATTTATTGTGAATTATTTATAGGAGAAGCTGAGAAATTAGTAGAATCCATTTTTAGGAAAACTAAGGATTTCATAAGAGTCCATAACATGCTTATGACTGGTGGAAGAACCAAATGGTTAAGCAAGTACTCTGTGTGTTCCTTGTGGATAGCTTTTTACCATCTTGAATATTCCTTCTTCATTTTGAATATTCATGAGCCAAGAATTCAGTGGCATGTTGCATTTTATTTAAGGTTGCTTTGAATGCATCCCTGACTCTATTCCTCTCTCTCTGCTGGTAACCTTCTCCTGTGACAGAGAGTGGAAAAGAGTCTGTTCTGGGAATCTGGTTGAGTCGTACAAATGATGTTGCCTGCCTAGACAGAGTTTACCAACTATAGCCGGAGTACTGTTCTGAGAGAGGAAACTTGTGTTGGCTTTCTTATTGTTCCAGTGAATCTGGTGGCATATTTTCTGGAGACACTGCTGGTATCTTTGCAGTGTCTAGAGATGCCTGTTGTAGGAAATCCAGGTCTCAGGAGAGAATGGAAAGGTAGTGGTGTCTGCTGCCCAGTTAAAATAATTAGACATTTTGCACCAAGTTTGAAGCCCTGATCTTCAGACTCTCAGTTGATTAAAGTCTCTGATGGTACATTGAAGACATTGATGTGAATCTTCAACAACAGTTGACTCTTACAATATAAAATGTGGCCTGTATTTTCTAGAGGCTCCCTGTGAATCTTCTTGTTGGGGGGAAGGGGGATGTTGTGACACAAAGGAGACAGTTTGATCAATGATACCTGTCTTGAGGATGTTAAATGTAAGACCGATCCACGTGTTTGCTTCACGGAACAATAGTGACTTGGACCTGGTCTTTGAACATATAGAATCACAGACATTTTTTGCCAGCAGTAGCCCCTCAGCCAAGGTTAGCATGCTCCTGGCTCTGGAATGTTAATACCATAAGTTGAACAGTTTCCCATAATTCTGATGATTAGCTCTACTCCTGTGGGAAGCTTGTTAGAGTCGGGGGCAACAATGTATTTTCCAGCAGTTATTACTTCGATTGACTGTTGTAGACTCTTAGTTATTGTCATAAGACATTGAATCATAGGAACAGAATGAGACTAATCAACCCATTGAGTCTTCTCCACCACTTCGTCATGGTAATTTATTTTCCAACTCAGTCCCATTTTCCTTCCTTTTCCCCATAGCTTTGACTTCCTTACCAATCAAGTATCTATCAGCCTTGGCTTTCAATTTATCCAATGTCTAGGTCTCCACAGCCATTGGTGGCAACAAATTCCACAGATCGACCACCCTCTGTCTAAAGAAATTCCTTCTAAAGGGACATCCTTCTATTCTGAGGATAATTTCAACAATACATCTGTAGATGCCTCTTAGAATAGTTGATAACAACTGAACCTTCTTGACCTTCTACACAAACAGAGAAATTTGTGCACCTTCCTTGTGATTGGTCTGGGGGAGATTCAGGTTCAAGGTTAATTGTCATTCAACCATATATTCAACAAATTTCATGTCACATGCTGGTGATAATAAACCTGATTCTGATATAAATACCCATGAGTACAACCAAACAAAACAGCTTTACTTTGGGGCCAAGGTGCACAACACAGTACAACAGTTATACCAGCACAAGGCACATATAGCACATAAAAAACAGCAGCAAAATTCAGAGACACAAAAATATAGTCCAAACTCTTGAGTCCATGAATGTTGCAGCAGGCTACTGTTAAACACAATATATCTCGACTTCTGGCGAGTGAACAATGGGGGCAGCATCGATCCCAGTATGTATGCAGTAGCACACTGCCCGGCACTCCAGTGGAGTGCATCAACTCCAGTGCCTCTTTCGTGGGTGGCTACAAACAGACAACAACGCAGCTTGAGGTCGAATCCTCACAAAGATTGAGGCCATGCAGACCCCCTAATATATTAACACCCTGAAATTTAAAGCTCTTCACTACCCATCCCCCAATGTGGACAGACACATGGTCAAACTCTTTCCTCTTCCTGAAGTCAGTAATCAGTTCCTTGGTTTTGCTGGCATTGAGTGAGAAGTTGTTGTTGCAGAACCACCCAACCAGGTGTCCAGAAAGGTGCCCAGTGTTCTGTTCCTTCTGAACCAGCTACTGAATACCGTGACACAATTTTAGAACGGTGCACTCTGGAAGCACAAATCACACAACAGCCAACAATTTCCACCCCATTAGAAGTAATGAGCATTACATTATGGGGAGGCCATGTCATTTGCCCAATACAGTATGTGCTCCCCATGTGTCTTGAAATGCAGAACCTGAATATTTGGACTGTTGTAAACCAGCTTCTGGCAACAATTGCAAACCAGATTCTATCATGGTTCAAGAGACCATTGGGATCACATTTCAGATGTCACAGTGATGAAACAATCCTTCCCAGAATATTACTACGGTACCTATTAGAGAAAATACTCAAATATGTGTAACCCCCCTGGGTCGCCTCAGGCTCGCTCAGCTCGCTGCTGTCTAGGGGGAGCAGCCTTTGACCCTGTCAGACTGGGTAGTCAGCTTGTGTGGATGCTGTGTGATGTCCCCACCCTGCCAAATAACAGACAGTACACCATAGGTGATTAAATGATTACACTTTATAGATCTTACTAGAGCTAAATGATTAATAACGATACAGTATATATGAAGGAAAAGAAAATAAAGAAAAGGTGCCAAAACTTATCAAAGTCCAAATCACTTCGTGCACAACCGTTGGAGCTCAATTAACGAAGTTTTCTGGCCACCTTTCAATCCCCACAGACCTCCTCGACTCGTAGCTGAGGACCACCCGAAGTGATCAACCAAGAACCCCCGGCACGTCTGTCTTCGTCTCCTCTCCTCGCCGAAAACCCTGGGCTCGGACCCCCGCTTGGGGTCCGCTCCATTGCCAGCTTACAGCATCGCGTCCTCTCTCTCTCTCTCACACCCTCGTGCCGACTCCCCAAGAGCCCACCAACACTACTCACTTAACAGTCCCACCAGAAGAATAACCTCGATCCCAATTGGTTAATAAATGAATACGATTCTCGTTATCAGTAATTTTAACCCAAACAAGCTGCGAGAGAAAGCACTTATCATAACAAAGAAGCATTCCTACTTTTAACAAAACAAAGAAGCCATTTTGATTAACATAAGCAGTAACAAAAAAAGAAGAAACCCCCTTACATAAGTTTTTTTTTCATTGAATATGCTTCTTTGCTTGATACTTTGAAGCATGTTACCTACTATTTTTAAATGTTTGCTTGCTATTTTGATCAGTTTTGCTACATGGCCCCAGAGGAACGCGGTCTCGTTCCACTGTATCTATGTATGGTTTGAATGATAATTAAACCTGATTTGATTTTTGATTTGAAATACACCACTCAAACACAGTTCACGTTTATCAATCTTGTTCACTGATCTTGCTTCTTAAAGGAACTCATAATAACTCACAGTATAATGGTTCATCAGATCCTGTATGGAAGTGATCCCATCCTTGTAACCAGAACTGTTAGAGAAATTAGAAACATAGACACATAGAAAATCTACAGCACAATACAGGCCCTTTGGCCCCCAAAGCTGTGCCAGACATGTCCTTACCTGAGAAATTAACTAGGGTTACCCATAGCCCTCTATTTTTCTGAGCTCCGTGTACCTGTCCAGGAGTCTCTAAAAAGACGCTATTTTATCAGCCTCCACCACCATCACCAGCAGTGTATTCCACGCACCCTCCACTCTATGTGTGAAAGACAGAAGCCTCATAGTCAGACGCTTTTTCCCAGGGCTGAAATGGCTAGCACAAGAGGGCACAGTTTTAAGGCGCTTGGAAGCAGGTTCAGAGGAGGTGTCAGGGGTAAATTTCTCTCTGTGTGAGAAAAATAGCGTCTGACTATTCACATGATCAATACCTCTCATCATCTTATACACCTCTATCAGGTCACCTCTCATCCTCTGTCGCTCCAATTAATTAATTTAATTAATTCAATTAATGTTGGTCACAGGTAAATTGGACACAGACTTCGAAGTGGTGAGAGAATATCCTTATTCATGAATAAGGAAAATCTGATTCACTAACAGTCACCAGTCTTCCAAAAAGAAATAGTCATAGCCTTTTTATACATGCACACAAAGTCAATTACATCAGCCAAAGTTAAAAAAATTCAATTCTGTGTAACTTACCATATTCTACAATTTTTGGAGAGAAGTCTGTCCTGTTCCACAGCTTGTTATTTCTACAAGTCACAAAGACAGCTTGTTATTTATCCTTGAAACTTTAGATAATTGCAAGCATACTGACAACCCAATGCAGAATGGTGAATCTTTATTTGTGATATTATAGAAAGTTCATTAAATCCTTAAAGTACAAAGGTATAAATTCCTTTACGTGTCAGTACCTGACATGTGAAGGAAAACCAGGACACTCCTTAATGGTCAGAGACTTGACAGCCCACGGAGTCCTCGCCACAATTTATGACCTTCAATTTCTTCATCTTGTTTATGCACTAAGGCAAAGGAAGGTGCAGGGTGTTGGCAACTCAGGTATTTCAACCATTTATTCAGAATTTTCTTCCGCACTATCTAGCCAATTGAGTTGGCCAACAGAGACAGTTCTTCACTCTGACTGTGGCTATCAGGTAAGGCTCACAGGGAGGCATGACTACCCCCCTTGAAATGATTTATGTTCGAACCTTGGTCCAGCTGAGGGTCTGGTGCTTCACTAGTGAAGCTGTGGATGCCACCTATTTATTACGGTTTTGAACCAAAGGCTTTGGTTTCCTTTGGAATGGAAGTAAAGGGCTGCAGTTTTTGTTAAGGACATAAAACGTGTTTTATTCCTAGGATCCTAGAGTAGTACAGTGCATGTGGCAATAATAAACCATCTTATCAATTTATTTATGGGAGATGGTTCTCCAGAAATAGTCTACAATTTTTCCAAGTTTACACTTCTTGGTTGTAAAGTGCTTTCATTCCATTTGCAGCTGGGAAGGTGATTAAGAAATGCTTAATCTACTTTTACATCTCCCTTGTATTTTACCTCCGTTGGATTTAAAGATTAGGATGAACTTGAATTTGACTGTCAACATGCCTTCATCCAGTTGACACTAGAGATTGCAGATCTGGCGCTGACGCAGGGTTTCGACCCAAATTGTCGACAGCTCCATTCCTCCAACTGATGCCATTGTGCTAACCGAGGCCCTCCTGCAGTATATTTGTTGCATTTTCGGCCAATCTATTTTATTCCTGTGAGTTGCCTTTCCCTGGTTTATAGGAATCTCTCCCTGAGATTGTTTGGCTGGGACTAGAAAGGTATTGGATAGGGAATAACTTGGTGCAGAAGAGCTTGACTTAGGTATTGGTTACCGAAGCCTCAGTGTCCTCACTAAGTTCCCCGGACTTAATTCAGTTTGAGGAGAGAGACACCTTAATGAAATGGAGGGGTGATTGATTTCATTCATCATTTGAATGAGGATCAGAATGATTGCTTTTCTGCTTGAATAGGACTAAGTACGTGGCCTCTTTTGGTCTGAAAGTTTTAAAAAGGTCGAAACTTACACCACCATTACAGCATCCAATCTCAGGATAGCAATTTTCCCCAGCATTCTCCAAGTGGTAGCAAGAGTTTTATACTCCTGTCAAAACTTGACCTGATATTATCCTACTCATGCCACCCAGAATTTTTGCAGAAAAAGAGCCAAGGCCTAACAGAAAAAGATGTTCACTAATCACTTTGGTAATTAAGAACCAAATTCAGAGAAAGTCATTCAGACCACCTAGTCAATACCAGGATTTATACTCCACTTCTAAATCTTCACAATTTACTTTGTCCAGGAAAGCAAGGAAAACTTTTACCTGAGATTGGATGGTGCAATGAACTTATACAAGTTTGGACAAAAAAACATGGCTGCACTTAAGGGAAAGGAAGATAAATGCATAAGGGAAAAATAAATGGAATTCAGTGGTGGAAAGTTTGGATGAAGTAAGTTGTGAAGCAAAAGAAGCTGAGTATAGATCCAACTATAAACTAGATGTTCTGAAACATTAGGCTGCATCTCAGCCTGTTATGGAAACGCCAATGTCCTTGAACGCAAAATCCTACATAAGGTATTGAATAAGGCCCAGTCCAACATGGGTAACACGCTCCCCACTATTAAGCATACCTACACAAAGTGTCATCATAGGAAAATACAATCCATCATTAGGCACCACCTCTCCCCAGCACCCAGGCCACGCTCTCTTCTTGCTGCTGCAATCAGGAAGAAGGTATAGGATCCTCAGGACTCACACCACCAGGTTCAGGAGCGGTTATTACCCCTCACCCATCAGGCTCTTGAACTAAAGGGGATAACTTCACTCAACTTCACTTGCACTGTCATTGAATATTCCCACAAACGATGGACTCACTTTCAAGGACTCTTCATTTTATGTTCTTGATATTTATTGCTTATTTATTTGTTGTTATTATTTCTTTATTTTGTACTTGCACAGTTTGTTGTCTTCTGCACACTTGTTGAATGCCTAAGTTGGTACATTCTTTCATTGATTCTATTATTGTTATTATTCTATTATAGATTTGTTGAGTATGCCCACAAGATAATGAATCTCAGGGTTGTATATGGTGACATGTATGTACAGTGATAATAAATTTACTTTGAACTTTGGTCCTTCCTGATTATGAACTTAATTTGTATGTGTCACTTCTCACTTAACCTTTGGAATACCCCAGTTTTGAATTTGAAGATCCATGAAACATTGAGTTTAAAGACAAGTTTACACCATGAAAAACAGAGTAAAGGCAGCAGTGCTGAGCTTCAGATTGTCTGGAGGGCAAAGTCATGGCTCGTAGCTGAACATCAAATATCCTGTCAGAAAGAAAAAGATAGAGCAAAAAAAAATTAAGTCTAAAGTAGAGCCAGCCAAACACTCGAAGTAAAATACGGCTTATATGGATGACCAACACAGATGTTTTGCATTTGTGTTTAAATTCAATACTTGTGCTACCTTAAAAGCAGTTTGTTCTTTTCTTTGGTTTGTTTAGTGCTGGGCCTCAGGTATGAAACCAGTATTTCAATATTTATTGGATGTCCCTTGGTACTTCAATATTAATGGAATCCCAAAGATTATTCCAAGATTCATAGCAGCACTAAACAGACTCAACACTGAAAGGATGTCCATCAGCATCTCAATATTTGTGGGAACCATGAAAATGTCTTCATTTTTCTGGTATTTTGGACTTTCTTTTTATCCTAGATACAAAAGTCTAGCCTGCTGGGAAATCCCCATTATTTTTCTATCCACACATCTTACACAGACCTAGAAGCTGAATGTGAAGATACCAGATCCCACTGAGCCATCTTCACTCATTCTATCACAGACAGAACAATCATTGAAAGCATACTTCACCTACATTGTCCGACTGAAAACTAATCCTATTCCAAATTCTGATGGTTCACAGTGATGAAACATTAAATGTTTCTCTTTCCACAGTCACTCCCTGACCTTCTGGGTTTTGATAGCTTTTTCTGTGTTTGTTTCTGAAGATTTGTTTTATTTTCATTTTTCTTATTTTATGCCCAACAGTATCGCAACATTGATAGGATGCTAAAAAGTATCTCAAAATTCATTAAATCTGTATCAGTGTATCTTGAAACATAGAGATAGAATAGAAAAAGAGAAAGCATACAGAACAATACAGACACTTCAGCCCACAAAGCTGTACCAAACATGTCCTTACCTGAGAAATTACTTAGGGTTACCCATAGCCCTCTATTTTTCTGAGCTCCATGTACCTGTCCAGGAGTCTCTTGAAAGACCCTATCGTATCCACCTCCACCACTGTTGCTGGCAGCCCATTCCACGCACTCACCACTCTCTGCATAAAAAACTTACCCCTGACATCTCCTCTGTATCTATTTCCAATCATCTTAAATCTGTGCCCTCTTGTGCTGGCCAGTTCAGCCCTGGGAAAAAGACTCTGACTATCCACGTGATCAATGTCTCTCATCATCTTGTACACCTCTATCAGGCCACCTCTCATCCTCCATCGCTCCAAGGAGAAAAGGCCAAGTTCACTCAATGTATTCTCATAAGGCATGCTCCCCAATCCAGGCAACATCCTTGTAAATCTCCTCTGCACCCTTGCTATGGTTTCCACATCCTTTCTATAGTGAGGCAATCAGAACTGAGCATAGTACTCTAAGTGGGATCTGACCAGGGTCCTATATAGCTGCAACATTACCTCTTGGCTCCTAAACTCAGTCCTACGATTGATGAAGGCCAGTGCACCGCATGCTTTCTTAACCACAGAGTCAATCTCTGCAGCAGCTTTGAGTGTCCTTTGGACTCAGACCCCAGGATCCCTCTGATCCTCCACACTGCCAAGACTCTTACCAGTAATACTATATTGTGCTGTCATATTTGACCTACCAAAATGAACCACCTCACACTTATCTAGGTTTAACTCCATCTGCCACTTCTCAGCCCAGTTTTGCATCCTATCAGTGTCCTGATGTAACCTCTGACAGCCCTCTACACTACTATCCACAACACCTCCAACCTTTGTGTCATCAACAAATTTATTAACCCATCCCTCCACTTCCTCATCCAGGTAATTTATAGAAATCACGAAGAATAGGGGGTCCCAGAACAGTTCCCTGAGGCACTCCACTGGTGACCAACCTCCATGCAGAATATGACCCATCTACAACCACTCTTTTCCTTCTGCGGGTAAGCCAGTTCTGGATCCACAAAGCAATGTCCCTTGGATCCCATGCATCCTTACTTTCTCAATAAGCCTTTCATGGGGTACCTTGTCAAATGCCTTGCTGAAGTCCATATGCACTACATCTACTGCTCTACCTTCTTCAATGTGTTTAGTCACATTCTCAAAAAATTCAGTCAGGCTCATAAAGCACAATCTGCCTTTCACAAAGCCATACTGACTATTCCTAATCATATTATGCCTCTCCAAATGTTCATAAATCCTGCCTCTCAGGATCTTCTCCATCAATTACAAACTACTGAAGGAAGAGTATCTGAATTAATACCTGAACTACTGAAGTAAGTAAGGATATCAAAGTTCAAAGTAAATTTGTTATCAAATTACATATATGCCACCATATACAACCCTAAATTCATTGTCAGAGTAAATACAAGAAACACGATAGAATAAATGAACTACTGCACCCAACAGAATGGCCAAACAATCGTTGCATAAATGATAACAAGCTGTGCAAATGCAAAAAAGGAAGAAATAATAATGACAATAAATAAGCAATACAATCAAGAACATGAGATAAAGAGTCCTTCAAACTGACTCCATAAGTTGTGGGAATAGTTCAGAGATGGGGCGAGTGAAGTTGAGCCAAGTTATCCCCTCTGGTTAAAGAGCCTGATGGTTGAGGGATAATAACTGTTCCTGAATCTGATGGTGTGGGTCCTGAGGGACATTTCTTCCTGTTGGCAGCAATGAGAAGAGAGCGTGGCCTGGATGGTGTATGTCCTTGATGATTGATGCTGCTTTCCTGCGACTGCACACCATATTGATTTGCTCCATGATGAGGAGAGCTTCAATATTCATAATCTTACTATCAATATCTCTATACTCAAAGGATTTCTATCAGTGTTTCAAATTTTGGAGGATGTTCGTTGGTTTCAATATTCATTGGACCCTACTGGAATTTTATCACATACGGATTCCCCATAAAAATTTCAACACTCATAGGATGCTCAGCCTCAATATTCATCGGGCATCGATCAAAACCCAATTATCATTGGACCATTATTATTTTAAAATTTACAGTTTTTCCATCAAAGTTTGAGTATTCATAAGATGTCCCATAGTATCTCAGTATTCATATATTCTTCATAAAATATTGAATGGATCCCTGTCATATGTACAGCATGTGCAAGTTATTTTTTGATTTGATTCACATCAGTATCTCTGTATACATATAATCCCAACAAATGTGTCGATAGTCATTGGATAAACATCAGAGTGTCAATATTCATTGAATTCTCAACAGTATTTCAACATGGTGTCATGACAACAACCTTTCCCTTAAAGTCAGCAAACCAAATGAGTTGGTGTTTGACTTCAAAGGCAGTGCACATGTTCCTGTCTCGATCAATGGTGTTGAGATTGAGGGGGTTGAGAGCTTCAAGTCTTCGGAGCAAACATTACCAATAGCCTGTCCAGGTGCCACTATGTAATTGTGGCCAAAAAAATTCTCCATTGCTTCTACTTCCTCAGGAGGCAGAAGAAAATTGGCATGACCCTTACCAGTTATTAGCAATGCACCATGGAAAGCATCCTATATGGGTGCATAATGGCAATTATTCTGGATGTGACCACAAGAAACTGCAGAGGGTATGGACACAACTCAACACATCACAGAAACCAGCCTCCCCCTATGGACTCTGCCTACCTTCTCAATGCCTTAGTAAAGCAGCCAGCAGAATCAAATTCTCATCCACCCCTGTCATTTTCTCTTCTCCCCTCTTCCATTGGGTAGAAAATAGAAAAGCCTGAAAGCACACATCGCCAAGTTCAAGGACAGCTTCTATTCCACTGTTAAAAGACTCTAGATCTCACAATCTTGTTGTTCCTTTCTGCACCTTGTGGCACATCAGGCAGCAACCTTGCTGTTTCTTTTAGCATTTTTGTCTGTTTTTTGCAAGGCTGAGTTACTACCTTGATATCCAACCCAGCACGGATGGAAAACCTGTAAGGAGCCGGCCAGATTCGAACCCAGGACCACTCACCTTGAAATCCGGTGCTGATGCCACTACACCACCAGTCAGCCAAACTCACACTCGACCTCATTATAAACTTGCATCTTATTGTTTACTTGCAAAACACTTTCTCTGTAGCTGTAAAACATTATTCAGCTTAGTTATTGTTTTATTTGTTCTACCTCAATGCACTGTGTAATGATCTGATCTGCATGAACAATATGCAAGATAAGATTTTCACAGTATCTCGGTACATGAGACAATAATAAACCAATTCCAATTCCACTTACAATCATAAAATCTCTACCAAAGTCACCAAACTTTAAAAAATGACCAGTGGTATTTCAACATTCATGGCATCACTATAAAGTTGTCAGTATTTATTTTCTGCCCAACAATATTGTAAAATTCATTGAATCTCAGTGACTACTGCAACATTCGTAAGGTGCTGATCAAGGTCTCAATAGTCATAAATTATCCATTAGACCTGCTACATCTACTACATTTTCAACAAAATTTGAACACCTATAGGATTCCCCTCCAATTCCCCTCATCAGTTTCTCAAACTTGTAAAATGTCCATCAGTATCAACGTATACAGGATCTTCATTCTTATCTCATAAGTTGCCAGAAACCAAAAGCAGAAATGCTCAAGTGCAATATCATCTCAGTATCTATTGGAAATCTGTCCAGATCCCAATGAATGCCTTCTTTCCTAGTTCTGACAAAATGTCTCTGATCTGAAAGGTTAAAAGTTTATTTCCACTGATGTAGTCTGACCAGTTAAGTATTTCTAGCTTGATGAAGGATCCTGATGAAGGGTCTTGGCTCAAATGTCAACTGTTTATTAATTTCCTTAGATGCTGCCTGACATACAGTGGTGCTAGAAAGTTTGTGAACCCTGTAGAATTTCTGCATAAATATGACCTAACATGTCATCAGATCTTCATGTAAGTCCTAAAACTAGATAAAGAGAACCCAATTAAATAAATAACACAAAAAATGTGTTCATTTATTTATTGAGAAAAATTACCCAATATTACATGTATTTGTTGGAAAAAGTATGGAACCTTTGCTTTTAGTAACTGGTGTGACACACTTGTACAGGAAATAACATCAACCGATCATTTCCAGTCACTGTTGATCAGTCCTACAAGTTGGCCTGGAAATATTTCCATCCATTCCCTCTTACAAAACTGCTTCAAATCTGGTGGGCTTCCTTGCATGAACTGCTTGCTTCAGGTCCTTCCACAACATTTTGATAGGATTAAGGTCAGGACTTTGACTCAGCCATTTCAAAACACAAATTTTCCTCTTTTTGAACCATTCTGTTGTTGATTTATTCTTGTCTTTTGGATTATTGTCTTGTTGCATTATCCAGCTTCTATTAAGCTTCAGGTGACGACTGCTACCCTCACATTCTCCTGTAAAGTGTTTTGATACATCTTTGAATTCATGGTTTCTTCACTAATTACAAGCTGTCCAGGCCCTGAGGCAGCAAAGTAGCCCCAAATCGTGATGCTTCTTCCACCATGCTATACAGTTGGGATGAGGTTTTAGTGTTGGTGTGCAGTGTCCTTTTCTCTTTAAACATAGCAATGTGCATTTTTGCCAAAAAGTTCAACTTTTGTCTCATCTGTCCACAGGACATTGTTCCAGAAGTAGTTTAGAATATCCAGGTGGTATTTTGAAAGCATGAGATAGATAGATAGATAGATAGATAGATAGATAGATAGATAGATAGATAGATAGATACTTTATTCATCCCCATGGGGAAATTCAACTTTTTTTCCAATGTCCTATACACTTGTTGTAGCAAAACTACTTACATACAATACTTAACTCAGTAAAAAAAATATGATATGCATCTAAATCACTATCTCAAAAAGCATTAATAATAGCTTTTAAAAAGTTCTTAAGTCCTGGCAGTAGAATTGTAAAGCCTAATGGCATTGGGGAGTATTGACCTCTTCATCCTGTCTGAGGAGCTTTGCATCGATAGTAACCTGTCGCTGAAACTGCTTCTCTGTCTCTGGATGGTGCTATGTAGAGGATGTTCAGAGTTATCCATAATTGACCGTAGCCTACTCAGCGCCCTTCGCTCAGCTACCGATGTTAAACTCTCCAGTACTTTGCCCACGACAGAGCCCGCCTTCCTTACCAGCTTATTAAGACGTGAGGCGTCCCTCTTCTTAATGCTTCCTCCCCAACACGCCACCACAAAGAAGAGGGCGCTCTCCACAACTGATGTGCAGCAATGTTCTTTTTGGAGAGCTGTGGTTTCCTCCATGGTGTCCTTCCATGAACACCATTCTTGTTCAATGTTTTTCTTATAGTGAACATAGAACAGAAACTTTAGCAAGTTCTGAAGATTTCTGCAGGTCCTTTACCGTTACTTTTGGGTTATTTTTCACCTCCTTCAGCATTGCATGTTGTGCTCTTGGTGTGATCTTTGCAGAATGCCCTCTCCTACGGAGAGTAGCAAGAGTGTTGAGTTTCCTCCATTTGTAGACAATTTCTCTTTCTATGGACTGATGAACACTCAGGTCTTTAGAAATGCTTTTGTAGCCTTTTCCAGCTTCATGCTTCTCTACAATTCTTCTTCTAAGTTTCTCTGAAAGTTGTTTTGATCAAAGCATGGTGCACATAAACAGATCTTTCTTGAGAAGAGCAGAGTCTGTCAGTAACCTGACTTTGTATGTCATTTTTATAGGGCAGGGTGCCTTTACAACCCACATCTCCAATCTCATCTCATTGATTGGAACACCTAACTCCAAATAGCTTTTGTAGAAGGCTTTACCCCAGAGGATTATATACTATTTTCAACAAATACATGTAATAATGGATCTTTTTTTTTCTCATTGATAAATGGACAAGTATAATGTTTTTGTGTTATTTATTTAATTGGGTTCTCCTTATCTAGTCTTAGGACTTACGTGAAGATCTGATCACACTTTAGATCATATTTATACAAAAACAGACAAAATTTTACAGGGTTCACAAACTTTCTAGCACTACTGTAGGTCTCTGTATTATTTTGTATCTGGATTTCCAGCATCTGCAGAATCTCTTGTGTTTATGAATATTTCTGTCTTTTTTGTTTTTTCTTGTTTCATTGTGTGACATGAAGAGTCTCAATATTCATTAAATGTTTATCAGTATATCAAGATTCTGATATACAGATAATGATTGACTTGGATCTGCTCCAGCTTTCCCACCATCACAACAGGTCAACAGCAGATGCTGTTTGATTGGTTCTTCACTCAACCTTGGAACATCTGCACAGTGAACTTGCACACATCAGGATGTTCTCCATTAACTACAGTTCTGCAATCAACACTATCATCCCCTCAAAACTAACTAATAAATAGCAAGAACTAGGCCTAATAACTCCTTGTTCAACTGGATCCTCCGTTTTGTCACATGCAGACCTCAGTCAGTTCTGATTAGCAAAAATGGCGTCCCACAATCATCACCAGCACAGGTGCATCACAGTCTGTATGTTTAGCCCCCGGCTCTACTCACCTTATACAGATATCTACAAGACTAAGTACAGCTCCAAAGCCATATTTAAGTTTGTCAGTGACACCACTGTTATTAGCTAAATTAAAGATGGTGACAAACCAGCATATAGGAAAGAAGGTGATCCTCTGGCTGAATGGTGCAACAACAGCAAACCCTCACTCAATATCAGCTGATTATTGACACAGGAAAGCCATCCAGCATCAGCACTGGACTTCAAGATAAGTGGTCTCGGGTTTGAATCTGGCCAGCTCCTTCCATGCTTTGCATTCGTGGAGGGTTGAGCATCGAGCTAGCAACTTGACCTCATAAAAAAAACAACCGAAATGCTAAAGAAATGTCAAGGTTGACACCAGATGCTCCACAAGGTGCAGAGAGGAATAACTGCTTGAGTACAGGAGGAAGAAACCAGTAGCTGATGGACCAGTCCTCAAAGGTGAAGAGGGCCAGTAACTTTACATTCCTTGCCATTATCTTCTCAGAAGATCTGTACTTGGTCCAGCAAGTAATTTCCATTACAAAGAAGGCACACAGCAGTTCCTCTACTTTCTTAGAAGTTTGTGAAGATTCAGTATGTCATCTAAAACATTGACAAGCCTCAATAGATGCACTTTGGAGAGAATACTGACTAGCTGCATCATGGCCTGGTATGGAAACATCAATGCCCTTGAATGGAAAAGCCTACAAATGGTAGTGGATAAAGTTCATCATGGATAAAGCCCTCCCCTCTACTAAGCGCATTTACAAGGAACATTGCCACAGCAAAGCAGCCTCCGTCATCAAGTATCTCACCATCCAGGCCCCGCATTTAGAGCTTTAGGTCCCACACCACAAAGTTCAGGAACAGTTATTAATCCTCAACCATCGGGCTCCTGTAACAGAGTGGATAACTTCACTCACCCCAATACTGAACTGATTCCACAACCTATGGACTTACTTTCAAGGACCCTACAGCTCATGTTCTCAATATTTATTACTTATTTATATATTATTAATATTATTATTTTGTTTTTTTTTAATTTTTTGTTTTTGCATAATTAGTTGTCTATTGTATATTGGTTGTCCATCTTTTTTGTGTGCAGTGTTCCATTGATTCTATTATGCTCCTTTGTATTTACTGCGAAGAAGCCACAAGATGAATCTCTGGGTTGTATATGGTGATATACATGTACTTTGATAATAAATTTCCTTTGAACTTTGAAAATTCATAAAATTCTAAAGTTTTGATATTCATAAAGTGGCAAACACTATCTGAATATACAAAGAAAATACTCAAGAATATCTCAATACTTACAGGATACTAAATGTTATTTGCAGGGATGATAGTGCTGAGGTTGGGGCTGAGGTTGAGGCAGTTGGTATACAAGTAGGTCCAGTGGGTAGTGAGACAGTGAGGAAGGACAGGCAGGCAATGAGGTAAAATTGCAGTCAGTGGGATGAGTTAAAAAGCAACTGGTAAAAGCGTGAAGAATACTGGATTGAAGGTGTTAAATTTGAATGCACACAATATGTGGAATAAGGGACATGATCTTGTAGCGCAGTTAGAGATTAGCAGTTATGATGTTGTGGGCATCACTGTGACAGCTGAAAGAGGATCATATTTGGGAGCTTAACATCAAAGGATACACATTTTATCGAAAGGACGCATGTAGGCAGAGCTGATGGGGTGGCTTTGATGGTAAAAAATGAAATCAAATTCTTAGAAATCAGAAGATGTAGAATTCTTGTGGGTACAGTTCAGAAACTGCAAGAGTAAAAAGATTCTGATGGGAGTTATATACAGGTCTCTGAACAGTAGCCAGGATGTGGGATACAAGTTACAGCAGGAGACAGAAAAGAGCATGCAAAAGGGAGATGTTACGATAATCATGGGAGATTCCAATATGCAGGCAGATTGGGAAAATTAGGTTGGTGCTGGATCCCAAGAGAGGAAACTTGTAGAATGCCTACTAGATGTCATTTTAGAGCAGCTTGTGGTTGAGCCCACTAGGAGAAGGCAATTCCAGATTGTGTGTTGTGTAATGAACCAAATATGATTAGGGAGCGTTATGTAAACAAAAATTCTGAGGAATTAATGATCATAATATGATAGAAATCACCCCGCTGATTGAGAGGGAGAAGATAAAGTCCAGGATTACAGTAGAGTAAAGGGAATTACACAGGCATGAGAGAGGAGTTGGCTGAAGTCGATAGGCAGGGATGATCTCAGGACAACAATGGTTGGAGTTTCTGAGGACAATTTAGAAGGTGCAGAATAGATGCATCCCAAAGATGAATAAGTATTCTACAGGGAGGATGAGACAACCATGTCTGACAAGGGAAGTCAAAGAGTGCATAAAAGCAATATAGTAATAATTAGTGAGAAGTTAGAGGACTGGGAAGCTTTTAAGAACCAACAGAAGGCAACTTAAAAAGGCATAATGAGAGAAAAGATGAAGTATGAAGGTAAGCTTGCCAATAATATAAAAGTGGATACCAGAAGATTTTTCACCTATATAAAGATTAAAAAGGAGACAAGAGTAAGACCGCTGGAGAAGTAGTAAAGGAGGACATAGAAATGGCAGGCAAACTTAATAGGTATTTTGTGTTAGTCTTCACTATGGAAGACAGAGCAGTATGCTAGAAATTCAAAAGAGTCAGGGGCCAAAAGTGAGTGTTGTTGCTGTTACTAACAAGAAAGAGCTTGAGACAATGAAAAGGTCTGAAGTTATATAAATCACTTGGATCAGATAGACTTCACCCAAGAGTTCTGAAAGAGGCAGCTGAAGAAATTGTGGAGGTATTAGTAACAGTCTTTCAAGAATCACTAGATTCTGGAAGGGTTCCAGTGCACTAGAAAATTACATATGTCACTTCTCTCTGCAAGAAGGAAGGAAGGCTGAAGAAAGGCAATTATAGATCAGTTAGCCTGACTTCAATGGCTGGGAAGATGTTGAAGTCCTTTATTAAGGATGAGGTTTTGGTGTACTTGGGATGCTCATCAACATTCATAAGTTTTTGACTTATATCTCATCGTTTATTGGATTTGCATCAAAATTTCAATGTTCAATAAATCAATATTCATTAAATCCCCTTCATTATTTCAACTTTCATGCAATGAAATGTCTTTCAATGTTCATGGCATTCCCAACAGGTCACCAATGCTCAGGGGGTGACCATCAGTGTCTTAAAACTGATTAAACTATTTTCATTTTCTCAATGTTGTGTTTTTCCAATAAGTTTTAATATTCGTAATGTGCCCATCAGAGACTCAATATTCATTGGATTCTTATCAGTATCTCAATATTCATATGCCCATCGTTTCAATATTCATAAGGGCTTGAACAAATCTGTATCATAATATTCAGAGAATTGCTGTCTATGTCTCCATAGTGATGGGATAACTACCGGAGTTTCAATATTCATTGAATTTCCATTTGTACTTAATTTCTCTTCAGAGATTTCTTTCTCAGGACATCTTTTATTATCGCAACATTTAAAACAAATCAATAGCATAATATTCAAAGGGTTGCCATCATTGTCACAATATTCAGTGAATTCCCATCCCTGTCTCAACATGAATAGATTCTCCAACAGAGTTTTATATTCATTGGATCTCTATTGGTATTTCAACATTCACAATCACAATATTTACAGGACCCCAATATAAGTCTTCACTTGTGCTTTGCCCATCTATTTCATAAAATTGACAAGATATTGCCCAAAGGTATTTGAAAATTCATTACATCCTCATCAGAGTCAATGTTCACACATGCCAATTAAGTTCTTAGTATTCACACCATGCTAGGAAAATCTCTAATATTCTTAGTATCTTCACAGATTACAATGACTATTGGTTTTAGAGACCTCATGAGTTTTCTGGCAGTGTTTCAATGATTATAGAGTGTCAACAGTATCTCAGCATTCAGGACATAATGATTATATTTTCAAAATTAATAAGATGCCCTTTGGTATTTCTGTATACATATGATCTATGACAAAGTCTCAATAGTCCCATTAGTGTCTCAGTTGTCAATGGATGCTCATCAGAATCTCAAAATACATAGAATACCAATGAAAGACATTCATAGAGTGCCCACCAGTACCTCAGGATTCTTTGGATTCTCTGCATTACTCTGACATCCCTAGGATCCCCATTAGATTCTCTATACTGGAAGAAAACACATTACTATCTCAATCTCAAAGGATAATCATCAGCCTCAGTAATTTTAAGATGCTTTTCAGAGATGCCATTTTTATTGCATGCTCTTCACTGTCCTGATATTCAAATATCCATCTATAATACTTCAGTCTACATCTATAATACTCTATCAATTAAAATATTCATTGGCTCCCCATCAGTGTCAATATTTATGGGATGTTCTTCAATATCTTAATATTCAGAAGGTGTTCTTAAGGCTTTCAATATTCAGCCAATGGCCGTCAAAGTCTCATTATTTACTAGATTCCCATCTGGTTCAATATTTGTGAAACCCCCATCAGGGTCTTGTTATTCATCAAGTCTCCATTTGACCATTTGTAACCTCACTGTTTGCTATTTTAACAGTGTGCTAACATTTATAGGATTCCCTGCTGTTGTGTTAACATTACAGGGTCAAGACAGTGCTCACAGTTACAGGTTTCTTAGAGCATGTAAATATGTGTAAGGCAACTCCTGCACAGGGAGCTTTGAAAAACATCTGGCGTCTTGATTCTTCCAACACAACTGCATCCTGAACAACTCCGAAGCAGAGTGAATATATTCATTGCACAATGAAAATCAAAACTATCCCAGATACACTTTGCATTAACCACTTTCAGGTCACAAGTTGTGCAGATGTTACATGCTGTGGGTGAAGCTCCCCCCTCAAATTACCTCTTCTAATTTTCCAGCTTGTAAACATTGGCACCGACCCTTTGTGTCCTCACTTATAATAGTAGCTGAATATTGCTGAAGCAAAAAATAATTGAGTCAGTGGAAATAGTTTCTTGATTATTCTTTATTTTTAGTTTTGTTTTTAAGATATCTCACTGATAACTCTTCTGGATTCCTAAAAGTTAAAAGTACATTTAAAATCAAAGTATGTATACGTTATACAACCTTGAGATTTGTCTTCTTGCTAACAGCCACAAAACAAAGAGACCCAAAATAAGCCATCAAACACCCAATGTGCAGAGAGAAAATAAATCGTGCAAACAATATAAGTAAGCAAATAGTATTCAGAACAAAAGTGAGTGCATAGCCATGAATTTTGGAGCAATGATCTTCATGTTGTTTGTTTAGATTCCCATTGTGTAAATTGTAAACTATTTCTTCTGGATGCTGTTAAACACAGTGAAAGGGGCCCTCTTTACCTTCAGTGCATTTGCATTGCAAACCAGGCTCCTCACATTTCCTGTGTTGTTGACGAACAACTGTAGTTGTAGCCTGTTGGCTACATTTGCAAGACCCAGTTACTTCAGCCGTGCATAGCAGTGGCATCATGGAGAGGTTTTATCAGGCATCTGCACTTGCATGAGAGGGGACAAAAAGTAGCATGGACCCACCAAAGATAAACTTAAAAAGTATCACTAGACACAAAATTATTGACAATGATTAATGAGAGCGAACAGAGCATGGTTAGGAAAATAGGTGGCCCTGTAGAGAGTGAAGAAGGTCGTCAAGAAATACAACAGAAGCATGATCAGCTGTGTCCATGGGCCAAGGAATGACAAACAGAGTTTACAGATGAGTGCGACATGTTGCATTTTGGAAAGACAGATCAGGTTAGGTTCTTCAGAGTTAACCTTGTCCTTGTACTCAACTGACTCTTTTAAACGTCATTATTGTAGCTTCCTCAAATACTTGGCTTATTCCATAAATGTACCATCTTCTGCGTGAAGACGTTGCCCCATGGGTCTCTTTTAAATTATCCACCTCACCCCTGAAACCTGTGCCTTCTTTTTTTTTAGCTCCCCTCCTTGGAAAAAGGCTGTATTCAACCCTTGGAGTGCCGAGTGGAGTTAAGACTCTACCAAAAGAAGTGTGAGGCACTCCATCCCTCCGTTAGCCTGTAGGTCACCCTTGGGCAAGGTGTAGCACCTGCTTAGCCCCCTATCTGCGTCATATGAAGCCCATGGGAGCAGCTGGTGCATATCACAAGTCCTGGTTATGTGACTGCTAACGTCAGGCAGACCATCTCTGAAAAGTATTCATAATGGCTGGGGTCACCTGACACTGCCCAAAAGAAGCTACTGGCAAAATTGTAGAAAAAATTGTCAGGACCAATCATAGTCTTGAATCCATTATTGCCTACATCATTTGACATACCATATAATAATGATAATAATGATGTATTCACCCCATCAATGCCCCTTATGATATTATACACCTCTAAATGTTTACCACTCGATCTCCTACTCAGCAAGAAATAAAGTCCTAGCCGGCCCAATCTCCCCCTATAACTCAGGTCCTTAAGTCCTGGCAGCACCCTCGTAAATCTTCTCTGCACTCCTTCCAGTTTAATGAAGTTAGGACATACTTGGTTGATCTCATCTGTATAGACAGTTGAACATAATAGTTTGACTAGGAGAATCGCACAAAAAGCTGGAGGAACTCAGTAGGTCAGACTAGGAAATTGTTGGAAGTTATCCAGAAACAATAAAGGAATAGATGAGAGTTTCAGTAGCCAATGAGCCAAAGCAAGAGCAAATTTGGGAGATGTTATGGAGATGGAAGTAAATGCTCATGGTGATGACATTTTCTCAAACTCTTCTCAAGGTGATTATGAAGGCAGTGAACAGTTTGACTTCATCAAAATCAGAGTATATTTATTATCAAAGTATATATATATATATATACACATCATCACAAACTACCTTGAGATTCACTTTCTTGCAGGCATTTACAGGAAAATAAGGAAATACAATAGAATTTATGAAAAACTATAGATAAACAAAGGCTGAAAAAGACCAATGTGCAAAAGAAGAAAAACTGTACAAATGATAAAAGCATAAGTAATACTGAGAACATAACTTGTAGAGTCCCTCAGAGTGAGTCTATAGGTTGCAGAATAACTCCAGAGTTGTGCCACGGATGGTGGGGTCCCTGACGATGGATGCTGCTTTCTTGTTGCAGTGCTTCTTGTAGCTGTGCTAACTGGTGGGGTGAGCTTTGCCTGTGATGGACTGGGCTGTAATCACCTCTTTCTGTAGACTTTCCCGTTCTTGGAAACTGGTGGTTCCATACCAAACCGTGATGCAACCAATTAGGATACTCTATACACATCTGCTTCCCTAAAAGTTTGTGTCACCTAAAACTTGTATAAACTTCTACAGCTGCACAGTGGAGAGTATCCTAACCAGTTTCTGGAGAGTTGGTAGAGATAAGATTGGATAAAATGACTGAAAGTCTCAAGTTTATGATGGAGACTAAATGTAACGGCTTCATATATATTTAAATGGAGGAAATTTGTGTTTATCCAGGTTTGAGGTTGAGACAGAGGTGAGGTAAGAGTGGTGATAATTGATGTTGTCATTAATTAAGCATTAACCACAAACATCAGGAATTGAAATTGGGCACAAAATGAGATTTGTGTTTTAATGAAGGATCGAGGATCACCTTTATTTGCGTTAAGCATTTACATGTATTAGGACTTGGCTGTGGCGTGTTGGTCAGGGTATGATATGCATAGAACACATTCAACAATCATAAAGAATAAGAATTAAGTAAAAAATAAAGGGTTCAAAGATTCAAAGTACATTTATTATCCAGCATACAACCCTGAATTGCGTCTTCCCCACAGACAGCCACGAAACAAGGAAAACCGTGGAAGCAACCTATTCAAAGAAAAACATCACTCACAAAGAAAAATCATGCAAACTGCAACAAAAAAGTGAGCAAAAACACAGAATATAAAACACTAAATCAAAGGACACATTTCAGTTCAGCTCGATGTTCATTATCTGCAGGCTGCCCATAGTCAAAAATCACTCAGAAGTAGCAACGATAAATGGACTGATCAGAACTAGAATGTATCATAAACCTGAGTTAGAATCCAAATCTACAAACCCTGGTGATTAAACCTTGTTACGGCACCATCCTGCGACAGCATCGAGGGAGAGAGAGATCACTCAAACACTTCCCTTGGGAGCAGTGAGTGATGGGGAGACAAAGACCATCGCATGCAATCACCTTCCTCTGGCAGCAGCGAGCAAAAGACTGGTAGACAGTGCTGAAAACTCAACTCAATCATTTCAGTCTTCCTTGGCACTTCAATCGGCAAGATCAGCGAGATGGAGTCGTTCACGGGCTCGCACCCCATCTCCTGGCTTCCTGGCCTCCACGCCACACACTCTGCTCATAGCCTCCACACCCTCTTGGAGAGAGCAAAGTGCCAGATCACCTGATCAGCCCAAAAACACACCGCCAGAATGTCGATAACAGGCTCCAACAATAGCAGAAGCACGTCTGAAATTAAAAGAAGATGTGGAAGTAAAAGAAGTGAAGGGAGTTGTTTTGTGAACGTCTTGGGGATGTTGCCTTTGGTAGCGTTGATTGCTGGCGCCATCTTCTTCCAGAATTATACTGTATATAAGTAAATAACATGACAGGGTGTTGAAATCACTGGCAACTACAGTATTTATTGTCTACCTCTCTAATCATCCACAGACTGAGCAGGGATTTAGGAAGCATACACTGTGACCTGGTGAGGATGGGTTCTTGGTAGACTGTTTCCTGGTGATTTCCTTCCTGGATGAGAATCAGTGAGCTATATAGGCTTTAAATCACAATTTTGAAGTTTCACTGTTATTGCTCTCAATAATAAATTTATTTGCAATTCCAAATTTATTTAATTACTTGCTCTTAAAGTCTCCCAGTTGCTGAGATAAGCTTTGAACTCATATTTTCAGGATCAATAGTCTAGACCTGTAGTTATGCAACTAATGATTATGTTAACGAAGCCATTGAGAAATAATGTCCTTAGCTGAATCGGTGCTGATGTCTAGGGATTTACAGTAGCAGCAGATATGGAGAAGTGGGACTATAAAACTTATAGTGGTCCTATTGCCCATCCAAGGTGGACGGGTCTACCAAAGGAGGTGTAAGGCGCTCTTTTCCTCCGCTAGCCTACAGGTCACACTTGAACAAGGTGAAGCACCTTCTTAGCCTCCAGCCACCTCCAGTCAGGGTCATATAAAGTCATGGGAGCAGGTGGAAGATGGTCGTACGAGCAGCTGGTGCACATCACAAGCCCTGGCTATGCGGCCAGGCAGACAGTCACTGAGGAGACTGATAAGGCTGGGGCATGCATCTTGTAAGACACTGCCCAGAAGAAGGGAATAGCAAACCAGTTCTCTAGAAAAATCTGCTGAGAACAATCATGGTCATGAGGCCATGATTGCCAGTGTCATACAACAGGGCACATAATAATGATAATGATGATTGCCCATCCAGATGAACCCTAGCCACCAACCAAAGGATCACTTCGAGAGCCTGTTGTTGATAGAGTAATTTTTAAAACATTGTATTCTAATTTCACGATATTTGTTTGATTACCTCAGGTTATTAGATAATTAAAATGACTTGGGAAGTGCGAAGCAATCAGGATGAATATATTTCCCTTTTAATGTTAAACAGTTACAAAATTGGATTCTCTCACATAGTCATGGTCGATAGCAGGCATTTAATTGGTTCGGATGGAATTGATTAGCTGACTTACCTTTGAGCCTTGGGACATGAAGGAAGCCAATTTAAAAAATGGGGTAGAAATACCGGACTTCTGGGGATTTTTAAAAAAGATTACAAGGAGCCCTGTCGATATCATTAAAGAAATCAAAAGCAATTGAGGCAGTAATTACATCATTGTCATGGAGTCATTGGGAGAAAGAATGATAAAAGGAGCACTTTCTCATAAACTATATGAAAGAGGACTGGACGATTTCAAGAGAAGATTGAATTTCTTTGAAAACTGAATGAGAGAAAGGAAATGGCAATGCAGACAACTCACTCAACAAAGTTCAGAAACAGATTGGATGCTGCAAAATGTGTAGATAAGAACAATAATCTCTACCTTCCAGCCAACTGGTACTTTCACCAGAAGCTTGACTGGCAATAGCTGTGAGGGTGTTTAATGAACATATTGTACACAGGTTACAGACATAACACAGACTATAAATCCATACATTACACTCAACTACTATACTATAGTCCACAAAAACACGTACTGTCTATATACAATATGCACACCCTAGTCTATTTAATACACTCATTCACTGACAGACAGATAGATACACACACACACACACACACACACACACACACACACACACACACACACACACACACACACACACACACACACACACACACACACACACACACACACACACACACACACACACACACACACACACACACACACACACCTGTTCTCTGAGAAACACACATATACACGAAGCATGCTGCACTTATCAAAGACACATAAACACACATGCATGCAGCATACACACAATACTCCACAAAAAACACATGCAGGTATGTACAATGACCATCGCACCATAAGATAAATTAGTCCATTTGGCCCATTAAGTCTGCTCTGCCATATCATGATTGATCCGAATCAGAATCAGGTTTATTATCACCGGAATGTGATGTGAAATTTGTTAACTTAGCAGCAGCAGTTCAATACATTACATAATATAGAAGAAAATACCATATAACCATATAACAATTACAGCACGGAAACAGGCCCTTCTAGTCTGTGCTGACACTTACACTCACCTAGTCCCACTGGCCTGCACTCAGCCAATAACCCTCCATTCCTTTCCTGTCCATATACCTATCCAATTTTACTTTAAATGACAATACCGAACCTGCCTCTACCACTTCTACTGGAAGCTCATTCCACACAGCTACCACTCTCTGAGTAAAGAAATTCCCCCTCGTGTTACCCTTAAACTTTTGCCCCCTAACTCTGAAATCATGTCCTCTTGTTTGAATCTCCCCTACTCTCAATGGAAAAAGCCTATCCATGTGGTGATTTGAGTACAGGAGCAGGGAGGTTCTACTGCAGTTGTACAAGGCCTTGGTGAGACCGCACCTAGAGTATTGTGTGCAGTTTTGGTCCCCTAATCTGAGGAAAGACATTCTTGCCATAGAGGGAGTACAGAGAAGGTTCACCAGATTGATTCCTGGGATGGCAGTACTTTCATATGAAGAAAGACTGGATCGACTAGGCTTATACTCACTGGAATTTAGAAGATTGAGGGGGGATCTTATTGAAACGTATAAAATTCTAAAGGAATTGGACAGGCTAGATGCAGCAAGGTTGTTTCCGATGTTGGGTAAGTCCAGAACGAGGGGTCACAGTTTAAGGATAAAGGGGAAGCCTTTTAGGGCCGAGATAAGGAAAAAGTTCTTCACACAGAGAGTCGTGAATCTGTGGAATTCTCTGCCACAGGAAACAGTTGAGTCTGGTTCATTGGCTATACTTAAGAGGAAGTTAGATATGTCCCTTGTGGCTAAAGGGATCAGGGGGTATGGAGAGAAGGCAGGTACAGGGTTCTGAGTTGGATGATCAGCCATGATCATACTGAATGGCGGTGCAGGCTTGAAGGGCTGAATGGCCTACTCCTGCACCTATTTTCTATGTTTCTATGTTTCTATGTCAACTCGATCTATCCCCCTCATAATTTTAAATACCTCCATCAAGTTCCCCCTCAACCTTCTACGCTCCAAAGAATAAAAACTTAACTTGTTCAGCCTTTCCCTCTAACTTAGGTGCTGAAACCCAGGTAACATTCTAGTAAATCTTGTCAGTACTCTCTCTACTTTGTTGATATCTTTCCTATAATTTGGTGACCAGAACTGTACACAATACTCCAAATTCTGCCTTACCAATGCCTTGTACAATTTTAACATTACATCCCAACTCCTATACTCAATGCTCTGATTTATAAAGGCCAACATACCAAAAGCTTTCTTCACCACCCTATCCACATGAGATTCCACCTTCAGGAACTATGGACCATATATTAAAAAAGTGAGATAGTGTTCAAGGGTTCAATATCCATTTAGGAATCAGATGGCAAAGGGGAAGAAGCTGTTCCTGAATTGATGAGTGTGTGCCTTCAGGCTTCTGTACCTCCTTCCTGATGGGAACAGTGAGAAAAGGGCATGCCCTGGGTGCAGGAGGTCCTTAATAGTGGACACTGTCTTTCTGAGACACTGCTCATTGAAGATGCCCTGGGTACTTTGTAGGCTAGTACCCAAGATGAAGGCGATTAAATTTACAACCCTCTGCAGCTTCTATCGGTCCTGTGCAGTAGTCCGCCCATACCAGACGGTGATGCAGCCTGTTAGAATGCTCTCCACGGTATATCTATAGAAGTTTTTGAGTGTATTTGGTGACATACCAAATCTCTTCAAAATCCTAATGAAGTATAGCCAATGTCTTGCCTTCTTTATATCTGCATCGGTATGTTGGGACCAGGTTAGATCCTCAGAGATCTTGACACCGAGGAACTTGAAACTGCTCACCCTCTCCACTTGTGATCCCTCTAAGTGAATTGGTATGTGTTCCTTCATCTTACCCTTCCAGAAGTCCACAATCAGCTCTTTCATCTTACTGACATTGAGTGCCAGGTTTTTGCTGTGACACCACTCCACTAGTTGGCATATCTCACTCCTGTATGTCCTCTTGTCACCACCCGAGATTCTACCAACAATGGTTGTATCATCAGCAAATTTATAGATGGTATTTGAGCCATGCCTAGCCACATGGTCATGGGTATAGAGAGAGTAGAGCAGTGGGCTAAGCACATACCCCTGAGGTACACCAGTGTTGATCATCAGTGAGGAGGAAATATTATCACCAATCTGCACAGATTGTGGTCTTCCGGTTAGGAAGTTGAGGATCCAATTGCAGAGGGAGGTACAGAGGCCCAGGTTCTGCAACTTCTCAGTCAGGATTGTGGGAATGATGGTATTAAACGCTGAGCTATAGTCGATGAACAGCATTCAGACAGAGGTGTTTGTGTTGCCCAGGTGATCTAAAGCCGTGTGAACAGCCATTGAGATTGCATCTGCCATTGACCTGGCGATAGGCAAATTGCAATGGGTCCAGGTTCTGGTGAGGCAGGAGTTCAGTTTAGTCATGACCAACCTCTCAAAGCATTTCATCAGTGTAGGCGTGAGTGCTACCAGGCAATAGTCATTAAGGCTGCTCACATTATTCTTCTTAGGCACTAGTATAATTGTTGCCTTTTTGAAGCAAGTGGTAACTTCCACACATAGCAGTGAGAGGTTGAAAATGTCCTTGAATACTCCCGCCAGCTGGTTGGCACAGGTTTTCAGAGCCTTACCAGGTACTCCATCGGGACCTTGAACCTTGTACTCCATCGGATCACTCTCTCCGGACTGCGACCACCGCGGCCCTGACACGGGGACCTCCGGCCCTGACGTTGTCCTCTCACCCCATCCATGATCAGCCACACCTGGCTAAGGCGGCAGGCGGGCGGGAGGCAGGAGCTCGGGCCCGGATGCTGTCTAATGAGGCAATGAAGCCCTCAAAACTGCTTCGGCACCTTGAGTCCAAGCACCCTGCACTTAAAGACGAACCCGCTGAGTTTTTTCAGCGGAAAAAAACGTGAGCAAGCGGGACAGCAGCTGAGAGCCATGAAAACTAAATTGTGGAATAGACTGGACATAAGGAACCTACTTCGAGTATCACTGTATTCCGGTCGTGTTTAACATCCCCCACCCCCACCCCCTTGTCGGCCGGTCTGCAAGAATATTGTTAATATTAAACCAGTCCGCGGTGCAATAAAGGGTGGGGAGCTCTGGTGTTCATACATTATTTCTACTTCCGGGTTGTGGGGTTTTACTTCCAGTCTTTTCTGCTCTGGTGCGCATGCGTGTAACTAATTGATTTGGGGTCGATCTTGCCTTTCACTAAGGCCGAGGTAGGGGATCTTGGGCTTAAAAAGGTTGGTGACCACTAATATACACATTGCATTTATACTAACCACACATCACTCTACATAAACATTACATACACAACAGTATATGTAGGCTATATTTTGGAGAAATATTCAATCTTATTGATGCAGGGACTTGAACTGAAGCATCAACAGATTTTCCTCCCACAGATGCTGTTTGACTGTTTCACTGAGTTCTTGCAGACACATATTTCATATTTTTCTTGAACACACACCACAGCCATTACGCAAAAATATTATACAAACATTCAGACACAAAATAATACAATACTCAGCAAAAGGAGGATGTAGAGGGTTTAGAGAGGGTGCAGAAGAGTTGCCTTGATTGGAGTTTTTTTAAAATATATATGAGGAGAGTTTGGACAAATTTGAATTGTCCCTTTCTGACACCAGAGGCCGAGGTGTGACTTGATAGAAGTAGATATAATTAAGAGTGGCATAGATAGGGTTGGGTGGTGGGGTGGATGTCCTTCTCTGCCAAAGGAGGTGTGAGGTGCTTCTTCCCTCCGCTAGCCTGCAGTTCCCCCTTGGGCAAGGTGTAGCACCTGCTTAGCTCCCTCCCTCATTCAGGGTCACGTGAAGGAACGGGAGCAGGTGGTGGATGGTCCTATCAGCAGTTGGTGCACATCACCAGTCCTGGACCTGCGACCACTGGCACCAGGCAGAAAATCTCTGAAGTGTATTGATAATGGTTGGGGTCACCCATCTTGTAAAGACATTGCCCAGAGGGTGTCAATGCAAACCACTTCCGTGGACAAAGTTACCAAGAGCAATCATGGTCACAGAAAGGCCATGATCACCCACATCATATGACATGGTACATAATGATGATGATGATAGAGAGAACTAGGGGAGATAGATCTTTTTTGCCAGCGTGGAAATGTCAAGTGTTAGTGAACATATGTTTAAGGTGAGAGGGTGAAAGTTTAAATGAGATGTGCAGGACATTTTTTTTTACACAGAATGGCTCGTAAATGCCTGGAATAGCTTTCTGGATGGGGTTGCTGGAAGCAAATATGACAGAGATGTTTAAGAGGCATTAAACTGGGAATGGAGGGATACAGGTCACGGCAGGTGGGATTAGTTAAATGGGCATAATAGTCAACGCAGATATGATGGGCTAAAGGGCCTGTTCCTGGGCTGTAAAATTTGATGTTCTTTTTTCCAAAAATATGCCCTATTTACATGCTCACACTACACCCTACTGAATCACCACATTCCAGTCCATCACTGGTTGAGGTCAATGATGAAAGCTGCCTCCTTACAATATGATAGAAGCAGGGCAGTATGATCTGGAGAGCAAGGTTGCCCATGTAGCAAGCTCTGCCTCTCCACTCAACTAAAGGATCCAAAGGAACAGCAGAGACCGATAAAGTTTGGCACCAGTAGCATCGCCAGAGTTGGTGGTTAATGCAGGACTGGCTTAGGGACTCCAGCTCTGAATTTGCTTTGGGGTTCACTCCTGAATCCTCCCCCATGAGTGGGTACAGCCACAAGGCAGTGGAGGTTTGAGGTCAGAGTTTTCCCTCTCCTAGGGGAATTGCAAACATGGCTGGTGAGCCCCATCCTCCCGAAGCAATTGGTTTTAAGGTGCCAGTAACCCAGTTTTGCCTCTTCTGTCAGTAGAAGTGGTTCCACTGGGTTTAGTAGCTGAGTCACATGTGAAGTCCAGAAGGTGAACGTGATTGTCAGAGGATATTTGAGATGCATGCCATTGGGAACATTTAATAGGCTGAGCGAGCTTATTCCCAATACCAACCCTGGCTATGACAACCGTAAGATACATAGGTAGATAGATAGATACTCTATTGATCCCAAAGAAAATTACAGTGGCACAGTAGCATTACAAGTGCACAGATATACAAATATTGGAAGAGAAGTAAGAAAGAATAAAACATGTCATTTTAAAAATAAGATGTACAAGATTACAAGTCAAAGATATAAGATCACTTCCCTGGCTATAGGTTGACTCATTATAGAACCTGGTGGCTAAGGGTAAGAATGACCTCATACCTCATGACCTCAATGACCTCATATATGCTTCCTTTGAAGCAGCGCAGTTGTCTTAGTCTATTCCTGAAAGCGCTCCTCTGTTCAGCCAAGGTGGCATGCAGGGGGTGAGAAACATTGTTCAGAATTGCCAAGATTTTCCGGAGGGTCCTTTGTTCTACCACAATCTCCGGTATGTCCAGTTTGACTCCTATAACAGAACCAGCCTTTCTCTTCAGTTTATTGCGCCTGCTGGCATCTCTTGTGTTGATGCCATTGCCCCAGGAACCAGTCATTACATTGACGCAAACAAACATCTGTGCTCATGAGAAAGAAACAATGAATTATTTTTCACGAAAGGGATGCCAAAATATTTGCCCTTTTCAAGCAAAGGCCAGCGCTTAAAAAATAAAAGCCAAGTTTGCTTCTAAAATGCAGCAGGAAAAATGATTCCACTGTAGTCAACAAAGCAAATTGAAGATGATACTCGATCAAAGAAGCAATGCTTACGGGTTGGTTGAAAGAGCAATAAACCTTAAAATTGTGGAAATTTCAGAATTCCACAAGGCAGGATCAAAAATAAAAACTGAAAAATCTGGAATCACTCAGCAGGTCCAGCAGCATCTGTGGAGGGTAAGGCAAAATTAATTTTCCAGAAGGAAGACTCGATACATTATAGAGTCATAGAAATATCCAGCACAAAAAAAAGGCCCTTCAGCCCATTAGTCCATACCAAACCATTTAAACTGCCTACTCCTATCAACCTGCACCAGGACAATAGCCCTCCAATTCCTTACCATCCATGTACCTTTCCAAACTATCTCTTCTCCTCTTTCCACAAGTACTTCCTGTTTTGTGGAGTACTTCCACCTTTTCTGTTTTCATTTGCTTATCTGTAATATGTTTTGGGATGCCCTGAGCTGATGGAAAATGTAATATCCATGTTATTTTACTTTTCTCTGTATTTTATAACGAGTGTGCAAACCGTTGCTGAAGGAGATTGGTTTAATGGAGAAGCTAAGAGGGGGAGAAAAGGCGTAGCCAGAGTTTGAGGTAGGAATTTCAAAGAGGGGTGGAGCTGAGACTGAGGAAGCCAAAGACATGGGTGATAGGCAAAAGACAAAGACAACGGGGATGAAGAATTGCTGACGCAGTGGAAAGGTTGAACTGACAACAATAAAGACACCAAACATTAGCTAGTGGACAATTCAATGGATTGGATTTTGTATTAAACTGATCAGTGACCCTGGGGAATGTGTTTTCAGAGGGGATTAGGTTAAACCAATTTCTCTTGATGCATTTTGGCTGTTTAATTGTACTAAAATTTTACTTGTTCAGATAAAGGCAATAGTTGATTAACTGTAATCAGTTACAACTGGCTGTCTATTCAGCTCTGCCTGTTAATTTACTTGGTGGTAAATTAAATCAAACATCTTGGAGGAAACACCAAACAAGCAGCTCCTATTTATACAGAAACATTAACTCAGCAAATGAGCCAGAGCTCATCAGATATTGATGCTGGTGCAAATGAGATATTTGTCATGGGTTTGAGAGCATCTTCACCGAAGAAGAAGAGGTTTCAGCACAGAAGTCAAAAGCTTTGAACTCAGGTACCTGAAGCTGTGGATGCCAATGTCAGAAGAATTAGGTTTGAAGATGATTGAGAAGCCAGTGTTCTCAAAGTTATTATTAATTAATGGGACAAGCGTGTCACTGGCAGGGCAGCACTAATTGCCCTTCGCTATTTATTTGCATATTAGAATCAGAATCAGGTTTAATATTACCAGCATATGTCGTAGGATTTGATAACTTCACGCCAACAGAACAATGAAATATATGATAAATGTAAAGAGAAAAAGTGTATTACAGTAAATATATATTAAATAGTTAAAGTAAGTAGTGCAAAAAACAGAAATAAAAAAATAGCGATAGTATTCATAGGTTCAGTGTCCATTTAGAAATCGGATGGTGAAAGGGAAGAAGCTGTTCCTCAGTCACTGAGTGTGTGTATTCAAGCTTCTGTACCTCCTTCCCAATGGTAACAGTGAGAAGGGGGCAGGTCTTGGGTGGTGTGGATCCTTAGTGATGGACTCCACCTTCCTAAGGCATCACTCCTTGAAGATGTCTTGGCTAGTACCCATGATGTAACTGACTAACTTCACAAGTTTCTGCAACTTGCTTCAGTCTTCTACAGTAGCCTCCCCATACCAGACCATGATGCAGTCAGAATGCTCTCCACAGTACGTTTGTAGAAGATTTCTACTGTTTTAGTTGACAAAACAAATCTCCTTAATCTCCTAATGAAGCTTGGCCACCGTCTCGCCTTCTCTTTTTCTGCATCAGTAGCATTTATCGGAATCAGACCTGAATGAGGCTTCTTCCTGAACATTGGAGTAGACTATCAAACATTGGATTAGAATTACGCCATGCAGCCTGTCAAGTCTTTTCAGCTATTCCATCATGGCTGATTTATTATCCATTTTAACACCATTTTCCTGCCTTCTCCCCATAACCTTTGATGCCTTGACTCATCACCACTTTAAATATACCCAATGACTTGGCCTTCACAGTCATTAAGGGTAAAGAATTCCACATCATCCTCTGGCTAAACAAATTCCCCCTGCTCTCCGTTCTAAAAAGATGTCCTTGTATTCTGAGTCTGGGCCCTCTAATCCTAGATTTCCCACTATAAGATACATCCTGTCCATATCAGCTCAAACTAGACCTCTCAATATTCAATAGGTTTCAATGAGGTCCCTCCTCATTCTGCTAAACTCCAGTGAGTACAGGCCCAGAGCCATCAAACACTGCTCATACGTTAAACCTGTCCTTCCTGAGTTCATTGTTCGGAACATCCTCCAATGCCAACACATCTCTTCCTAGCTAAGGGGCCCAAAACTACTCACAATACTCCAAGTACAATCTGGCCAATGCTTGTATCCAGCTGCTGGTCAATGATATTAACTGCAATAAGATATCCATTGCTTCCCATCCACCAGCTTCAGCCTTCTAGAGCCCCTGACTGCCATCTATTTTAATTACCCTCTCCATTCTCACAACAACATACCGGCCATCTCTTTCACTGCCAGGATTAGGCCGAACTCAAACCAGAGAAACATCACCTCATATTCTAACCCAATGGCATGAACATCAAGTTCCCCAATTCCAGGTAAACTGCTTTCCCTCTGTTCTGTTTCTCTCTCCTCCTTATCTTGCCAACCCCAGTCCCCCTGTTACCCTGTTTCTTTCCCCTCCTTTACCCCCTTCACCTGCCCATCACCCACACACTCCTCCTACTAGGTCCTATCCCCTGACTGTTCCCATCTGCCCACCTCACTTGCTTTGTTTGCTTTAATGCTCTCCCTTCCTCTCCTGTGAGGCATCATCATCTACAGCCCTTTGTTGCCTCCACTCATCACCTCCTGACGTCTACGACTATTATCACTTTCCCCTCCACTATCTGCCTATCAGCCCTCCTCACCAGCTTTTGCTCCACCCCTTCCCTTCACCTCTTTGTACTGATATCTCCTCGCTCTCTTTCAGTCCTGGTGAAAGATCTCAGCCATAAACATCAAGTGCCCATTCCTCTACACAGATGCTGCTTGGCCTACTAAGTTCCTCCTCCAGCATAATGTTCCCATCATCTGCCATGGTTTCCACCATTTTGATATCCTCTCGCTTGGTACCTCAAATGGAAAAAAATAATATTTGAAATGTGATTACCTCTAGAGGATCAAAATGTGTTGCTACCTTATGGTTTTTCCAGATAATTTACCATTAGATCGAAAAGATGTGATTGATACAGTAAGGGGGGGGGAGGGTCACATGATCATCAGGACCTGAATTCAAATGATCACACTCATTCAACTGAAATTCCTTCCAGGTGGTACAGAATTAAATAAACTAGAATTATTACATATGCATTCCTTCCCTAAACTCCCAAAAAGTTTTTCCAACTTACGATCTACATTTTTTGGGTGGCAGGGTGGAGATATGTCTCTTCAAGTGTATGGCATTACTTCTCTCTGCTAACCTGCAGGTCACCCTTTGGCAAGGTGTAGCTTCTCCCCCCACCGATCAGGGTCAAGTGAAAACATGAGAGCAGGTGGTGGACGGTTGTGGCAGGTGGTGGCAGGTGGTGATATGCAGATCGTGCATATCACAGGTTCTGGCTGTGCAACTAGGCAGACAATCTCTGAAGAGTATCGATAATGGCTAGGGTCACCCATCTTATAAAGACAGTGCCCAAAAGAAGGTAATGGCAAACTGCTGCTGTAGAAAAATTTGCCAAGAATCATGGTCATAGAAAGACCATGATCACCCACATCATAGGACACAGCACCTAATAATGATTGGTGATTATAATCTATATTTTAAGATATATTCTTCAAGAAGGCAGCTCATCACCACCTTCTCAGGGTCAACTAGGGATGGGAAATAAATAGTGGCAATGGCCACATCCCATAAATGAATAAATTTTTAAAAATATGTATAGTAATCCCTCCAAAGATAAATTTGCATTACATTTGTTTGGACTTTAGTATGGCAACCAAAATTAACATTCCATTTTTGTACTTTTTAGTTAACTTTCCAATCTAACATAAAAATCCTTTAAGTTTAAAACTTTAATTTGAAAAGCCTTATCAGTATTCCATTGTAGGAGGAACTCAGCAGGCCAGGCAACTTCAATGGAAAAGAGTACAGTCAACCTTTCGGGGCAAGGCCCTTCACCAGCATTTTGTGTGTGTTGCTTGAATTTCCAGCGTCTGCAGATTTTCTCTTGTTTGTGATCAATATTCCATTGATACTTCAATCATATGTTGGAAATATCTCAAAAATTATTAATAATGTCAAACTTACCTGATTAGTTTCATAATTTTATTTGTGCTTTTCATGTAAGATGAAAAGGTAACTCGGAACCCTTTCTAGAAATCTATTTATTTATTGCAGAGCTCTGCTTTGAAATCCCATGGGTTGTCATGTTGTATGTTATTAAGTTGGATGTTTGTTCTGATGAGAAATTTACTGAAGCATTTACTGACATTGTTTTGATATGTAGATATAGCCTAGAAAATGTCGCAAAGATGTGTGAATGAAGAGATGACAGAAAAGCACATCAAATGTAAAAGTGAATGATTATCCTTCATTCTGCTTCACGTCTGTTATGTTAATCAATATTGGCTTTGCTTCAGCCATTATCAAATTTGCTGCCAGCAAACTGAAAATCAAATTGGAGTCCAGGAGTGTATGATTTCTTCTGGAGTCCACTGTCAAATAAATTCATAGAATGATTAAAGAACAGGGTCAATTTGCCCATTAAGTCTCTATTGACTGTGAATGGAGCAATCTCTTCAGCCATATGCACTCTATAGCATTAATAATTATTTCCTCAAGTGTTCATCCAACTACGTGTGAAAGACCCCAAATGATCCTGTTGGTACCACAATGAGCTCCAGTTTATAACTTCTCTCTGAATTTAAAAAAAATGTTCCTTGCAATTCCAAGCAACTCTTCTAGCATTTTGTGTGTGATGCTCGGATTTCCAGCATCTGCAGATTTTCTCTTGTTTGAACTTCCCTTGTATTCCTCTTTGTAACTTTCACCCAACCCAATGCTTTAATGGGAGCACATCCCACTATTTACTCCTCTCTAATTTTGTCAAAACTCCTCTCAATCCATTTTGCTCCTGGATGAGTCTAGGACCAGAGGGCATAGTCTCAGGATAGGAATATGTCCCTTTAGAACAGTGATGACGAGATTTCTTGACTTTTTAAATTCTATTTCGAGATACAGAGTGGAAAAGGCCTTTCAGGCCCTTTGAGCCTCACCGCCCAGAAACCCCCGACAACCCCGATTTAACCCCAACCTAATCACAGGAGAATTTACAATGAGCAAGTAACCCTGCTGGTACTGTGGGGGGAAACCGGAGTACCCAGAGAAAACACACAGTTTCCACAGGGAGGCCATACAGACTCCTCACAGAGGAGTGTTACGCTAACCATTACACTACCGTGGCGCCATTTAGGCAGAGGGTGATGATCTGTGGAATTCATTGCCGCAGATGGCTGTAAAGGCCATGTCGTTGGGTATATTTGAAGCGGAGTTTGATAGGTTCTTAATTAGTAAGGGTGGCAAAGGTTATGGGGAGAAGGCAGGAGAATGGGGCTGAGTGGGATAATAAATCAGCCATAATGGAATAGCAGAGTAGATTCAATGGGCCAATGAACATGGATCAGTACATGAAACTATGATGTCATGGCCATTACAGAGCCTTGGTTGAGAGAGGGACAGGAATGTGTGCTTAATGTTCCAGGGTTTCAATGTTTTAGAAAAGATAGAGTGTAGGGTAAATGCGGTAAGGGAATTGCACTCCTTGTCAGAGACAATATCACATCTGCACTCAGAGAGGACATAATGGAGGGCTCATTCACTGAGTCTATATGGGTAGAACTCAAAAATAATAAGGGTTGCAATCACTCTGATGGGATCGCAGTACAGAAACTCCACTGCCCAACAGCCACCGGGATATTGAGATGTAAGCAGATTAAGGAAAGTTGTAAGAACAATAGGATTGTCATCATGGGTGAATTCAATTTTCCTAATACAAACTGGGACCTTCTAAGTGCAAGTGGTTTGGATGGGAGAGAATTAGTTGGGTGCATCCAACAGGGTTTTTTAAATCAATATGTAGATAGCCCAACAAGCAGTCAGGCTGTACTAGACCTGGTATTGGGCAATGAGCCTGGCAGGGTGACCAAATTCACAGTTAGGGTACAGTGACCACAACTTCTTTAGTTTTAAGACCAGCTGCACAGAGTACAGGACAGGTACATTCCAGTAAGAAGGAAGAGCAAGGATGCCAAGGTAAGAGAACCTAGGATGTTGAGGGAGATGCTGAAATTAGTCATTAAGAAAAAAGAAAAGTTTGTAAAGCTTAGGAAGCAAGAATAAAACAGAGTTCTTGAGCATTATAAAGAAGCCAGTAAAGAACTCAAGCAGGGAATTAGGAAAGCCAGGAGGGGAAATGAAAAGTCCTTGGCAAGTAGAAATAAAGAGAATCCCAAGGCATTCTGTACATATGCCAAGAACAAAGGAAAACTAGGAATAGAGTAGGACCACTCAAGGATAAAAGGAGAAACATTCTTTTGGATGCAGACCACGTGGTTAATGTTCTTAATGAGTACTTTACATCAGTACTTACCAAGGAGAAGGATGCGGAGAATAGGGAGATCTATGCTGGGTATGTTGATATGTTAGGGCATTTCGAGGTAGTGCTGGATCTCTTAAAGAGCATGCCCCCAGAACCTGATGGGATATAGCCCAGGTTATTGAGAGAGACAGGTGAAGTGATTGCTGGGCATTGGTCAATATCTTTGTCTCCTCTTTAGCCGCAGGTCAACTCCTGCAGGAGTGGTGAGTAACAGTTACTCCATTCTTCAAGAAGGGTACCAGGGATAATCCTGAATACCATAAACCAGTGAACCTCACATCAGTGGTAGGGAAGTTACCAGAGAGAATTCTTAGGTATAGGATTTATGGGCATTGGGAAAACTATGCCCTAATTAGGGAGATCCTGCATGGCTTTGTGCAGGGCAAGTCATATTTCACTTGAATTTTTTGACAAGCTGATGAGGGAAATTGATGAAGGATGCTACATAGATTTTGGTGATATGTTTGACAAGGTCCCTCATGGGAGGCTCATCCAGAAGATTAAGATGCGTGAGATCCATGGTGAATTGGTTATTTGGATTCAAAGTTCAAAGTATATTAATTATCAAAGTATGTACACTATATAATTTGAAACTTCTCTTCTTGCAGGTGGCTACAAAACAAAGAAACACAATAGGAATCCCCACAACAAAGACCATTAAACATCAAATGTGTGAAAAATAGAACAAATCATGCAAGAAATAAAAAAAGTAAACAAATAATACACAGAACATGAACCACAGAGTCCACGAAAATGAGTCCACAGCCATGGAACCATTTAAGTGCAGAGGCGAGTAAAGCCTTCCAGAGTAGTGAGTCAGAACCGGCTTTCCCCAGAGAAGCCAGAAGGTAGTAGTCGAAAGGACTTAGTCTAGCTGAAGGTATCATTAGTTGTGCTCCACAGGGATCTCTACTGGGGTTTCTACTGTTTGTGATGTATATAAATGATCTGGATGAAAATATAGATAGATGGGCTAATAAGTCTGCAGTTGATACAAAGATTGATAGTGATGTGGATAGCATAGAAGACTGGCAAAGAATACAGCAGGATAAGGGTCATTTGCAGAGATGGCCAGAGAAGTGGCAGATGGAGTTTAACATGGGAAAATGTGACGTGTTGCACCTTGGAAGGGCAAATCTAAAGAGACAGTACACTGTTAAGGGCAAAATTTTTAACAGCATTGATTTGCATAGGTCTGTAGCTTGCTGAAAGAGGCTGCACAGGTTGTCAGGGTACTTAAGAATGCACTGTAGTCGAGGCACTGAGTTCAAAGGTCAGGAAGTTATGCAGCAATTTTATAAAACTCTAATTATGCCATATCTGGAGTATTACATACTCACCCTGTTATAGGAAGGATGTTGAGGCTTTGGAGAGCGTGCAGAAGAGGTTTACCAAGATGTTTCCTGGATTAGAAGGCATGTGCTTTAGCTTGGGTTGTTTTCTCTGCAGCACTGGAGGCTGAGGGGAGAGCTGATAGGGGTTGATAAGATTATGAGAGGCTTATATAGAGTAGACAGACAGTATCTTTTTCTATGGGTTGAAATGTCTAATACCAGAGGTCATGCATTTAAGGAGAAAGAGAATATAAGATTAGTGGCTGCCTGGAATGCACTGTCTGTGGTGTTGTAGAGACAGGTACATTAGTGACTTTTAGGGCTGAAAGTCCTTTTCCTGTGCTGTACCATTTTATGTTCTATGTTCCATGTCTTATGGTCTTATGAAGAACCAACCCATATTCTCCAGTCTAACCTTAGGACTGAAATATTGGAAATCCTTTCTGCACTCTCTCCAGTGTCTTCACATACTCTTGAAACTGTGATGACCAGCAATCATCAATTTCCTTTTAGTCACATTCTCCAACTTTTTGTGTGTTCAGTTTGTCCAAGCTATAGCCACCAGTCCCTAAATGAAGAAATGAACACATTCTGGATGAATGTTTCATCTCTCTCCCAGTTCTGTCGCCCTATATACCTACAGTACAATAGACACTAACCTTAACGAAGCCTACTGCACATTTGGCAGTGAGAACATAGAGTTAGCAGAATGAATATTGTTGGTACTGTATTTTGCACCTTGGCCCTGGAGTAACACTGTCTCATTTGGCCATATTCATGGGTATTCATATATGGTTGAATGACAATTTACCTTAAATTGAATTGAAGAAGCTTAAGAATAACTCAGTGCTCAATACAATAATCTCTTCTGAACCTCTCACCCGGACGTGGGCCTCAGTATCTCCCTCTAGAACTGCATCTTTGACTTTCTCTTCAGCAGACCTCAATCAGTGAGGGTTAGTAACAGCATTTCCTCCTTGCTGACTAGAACTCAGGTGCACCTCAACCGTGCATCTTAGCCTCCTGCTCCACACCCTTCCCACCCATGACTGTGTGGTTAAGCACAGCTTCAGTTCCACAACCTAGTTCACAGATAACACCACCATGTTTGGTGATCAGTCAGCATATAGGAGGAAGATGGAGCACCTGTTGAAGTGGTGCCACAGTAACAACCTCATGTTTAACCTATGGTGGGAGTGTCTAAGACCAGTAGACACAACCTCAGAATAGAGGAGCGTCCTTTTAGAACAGAGATGAGGAAGAATTTCTTTGGCCAGAGAATGGTGAATCTGTGGAATTCTTTGCCACAGGCAGCTATGGAAGTCAAGTCTTTATGTACATTTAAGGCAGAGGTTGATAGATTCTTGATTGGTCAGGGCATGAAGGGATACGGGGAGAATGCAGGAAATTGAGGCTGAGAGGAAAATTGGATCAGCCACGATGAAATAGTGGAGCAGATTCAACTAGTCAAATGGCCTAAGCTGTTAACATCTCATATTATCTGTCTTAGGCTGAGCACACTGATGCATTCATAAAGAAAGCAAACCAGCACCTCTAATTTCTTCAAAGCATTCACTCTAGCAAACATCTATAGATACACTGTTGAAAGTACCCTGAATGGCCACATCAAGGCTTGGTGCAACAATTCCATCACACAGGAATGTCCCTTTAGGACAGACATGAGGAGGAACTTCTTTAGCCAGAGTGGTGAATCTGTGGAAAGCTGTAATGGCCAATCATTCAGTATAGTTAAAGTGGAGGTTGATTAGTAAGTGTATCAAGGCTACAAGAAGAAGGCAACATCTATGGAGAGGAATAAACAGTCGACGTTTTGAGCTGAGAGCATTCAGGGGTGGAAAGGAAGGGGACAGAAACCAGAATAAAAAGATGGGGTGGGGGAGGAGTACAAGCAGGCAGGTGACAAGTAAGACCAGGTGACAGGGAAGGTGGGTTATTTGGAGGAGACAGTATGAAGTAAAAAGCTGGAAGCTGATAATTAGATACGGTAAACAGCTGAAGAAGGAGAAATCCAATAGAAGAGGATCGAGGATCGTGGAAGAAAGGGAAGGAGGCTGGGCTCCAGAGGGAGGTGGTGGGCAGGTGAAGAGAAGAGAAGGGGTGAGAGGGTAACCAGAATGGGGAATTGAAAAAGAGAGAAGGAAGGAAGGGGGAGAAATTATAAGAAGTCAGAGAAATCAATATTCATACCATCACCAAAAAAGAGGAAGTCTGCAGATGCTGGAAATCGAAGCAACACACACAAAATGCTGGAGGAACTCAGCAGGTCAGGAGGCATCAGTGGAAAAGAGTACAGTCGATGTTTCAGGCCGAGACACTTCAGCAGGATCTGGGTCTCGGTCCAAAATGTTGACTGTACACTTTTCCATAAATGTTGTCTGGCCTGCTGAGCTCCTCTGGCATTTTGTGTATGTTTCATTAGATTAGATTAGATTAGATTAGATTCAACTTTATTGTCATTGTGCTGAGTACAGATACAAAGCCAATAAAATGTAGTTAGAATCTAACCAGAAATGCAAAAGAATAGCGCTATTTACAAAATAACTGTGAATAAAAAGCAAGTGCTACAGCACACAAATATAAAAGTATTGAGACAGTACAATATGGGTGCAATACTGCTTAGCACTGTGATGTGAGGTTCAGCAGGGTCACAGTCTCAGGGAAGAAGCTGTTCCTGGGCCTGCTGGTGCGGGAGCGGAGGCTCCTGTAGTGCCTACCGGATGGGAGGAGAGTCAAAAGTCCATGGTTAGGGTGAGATGCATCCTTGATAATGTTTTACGCCCTGCCCAGGCAGCGATTATGGTAGATGTTCTCAATGGTGGGAAATTTGGTGCCGATAATCTGCTGGACAGTTTTCACCACCCATTGGAGTGCTTTGCGGTCCGATACAGGACAATTGCCATACCACACTGAGATGCAGTTGGTGAGTATGCTCTCAATGGTACAGCGGTAAAAGTCCGTCAGTATCCTGGGACAGAGGTGAGCTTTCTTGATGCTCTGCAGGAAATAAAGGCACTGTTGCGCCTTTTTGATCAAGGTGGAGGAGTTCAGGGACCAGGTGAGATCCTCGGAAATGTGGACACTAAGGAATTTGAAGCTTGATACACGTTCCACCACTGCTCCATTGACGTAGGTGGGGATGTGAGTGTGGCTCCTAGCATGCCTGAAGTCCACATTGATCTCCTTAGTCTCCTGGGGGTTAAGGGTCAGGTTGTTGTCGGCACAACACGTGGCCAGGTGCTGGACCATCAGGCTGGAGGCTACCCAGACTGAATATGAGGTGTTCACCCTCCAACCTTAATTGGACCTCATCATGGCAGTAGGGAAGGCCATAGACAGACATAATGCTTATAATTATACTGTTATTTCCTGTTGCTTTAGTTTGAACCTTCACTGTGTCAGGTGCCTTTTTGCATTCCTGAATCCTGCCATTGTGGATTTGCATCTTAGAACTGAATGGATTTTTTGTTTTCATGTCTGTTTGACAGCCACTGTCTTTATCCTGAAGTTATGTCGCAGGCAGATAGCTCACCGTGGCAACAAAGTTCAACTGTGTAGAGCAGCCAAGGCTGATCTCCTTTTCTCTGGACTTCTGTGCATTTCTGCAGTCATGTCTCACAAAACCAAAATCCAGCAGAGAACCACAGTTCAATTCTAAATTACAAATAAATAAGTGCCTAAGGTTATCTTTGGGGACAAAAGAAGTAATAACAGGAAAATAAAAGAAGAATTAGGCCACTCAACCCATTGAGTCTGTTCTGCCATTCCATCATGGCTGATTTATTAACCCTCTCAACCCCATTCTCCTGCCTCCCCATAACATTTGATGCCCTGACTAAACAAGAACCTGTTAACCTCTGCTTTAAATATACTCAATGAATTGGCTTCCACAGCCATTTGTGGCAATAAATTCTACAGATTCACCTGCCTCTGGCTGAAGAAATTCTTTCCTATCTCTGTTCCAAGTGGACACACTTCTATTCTGAGGTTATGCTCACAGCTCCTAGACTACGCCACTACAGGAAACATCCTCTCCACATCCACTCTATCTAGGTCTTACAATGTCTGAAAAGTTTGAATGAGATCCCCCCTCAATCTTCTAAACTCCAGTGAGTACAGGCCCAGAGCCACCAAGAACTCCTCATAAATTAATCCTTTCATTACCCTCAGCATCACATCCTTGCTCTTATATTCTAGCCCTCTTGAAATGAATGCTAAGATTGTACTTCTCTTCCATACCACTGACTCAACCTGCAAGTTAACCTTCAGGGAATCCTGCACAAGGACTCCCAAGACCCTTTGTACCTCTGATTTTTTAATTTTATCCCCATTTAGAAAATAGAACATGCCTTCATTCCTTCTACCAAAGTGCATGACCATACACTTCCTGACACTATATTTCATCTGCCACTACTTTGCCCATTCTTCCAACCTGTCCAAGGCTTTCTGCAGACTCCCTGCTTCCTCAAAACTACCTGCCCTATCTCTGTATCATCCGCAAACATGGCCACAAAGCCATCAAATTTGTCATCTAATACATTGACATGTAGTGTGTAAAGAAGCTATCCAGATACAGACTCCAGCAGAGCACCACTGGTAAGCAGCAGCTAACCAGAATAGATCCCCTTTATTGTGACTCCTTGTCTCCTGCCAGGCAGCCAATCTTCCATCCATGCTAGTACTTTTCCTGCAGTACTGTCAGTTCATTTGGCTATGGCCCAAGTGCGGAGAGAGAGAGAGACCCTGAAGTGGGTTGATAGTTCACAGACTCTAATGTGAACAATAATTTTAAGGGACAAAAGAAAACAATAAGCGTTGATCCAAACAGGGCCGTTAACTAAGATTCTCATATGGAAAACTAGATGCCAATACCACGGCTAAAAGAAATATTTAAATATAAAGTGAATGCCACTGGTCCTCAGCATTGGTTGACTCAACAGTCCACTATTCTCAGGCAAAGCTGAGTGCAAGCAGGTAGCATAATGTTGCTGTACTTTGCTCAAGTCTCGACAAGAGCTACAGTGAAAAGAAGGGAGTTAAATGCAGCCATAATGAAATAATAATTACCTGGCACGTGCATATTCACGAGCACAATTACCAAATCTGCAGCATAGCTGGGTCTGCGGTTGTGACAAACACCATGGTCTCTTATCTTGCTAAGCAGCCTCACGTGCGGCACCTTGCCAAAGGCCTTGGAAACTCCAAGTAAACAACATCCACTGACTCTCGTTTGTCTATCCTGCTTGTTATTTCCTCAAAGAATTCCAATAGATTCGTCAAGCAAGATACCCCTGAAGGAAACCATGTTGACTATGGCTTAATTTATCATTTGCCTCCAAGTACCAGAGGCGCGGTACCCATGGTCGACCACGACCGACAGAAGCCACACACCAAATACCCCACAACCTTATCCATAATAATGGACTCCAGCATTTTCCCAACCACTGAAGCCAAGCTAACTTAAACCTTCCCCAAGTTTAAGATGGTGCTGGTGAACCTCAGTGACTCCTTGCTGGTGGCTAACGAAACAAGGATAGTAACTAAATACTTTGTTAACCACACTACTTTGACAAACAATCATCGCAAGTAATAGTCTGTAACTTCCCTTTGGACTTGGAGGCAATTCGATGTAGAGAACCGAGGCAAGGCGGGGTAGCGAGCCCATCAGCAAGAGCATGGAAGAATGTAAAATGTCAGGCACAGGCCAAATCGAAGCTGTGGATTCCAGACCACAGAGTGTAAAAACATGACTGAACACAGCGTCCGGATGGAGATTTATAGGCCGAATTGAGGTGGCGAATTCCGGCATATCAAGGCATATCAAGATGGAGATTTAAGCACCAGGTTAATTGAAAAGGTCAGGGTGTAGCGGCTCGAGGCAAGGTATGGGCCGGTTCAGGTTGCTGCTCCACAACATTTACTCAGCTCGGTGCTGAATTACGGGACTCTCTTTGCAGGCTTCAGTTCAGAAACAATATTTGTTTGCGGTTACTGTTTTCATGATTTTTCTTCATTGCACATCGGGTGTTCAATGGTCTTTTCTATACGGGTTATTTTATTCTTTTATTTTTTATGGGTTCTTTTTTATGGGCAAGATGTGTTTTTATTCCCTGCACATTGTCTGTCATTATGTATTTATATCATAGATGTTTTTTTTGGGGTTTCTTTGTTCCATGGCTGCTTGTTAGGAGACAAAATTCAAGAATGTATAATGTATACATACCTTGATAATAAATGTACTTTGAACTTGAACTATAATTTCCTTTCTTCAGCTTCCCTCCTTTAAAGACTGGAGTGACAATTGCAATTTTCCTTTCCTCTGGACACAGTCCAGAATCTAGTGATTCTTAAAAGACCATTTCTAATACCTCCATAATCTCTTGAGCTACCTCTTTCAGAACCCAGGAGTGGACCCATTTGTTTCAGCTGACTTAACTGCCTTCAGACCTTTCAGCATCCCAGACGCCTCCTCCTTAGTAATAGCAATTGCACTTACTTCTGCTCCCTGACATTCTCAAATTTCAAGCATATTACAAGTGTCTTCCACAATGAAGATGGTAAGAAAATACTTACTAAGTTCGCCTGTTGTTTCTTTGTCTCCCATTAATACCTCTCCAGCATCATTTTCCAGTAGTCCAATATCCACCCTCACCTCTGCTTTACTCTTTATATATCTGAAAAATCCTCTGATATCCTCTTGATATTATTGGCTAGTTTACCTTCATATTTCATCTTTTCTCTCCTAATGTCTTTTTAAGTTGCCTTCTGTTGGTTTTTAAAAGCTTCTGAATTCTCTAATTTCTGGTATATTACATGCCCGCTCTTTTGCTTTTGTGCTGTCTTTGACTTTCTTGTCAGCCACGGTTGCTTCAGCCTCCCTTTAGAATACCTCATCATCTTTGGAATGTATTTATCCATCGGTTTCTGCATCACCCTTAGGCTACTGCTTTGCTGCTGTCATCCCTGCTAGTTTTGCTTCACAATGAACTTTGTCCAGTTCCTCTCTCATGCCTCTTTAATTTCCTTTTACTGTACTGTAATACTGATACATTGGACCTTATCATCTCTCCTCTCACACTGCAGGGTGAATTCTATCATCCTGTGATCACTGTTTCCTAAGGATTCCTTTACCTTAAGCTGACCAAATCAAATCTAGTTCATTAAACACCGCCAAATCCAGAGCTGCCTTTCCTCAAGTTGGCTCACCCACAGATTGTTTTAAAAAGCCTTCTCATGGACATTCTACAAATGCCCGCTCTTGAGATCCAGCACCAACCTAGTTTTCCCATCCTACCTGCTCATTGAAATCTCCCATGACTATCATATCATTGTCTGTATTACATCCCTATTCTATTTCCTGTTGATATTATTGACCCATGTACTGTCCAGGAATTTGTATATAACTCCCATTGGGATCTTTTCACCCTCCTAATTTCTTTTCTTTTTACAATATTTTTATTCAGAAGAAAAAAAACAAGATTTACAGAGTGCAACACATAGATACATCTCAACATAACTTGTGTACATTCATATATTGTAATAAAATTGATCAAAATGTTATAGCATAACACATAAAGGTATACCACTCTGTAATCAAAAATTTAAAGATAAGTCATGCATCATAAAATAAATTTTTTATATAAAAAAAGTCAACCTCCTACCAACTACCAAAGAAAAAAGCTGATGGATGACAATGGATAATTAGAAAAAAAACATATTCACTTACGAAGAGAAGTTAAAAATATACATAAAAGTCTGTGCACTGTTAAACTTTATAAATTGGAAAAGTCATTTAGGAAAGGTCCCCAGATATCATAAAAAGATTGTTTTGAATTTAAGACTGAGCAGCGGATCTTTTCTAAATTTAAATAAGACATAATATCACGTAGCCATTGAAGATGTGTCGGAGGGGTCGACTCCTTCCATTTAAGCAAGATTGCTCTTCTTGCTAAAAGAGAGGTAAAAACTAAAACCTGTAGGTCAGGAATATTTAAAGTTATATCTTCATTTGCAATAATACCAAACAAGGCAGTAAGGGGATCTGGGTCAAATTGGACGCTAAAAAGTTGAGAGAAGGTATGAAATACTTCCTGCCAAAACTTTTCAATTGTAGGGCAAAACCAAAACATATGAATTGAAGAGGCATCAGCAGAGTTGCATTTATTACAAAGTGGAGAAACATTCGGGTAAAAACTGGAGAGCTTCTGTTTAGAAATGTAAGCTCTATGAACCACTTTAAATTGTAGAAGAGAATGCCGATTTCCTGGACGATCTTTTAAATTTAAAACCTTTTGTTAATGGTTCTATTACTGGTATCTATAACTTGTTGATTGATTCTAGACAAGACTTTTTAGATTAAATAAAAAAAGCTTGGGAGGATGACCTAAATTGTCAGATTTCTGATGATAGATGGAATAAAATTCTTAAACGGGTTAATAAATCATCTTTCGGTGCTCGTCATTCTCTTCTACAATTTAAAGTGGTTCATAGAGCTTACCCTTCTAGTTTCTTAACTTTACCCACAAGCATTTGACATCTTTCCATCCTATGTCACCTCTTTCTAAGGATTTGATTTCATTTTTTACCAACAGAGCTACCCCACTCACTTTGCCTACTTGCCTGTCCTTTTTGATATAATGTGCATCTTCAGAGTTTAAGCTCTCAACTATGATCTTCTTTCTGCCACAACTCAGTGATGCCCAAAATGTCATAACTGTCAATTTCTAACTGAACTACAAGATCATCTACCTTACTCGTTATACTGAATGCATTCAAATCTCTCTCACTCTCTCTCTCTCTCTCTCTCTCCACCCCCCCCCCCCCCCACCCATCTGAAGAGCCACGAGAACCCGGACCTCCGAAGGTGAGCTGAGTTCTTAGGCCGCATCCTTGGCATGTCGAGTAACGGCCAGTCGTGAAACCCTGAGAGCGGGTCCCATTCCCGCAAAGAACCGCAGTCAGCGTGTAACTCCAGGTCAGGGTCTTCAAAAGAACCCTGAAGGGGAAAAATAGAGATATTAAAGGTGGAAATAGAGCTGTTCTGAGGATACAAGCAAAGGAGTCGCTGATTAGCGCCATCATAACTAAGCTCTGGCCTCATGGTTGGGAAAAAGGGGACTGGAGAGAGGAGAGAGTGGGAAGAGCCAGAGACACATTCTGTAATGGTCAATAAACCAATTTTCTGGAATCAAATGACCTTGCCTGGTGATTCAGGGTTGGAGGTGTCTGCACCCGTGGCACCCCCCCCCCCCCCGCTGGCACTCTTTCTCTGTCACCTGCTCCACACCCGTCCCATGACACTCCTGCCCATTCCCGACATCTTTTGCTCTCATCAGATTTACAAACTCGCTCCCCGCTTCACAAAAACAGTACTGTGGAAAAGTCTCAGTTACTCCTTGCTCTATACAGTATGTATGGGCCCAAGACTTCGGCACAGTACTGTATAACACCTTCCGTCCTGTATTAATCACCCTTTTCAATTTTACCTCACGTTGTACTTCACCTCAACCCACTCACTGCAATTTTGTCCTATCATCTGCCTATCCTTTCTCGCAGTTTCACTACGCACTGCATCCACTTCTATACCAAATGTCCACAATCAGCCCTATCACTGTGGTTCCCATGCCCCTGCCAACTTAGTTTATACCATCCCCAACAGCTCTAACAAATATACTCAAAAGGATTTATTTGTACAGGTAATACCTTCCCTAGAAGAGATCCCAATGATCTAGATATCTGAAACTCTGCCCCCTGCACCACTTCCTCACCCACTCATTCATCTGTACTATTATCCTATTCCTGCCCTGACTAGCACACGGAACTAGGAATGATCCAGAGTTTACCATCTTGGAGGTCCCGATCTTCATCCTCTTCCTTATCTCTCTATGCTCATGCAAGGGACCTCTTCCCCCTTTCCCAATCCTACGTCATTGGTGCCAATGTGTACTGAGACTTCTGGTTGCTCACCCTCCCTCTTGAGAATCTTCTGAAGCCACTCTGAGACATCCTGGTTTCTAGCACTTGGGAGGCAGCACGTCATCCTGACTTCTCTTTCGCAGCCACAAAATCTGCTGTCCATCCTCCTGATTATTGAGTCTCCTGTCGCCATTGCTCTCCCTGACTTTACCCTTCCCTTCTGAACCTCAGAGCTACCCACAATGCCTCAGACCTGGCTGCTGCTGCTGTGCCCAGATAGGTAATTTTCCCCAAGTGTCATGCAAAGGAGTATACTTGTTGCTGAGGGGAATGGCCACAGGGGAAACCTGCACGGACTGCCTACCCCCCTTACTTCTCCCGGTGGTCTCCCATCTACAATCTGAAGCCTGCACTCTGGGTGTGACGGGACCACCTCAGTATAATTGCCATCTAGGAAGTGTTCAGCCTCCCAGATTGTCCTGAGTGTCTCCAGCTCCAGTTCCCTGACTCAGGAGATGAAATCGAGTGCATTTATAACTCTAACTTCTCAAGCTTAAGTTCTAGCATTTGCTTGTTCTCTCCTCAATTTCCACATTATTCTTTTTGTAACATGTTTTAGCCCATTCAATCTATCAAAGTCACCTTAAAATACCTTTTATGTTCCCCAGAAGTATTCTCTCGTACTCTATTTTACCCTTACCTTGATCATTTTCCTGGTTTGTTTTATATGCGTTCCTTTCCTAATATTCTAGAATCTAAGGTGCCCAACACTTTTGTGCAGCACTGTACGTGTGAATGTGGAGCAGAAAGCGAGTTTGTTCATCCGGCAGGAGTAAAGCCTGTTGGGAAAGGCGAGGGTGGAGCACCCTGGAAGGGGTGTGGGACAGCTGCCAGAGAGGGTGCCATAGATTCCTCTCTCCCTCTCCTCTTCCCACTCTCAGTCCACGATAGAGGCCCACATCACAATCAGGTTTATTATCACTCGCATATGTCATGAAATGTGTTTTTTTTTTGTGGCAGCAGTACAGTGCAATACATTAAATTACTACAGTACTGTACAAAGATCTTAGGCACCCTAGGTATAGTGAATTAAATTGAATTGAATTGAATTGAATTGACCTTAATTTCTTATATCCTTCACATACATGAGGAGTAAAAATCTTTATGTTACATCTCCATCTAAATGTGCAATCATAGTAATTTATAATAAATAGAACAGTCAGTGTAACATAGAAATACATTCAAATCACCGTGAGTTCATCAGTCTGATGGCCTGGTGGAAGAAGCTGTTCCAGCGTCTGCTGGTCCTGAATTTTATGCTGCAGTACCGTTTCCCAGATGGTAGCAACTGGAATAGATTGTGGTTGGGGTGACTTGAGTCCCCAATGATCCTTTGGGCCATTTTCACACCTGCCTTTGTAAATGTCCTGAATTATACGGAAGTTCACAACTACAGGTGCACTGGGCCGTCCGCACCACTCTCTGCAGAATCCTGCGATTAAGGGAGGTACAGTTCCCATTCCAGGCAGTGAGACAGCCAGTCAGGATGCTCTCAATCGTGCCGCTATAGAAAGTTCTTAGGATTTGGGGACCCATACCAAACTTCCTCAACCGTCTGAGGTGAAAGAGGCGCTTTTGTGCCTTTTTCACCACACAGCTGGTGTGTACAAAGCGCGTAAGGTCCTTGATAATATGGATGCCAAGGAACTTAAAGCTGTTTACCCTCTCAACCCCAGATACATTGATGTCAATAGGGGTTAGCCCGTCTCCATTCCTCCTGTAGTCCACAACCAGCTCCTTTGTTTTTGCAACATTGAGGGAGAGATGTGTCAGAGAGATATATATGTGCCAAAGACGTTTGAATGGTAGTGAATACCAATTCAATATCTAAATAAAATGATTGTAAGGCAGGCAATGCAAATCTGAAATTAATGGAATATACTAAGAATAGAAGTGCAACATTCAGGAAGCAAGCACTGTGACATCATAGAACATAGAGGAATACAACACAGGACGAGTCCATTTGGCCACAGTGTTGTACCAAGCTAGTTAAATGCCTAACCAATCTAATCACGTCTTCCTTCACAAATTCCATATCCATTTGTTTTCAGCATGTTTATGTCTATCTAAGATCCTCTTAAACATTTTTATGATATTTGCTTCCACTACCACTCTGTCAGAACTTTTCAGGCACCCACCAATCTCTGTGTAAAAACAACTTGCCGCAAGTCCTTTGAACTTACCCCCTCTCAGCTTAAATTCTTGTTCTCTATATCAGACATTTTGAGCCTGGGGGAAAAAGATAACAGCAATTTGTTCCAGCAGTACAGTGTAATGCATAAAAAATTACTATGTTATAAAAATTACATACAAATAATGCATAAAAGTGAGATACTGTTTATGGTTCATAAACTATTCAGAAATCTGATGGCAGAGGGAAACAAGCTGTTTCTATAATGTTGAGTGTGTTTCTCCATGATGGTAATAATGAGAAGAGGGCAAATTCTGGATGGTGTGGCTCTTGAGACACCACCCTTGATGGTGAGGAGCTGGTGGCCATGATAGAACTGGCTGAGTCCACAACTGTTTTCCCCATTGCATTGGAGATTCAGGTGGTGATGTAACCGGTCAGAACGTCTGTGAAGGTTTTCAGTTATCCAGGTCATTGTAAGACAAGTACTTGTAAATCAAAGCAACTGGGCTTGCTATGTTGTCTAGAGGACATTTCACCACTCATCCAAGGTACTTCTTTAGTTCTGATCCATGGTGGGTAGTTTCCCAGCTTATAAACTTTGTGCAACACATACAAAATGCTGGTGGAACGCAGCAGGCCGGGCAGCATCTATAGGAAGAAGCGCTGTTGACGTTTCCGGCCGAGACCCTTCGTCAGTACTGATCAGGACTTGTGGCAAGTCTTTTTTAGCACAGAGGTTGGTGGGTGCCTGAAAAGTTCTGCCAGAGTGGTAGTGGAGGCAAATATTATAAACAACTCTGTGAGTTGTTTAAAGGTATAGCAATCACATGAGGGTTGTTAAGAGTCATAGAGGTAATGAGAGGGCCATTAGTCTTATCTTTGCATGAATAGATCTGCAAACTGTTGTAGAGACATTAGGACCATCTTTGTCAACTTGAGACCCCAACCATGAACAGAGGAGGTGGGGTACAACACCACCTATCAGCTACTTACAATGCAGTCCTAACATCTCCTCCTTGACCCTCAGGTGAGTGGACATGGCAATGGACTTGTCCATTATGGGAAAGGAAAAAATCTTGCAATAGCTTGGCCATCTACCCTTCAAAGATTCAAAGTACACTTATGATCAAAGTATGTATGCAGTATACAGCCCTGAGATTTGTCTTCTCACAGGCAGTCACAAAACTAAGGAATACCAATTTTATAGAGCTTTTCAAGGACGTTACCAGGAAAGTGGTTGAAGTCAAGGCAGTGGACTTTAGAAAGCACTTGACAAGGTCCCACATGGGAAGTTGGTCAAGAAGTTTCAGTCGCTCGGCATTTAAGATGAGGTAGTAAATTGGATTAGACATTGGCTTTGAGGGAGATGCTGAAGATTGGTAGTAGATGTTTGCCTCTCTGACTGGAGGCCTGTGACTAGTGGAGTGTTGCAGAGATCAGTACTTGGTCCATTGTTGTTTGTTACATAATCTGGATGATAATGTGGTTAACTATAACAGCAAATTTGCAGATGGCACCAAGTTTGGGGGGTGTACTGGACAGTGAGAAAGGCTATCATGGTTTGCAGGGGGATCTGGATCAGCTGGAAGAATGGGCTGAAAATGGCAGATGAAATTTAATGCAGACAACTGCAAGGTGTTGTACTTCAGTAGGACCAACCAGGGTAGGTCTTACACAGTGAATGGGAGGGCACAAGTGGTGTATGCAAGCTTGGTTTGAATGTTTAAGCGAAGTATGGATAGATACATGGATAGCAGGGGAATGGAGGACTATGGTCCTGATGCCGGTTGATGGCAGTAGGAAGTTTAAATGGTTTTGGCATGGACTAGATGGGCTGAAGGGCCTATGTCTGTGCTATATTTTTCTATGACCATGGAACCTGTTCAAAGAAAATATCTAACACCCAATGCAGAAAAAAGAAAAAATCACGTAAAATGTCCTTGCCTACCATCCCACCAGACTCCACATCCAGCACATAATCCTCCAGAATTTCTGCCATCTTCAGCAGGATCCCACCATCAAGCACATCGTTCCCTTTCCCCCTCCTTCACCTTCTGCTCTCCGCAGGGATCGCTCCCTATGTAACTCCCTTGTCCATTCGTCCCTCCCCACCAATTTCCCTTCTGGCACTTATCCTTGCAAGCTGAACAAGTTCTATACCTGCCCCTACACCTCCTCCCTCACTGCCATTCGGGGCCCCAAACAGTCCTCCAGCTGGGGCAACACTTCATCTCAGACATTGTTGGGGTCATCTGCCGTATCTGGTGCTCCCGCTATGGCCTGCTGTATATTGGGGAGACCCGACACAGCTTGGGGGACCGCTTTGCCGAATCTGCCAGAAAAAGCAGGATCTCCCAGTGGCCACCCATTTTAATTCCACTTCCCATTCCCACTCTGACATGTCAGTCTACGACTTCCTCTACTGTCCTGATGAGGCCACACTCAAGTTGGAGGGGCAACACCTTATATTCTGTCTGGGTCGCCTCCAACCATATAGCATGAACGTTGATTTCTTGAACTTCAGGTAAAGCCCTACCCCATTCTCCTTCACCATTGCCCATTCCCATTTCCCTCTCTCAACTTATCTTCTTGCCTGCCTATCACCTCCACCTGATGCTCCTTCCCCTTTTCCTTCTTCCATGGCCTTCTGTCCTTCATCAGATTCCCCCTTCTCCAGCCCTGTATCTCTTTCATGAATCAACTTCCCAGCTCTTTACTTCACCCCCTCACCCTTCGGGTTTCAGCTATCACCTTGTGCTTCTTCCTCCCTTCTCCCTACTTTCTTACTCTGACTCCTCAGCTTTTTTCCCATCCTGCTGAAGGGTCTCAGTCTGAAACATCGACTGTTTACTCTTTTCCATAGATGCCGCCTGACCCACTGAGTTCCTCCAGCATTTTGTGTGTGTTGCGTCTAAAACTTCAAACGACATTGACACAGACTAGGAGTGTTCATAAAGTTTAGTTCAGCTCAGTTCAATTTAGCACTGTGTCATTTGATGGCTGCAAGCCACAGAGATTATCCGCCCTGATCAAAATCACACAAAATAGCAATTAAAAAAGGAGTAACCGGAAATCAGAAACACATCATGACATGAACTACAGGCATTCCCTCAATCTGGGAACAAGGTCAGATTAATTTGCATGATACTCACACTTATATAAGGCAATGGAATATTTTTGAATTTGGCTCAACTATAATGTGGTCAGCGCATCATGTGACTATATGATTTCTTCGCTGGACTGCTGCCGCAAAACGACAAATTTCATGCCGTATACAACAGTGATAGTAAACCTGATTCAAATTCTGACGTAAATATAAACCAAATATAGCACCTGTGAGGTGCTGTGCTGATCTTGACTGACTGGTTGCCACACACTTTATGGAAAAAAAATCAAATTACACAGGACTACGCGAGGTGCTAGTGAGCCATCGGAAACTTCTAGATGTCAAAAGGAGGCAGTGATTAGAAAATACACACTTCTGGAGGTAAGTTCAGTTGATGAAAATAGCAAGGTATTCAAAACATTTTTATGAGTAAGACAAATTCAAAATTCCAACACTTTGTTTTAGGCTCTAAATCTCAGATACCCCCAATGAAAACCAAATTCCTTTTTAGTTCGAATCAGTGACTCATTAGAATAACCTTTATTTCTCCAATTTCTCTCACTAATTAGATCTAGTATTATTTCCTATTTAAAAGGTTACAGACTAATATTTGCCTTTTTATTTATTCCTAGTTGTTTATGAAACTAATTGAATTCCTAATTTTAAGTATTATGGTAAACTTCAGTTTCAGTTTCAGGCCAGTGTGTCTACAACTTCAAAACCAGCCCCCCAAATACACAGCTTAACTCCTTTCATGACAATTCTCCAACATCGTACCTTTTAAACAAAGTAAATCTCATTGAGTTACTTATCAAAGTCTTTGCAAAAATAATCATTTCTTCCAGAAAATCAAATTCAGATCCTTTGATTGAGAATTAAAATTATACATCTGACCATATTAAATCCTTAACGTTTTGAAGCATTCTGTTCCTGCGCTGGTTCTTCGATTTGGGTTTCTTGGTTCATTGAATGAAATGGTGGGTCATCCACAGAAAGTCGACTTATAATACTTACACAACAAAAACCTGACCAAATCCCTTGGTATGATTTAACAGAACTAATACCCAGCTTTACAGTAGACATCTTAGAAGTCCGTCTCTGCCGATTTTGACTCACTATAGCTGCTGCTAGTTACAGCTGTAGCTTCAATAAATTTTGTATCAATATCGTCTCTGCTCCAGGGGCTTCACCCTGAGAATTTCCAGTAAGTAGGGTAGAGATACTAGCTACTAATTCCATTTTTTATGGTTTATATCTTTAGTTAGTTTCTATAGTTTTCTGCATTTCTGTCACTTGTCCACACCTGCGTCAGCCACGTCTCGTTCTTGCATAGCTGTTTTTTTCCATGTTCCTTTTTTTTTATTTTGGTAAATCTCATTTTTATCCCTTCACTGGTGGAGCTTTCTAACATTACATCTTTGGGTTTAATTAATCTGGGTTACACAAAGCACTGCAGAAATACTTCGCTGTATCTCTATTTAGTTCTGCATTTTTCTGTGGAGTTCAGCAGTTTAATTTTATTGCATTTGCTGGGAGCTGCCTCAGATTGGCTCGAGAAATGGTGAAGTTCAGACCAATGTTGACGCCTTCACCAACGTTGAAGGCCTCCTGTTCTACCAGTTTAGAAGGAAGGAATAAGTGCAGGAAAATATCATGAATTTCTAGATCTATATGTTGTGGAACCAACCAGGGAACAAGTTGTTATCAATCATTTTTATGCAATAAGAAAAGTTTAATTAATGATTTTGCTGTCAATAGGCCTTCAAAGAAGACTGACCATAATGTGATAGAATTTTACACTGAGTTTGAAATTCATGGAGACATAGGGTCATACAGCATAGTAACAAGCCTTCTGGCCCAACTCCCCATGCCAACCAAGATTCTCATCTAAGAAAGTCTAGCTATTGTCTACATTTGGATCATTATACCTTTCATGTCTATGTACTTGTCCAAGAGCATTTCAAATGTTGTGAACAGACCTGCTGCAACTACTTCCTCTGGCAGCTCATTCCATATACTGACCATATGAAGAAGTTGCCCCCTCAGGTTCCTATTAAATCTCTTCCCACTTACCTTGAACCTATGCTCTCCAGTCCTTGATCCCCAACCCTGAGAAAAAGACTGTGCACACTAACCCTATTGGTGTCCCTCATGATTTCACACATAAAGACCTTGCTGCCCCCCTCACTGGACCCCCTGCAGTTTGCGTACCGTCCCAACCACTCAACAGATGACGCCATTGCCACCGCCCTCCACCTGACCCTTACCCACCTGGACAAAAAAGACACATACGTTCGAATGCTGTTCATAGACTTCAGTTCAGCATTCAACACAAACATTCCTCAGCACCTGATTGGAAAGCTGAAACTGCTAGGCCTGAACACCTCCCTCTGCAACTGGATCCTAGACTTCTTGACTGGGAGACCTCAGTCAGTCCGGATCGGGAGCAGCATCTCCAACACAATCACACTGAGCACGGGGGCCCCCCAGGGCTGTGTACTCAGTCCACTGTTGTTCACTCTGCTGACCCATGACTGTGCTGCAACATACAGCTCGAACCATATCATCAAGTTTGCCAATGAAACGACCATGGTGGGTCTCATCAGCAAGAACGATGAGTCAGCTTACAGAGAGGAGATGTAGTGGCTAACGGACTGGTGCAGAGCCAACAACCTGTCTCTTAATGTGAACAAAACAAAAGAGCTGGTTGTTGACTTCAGGAGAGCACAGAGTGACTACTCTCCACTGAACATCGACGGCTCCGCCATTAAGATCATTAAGAGCACCACATTTCTTGGTGTTCACCTGGCGGAGAATTTCACCTGGTTCCTCAACACCAGCTCCATAGCCACAGCATCTCTACTTTCTGCGAAGGCTGAGGAAAGTCCAATTCCCACCTCCCATCCTCATCACATTCTACAGGGGTTGTATTGAGAGCATCCTGAGCAGCTGCATCACTGCCTGGTTTGGGAATTGCACTGTATCAGATTGCAAGACCCTGCAGCGGATAGTGAGGTCAGCTGAGAAGATCATCGGGGCCTCTCTTCCCGCTTTTACAGACATTTACACCACACGCTGCACCCGCAAAGCTAACAGTATTGTGAAGGACCCCATGCACCCCTCACACCCCTCACACAAACTCTTCTCCCTCCTGCCTTCTGGCAAAAGGTACCAAAGCATTCGGGCTCTCACGACCAGACTGTGCAACAGTTTCTTCCCCCAAGCCATCAGACTCCTCAATAGCCAGAGTCTAGACTGACATCTACATTATTTATTATTATATTGTAATTTGTCCTCTACTGTGCCTATTGTCTTGTTTATTAATTATTGTACTGCCCTGCACTGTTTTGTGCACTTTATGTAGTCCTGTGCAGGTCTGTAGTCTAGGGCAGTTTTTATGTTGTTTTACGTAGTCTAGTGTAGCCTTGTGCTGTCTCACATAGTCTAGTGTAGTTTTGTGTTGTTTCATGTAGCACCAGAGTCCTGGAGGAACGTTGTTTCATTTTTACTGTGTACTGTACCAGCAGTTTGTGGTCAAAATGACGATAAATTTGACGCGACTTGACTTCTAAAAGACCACACCTTATTCTCCTGTGCTCCAGTGAAAAAATCCCAGAATATGCTCAAACTTTCTCCACAGCACTCTCCCTCAAGTCTCTGCCACATCCTTGTAAATCTCCTCTGCACCTTTTCCTACAGTAGGGTAATCAAAACTGAACAAGTGATGTGCTTCATATGGTGGGGTGGAGATACGTCTACTAAAGGGGGTGTAAGGGTAGCCTGTAGATCACCCTTGGGCAAGGCATAGTAACCAGCCTGGCACCCTTCCCCCCCACCCACCCAGTCGTATGAGCAGCTGGTGCATATCAGAAGTCCTGGTTATGTGACCACTGTTGTCAGGCAAATGATCTCTGAAGAGTATTGATAATGACTGGGGGTCATCCATCTTATAAAAATTTGCCAGGAACAATCATGGTCATGAGACCATGATCACCCATGTCATATGACACGGCTCATAATGATGATGATGTGCTTTAATATAAACTAGAATTCCTACTTCCAAGCAAATTAAAATATGAAGTGAAAAGAGGAGAGTTAGCTGTGATTGTTTAGGAAAGAGTGATGACAGACAGGATGATAGATAGACAATGGCTAACATAAAAACAAGCTAAGTCCACCCACGGATGGCAAGAGAAATTAAAAATGACATTAAATTAATGGAAATTTCTGTGAAAGGCTATGAAGTAGCAGTAGCCCTAAGAGCTGAGAGCATTTGAGAAATCCGCAGAGAACCAAGAAATTGTTCGAGAAAACCAAGGTAGAATGTAAGAGTGAGAGGGCAGGAAATATAAATCTGTCTATAGGAATGGGAAAGGAAAAGCTTAACAAATGAAAACTATTATCCTTTAAGAGAGAAATAGCTTGTAATGGGGAATAAACAAAATTCAGAGGAATTAAACAATTACTTTGTGTTTGCACAGAGAGAAAACACAAAACTGCTATTGGAAATACACGAGAGAACCAAGGATCTGGGGAAAAGAAGCAAGTGAAGGCGATCAAAATTAGTGAAGGGGGTGAGACTAACAGCCAAGGAGTCAATGATCCCCATCCAAGAAATTCTAAGGAGGGGCAATTGTTGCTCTGGCTATCTTTATCAAAGTCTATAAATCCCAGAATTGTTCCTGTGAAGTGAAGAGTAGCAGTTGTGACCCAACTATTTAGGATGTGTGGGAAAGGGAAAAAGACAGGGAAGTACAGACCGATCAGTCAGGCAAAGTACTGGAGAGTTTAACATCAGTAGCTGAGCGAAGGGCGCTGAGTAGGCTACGGTCAATTATGGATAACTCTGAACATCCTCTACATAGCACCATCCAGAGACAGAGAAGCAGTTTCAGCGACAGGTTACTATCGATGCAATGCTCCTCAGACAGGATGAAGAGGTCAATACTCCCCAATGCCATTAGGCTTTACAAGTCTACCACCAGGACTTAAGAACTTTTTAAAAGCTATTATTAATGCTTTTTGAGATAGTGATTTAGATGCATATCATATTTTTTTTTACTGAGTTAAGTATTGTATGTAATTAGTTTTGCTACAACAAGTGTATGGGACATTGGAAAAAAGTTGAATTTCCCCATGGGGATGAATAAAGTATCTATCTATCTATCTATCTATCTATCTATCTATCTATCTATCTATCTATCTATCTACTGTCAGTGGCGGGGAAGATTCTGGAGTCCATAGTGAAGAACGAAATAATAAAATCAGTGATTTACATCGGTAGAAGGTCAGTGATGAATTTGATGAAGAGCAGTGCAGGGCGAATGGGCTACACCTACTAATTCTTATGTGTTATGTTCTTATTTCTGTTAGTAAGAGCCCACTTTGTTTTTCTGTCTACTGTGAAACAGGAAAGAACTAAACCTTAATGCTGCCTCATTAAGGAAAACAGTCGTACACAAGTGAACAAATTTGCCTTATCTTATTTTACTTTTTTGTGTGTGGATGCACTTCTAGCCAATCAGTAGAGGAATAAAAAAATGTTGACCTATTAACTTGTGGTTGCTATGACAACTGGAAGTAGCTGGAATAGTCAATTATTACCTCAAGGGGAAGGTCTATAAAAGATTTATATTTCATTTAAAGCCGAAGCAGTTTATCTGCTGGAGGAAGGACACCTTACAGAGAGCTCGCACAATAGACCAGTGGAAGGTGGACCCTCTGTGTACTCATTGCGGTCAGTGAGGCTTCACGGTGCAGGAATTCTCTGCAGGCCTCACTTTTCAAAACCATTGCAAAGAGTAATTTAAAACCATTTAAAGGAGTACAAAGAAAAGCTGTCAGATGTTTTGTTTGTCACCATAGTGATAACCATTTATTTATTTAAAGATATGCACAGGTCCAGCCCAAAGAGCCACAATCCCATCTACCACTTACCTAACCCTAACCTAATCAAGTTACAATGACCAATTAACCAACTCACTGGTATGTCTTTAGACTGTGGGAGGACACCAAAACAACCATTTAGTACCAGAGTAATATACAAGATATTTGTTAGTTATGAATGACAAACACACTCATCTTCTCTGGCCTGATGCCTCATTCATTTTGATTCTGACCACTCTGTACCAGTTACATTAACATCTTTAGATGGTATCATTCTCAATTATCCCCTGATTCCCACCATCCTCTCCTCTGGCCAAGTGAGATGGAACTCCAGCTCCATTGTCCTTTGTCTGATGAAGTGTTTTGCAACTCTGACAAACTTCTCTAGATTCAAAATGGAGAGTATCACAGCCTGGTACGGAAACACCAATGCCCAGGAATGATATAACCCAGTCTATCACAGGCAAAGAACTCTCCACCTTTGACCTGAAGAACTGCTTTAAGAAAGCAGCATCCATCATCAAAGGTCCCTACCATTCAGGTCATGCTCACTTCTCTTGATTACCATCAAGCAGAGGTACAGAAGCCTTAGATCCCACAACACCAGGTTCAATAACTACTCTGAACTCTGAGTCTCTATGACCCACAGACTCACTTACAATTCATGTTCTCAATATTTATTGCACAGGTTAGTAACACATACATAATTTAATTATTCATTTATCTTGAACTTTGAATAAGCCACTCTCTATTCTTCTTTGCTCGATATAGTCCATTACAGGAAATAAGTTACCAAGTTTTATTGAGCTTAAACAATTTGATTCAATCTTTCCTTATTCTGTGCACTCAGGGGATTACAGTCTTTGCAACTCGCCCTCTTGATTTTATCCTTAATGTCACACTATTGATTCAATGTTCTGATTCAACTAGTAATCGATAGGAATAAAGGGAGCCTTTGCTGGTTGTCTACAGGTGAGTAGTGGTGTTCTGCTGGGGTCAATATTGGGTCTGCTTCTTGTTGTGTTATATGTCAATGGTCTGGATGATGGAGTTGATGGCTTTGTGGCCAGGGTTACAGATGATACAAAATATGAGGATAGGCTGGTAATATTCAGAAAGCAGGGAGCCTGCAAAAGGACTAAGACATATTAGGAGAATTGGCAAAGAAGTGGCAGATGGAGTATAGTGCAGGGAATTTAAAGGTCATGAAGTTTACTAGAAAGAATAATGGTATAGATTATTTTCTAAATGGGGGTGCATTTAGAAATCAGAAGTGGAAATGAACTTGGGGAGGTTTCCCTAAAGGTTAACTTGCAGTTGAGCTGGTGGTAAAAACTCAAAAAAACAAGCAGAGGATTTATAATGTGTTGTTCAGAGCACACTTGGATTATTGAGCTGTTTGGAGCTTCTTGTCTAAGAAAGGATTTACAGCCATTGAAAGCTCATGAGAATAATCCCAGGAATGACAGGGTTAATGTATGAGGTGTGTTGGGTGGCTCTTGGCCTGACTCATTAAAGTTTAGAAGAATGAGGGGAACTTTATTGAAAACTACCAAGCATTGAAAGACCTAGACAGAAAGGAAGTTTCTTACAGTGAGGGATTCTAAGACCAGAGGGCACAGCCGTAGGACAGGAGGATGTCCCTTTAGACCAGAAGTAAGGAGGAATTTCTTTAGCCACAGGATGGAGAATCTGTGGAATTCATTACCACATGTCTGTAGAGGCCAGGTCATTGGTATACTTAAAAACGTGGATTAATAGGTTCTTGATTAGAAAGAGCACGAAAGATTATAGGGAGAAGGTAGGAGAATGGGGTTGAGAAGGATAACAAATCAGCCATGATGGAATGGTGGAGTAGACTTGATGGACTGAATGGTCTAATTATGTTCCTCTGCCTTATGGTCTTATGGCCTTTTGTAACCCCCTCTACGGTCTGTCCTAGCTACTTGGGATGCAGTGCCCAGAACGTAACACAGCAGGTCAGAAAGATCACTGACAACATAGTTTTGTTAATCAAATGAACTTTTGGGACAGCTTAATTATTACGTTTTTAAAATTCAAACCAGTTATAAAATTAAAACCAAGTAACATAATACCTGCGATAAGTTGCGTGAAGTTCTTTTGTAAATATGATGCAATTTACGTAACTGAGTTGATCTATCCCTTGAAGAGAACGTAAGCTTCAAATACATGTGCTCTGTAGGATTCAATGGAGTCTTGACCTCACAATCTACCTCGCTATGACTTTGCACCTTACTGTCTACCTGCACTGCCTTTTCTCTAACTGGACCTCTTCGGTTCTTGTTTTAACTAGTACTATCTCAAAGCACTGTTATAATGAATCAATCTGAACGAACGGTATACATGTCAAGCTTTTCACTGGACCTCAGTACGTGTGACAATAGTAAACCAATTTACCAGTTTACTGTGACGTCAAATTTCCCTGAAACAGCTCAGAGTATGTATTGACTTTACACGCATATAATTTTGAGCATTCTGGAGGATGGGACAGGAGATGATGTGAAGTATTGAATGGAGGTGTCTGACCCTTCTGTAATTTTATTATACAACACAAACAGAGAAAATATGCTTTGCAATTTCTGGCTGCATACTGGAATAGATTGCACCACCTGAACACAAAGATTGCAGCTCTCGGCATCACAGAGAATCACAGAAGTGTACAGTACTGGAACAGACCCCTGTCAGTGCTGACCAGGGTACCATTCTACACTAAACCCATCTGTCACATTAGGCCTGTGTCCCTTTTACTCAGAATCAGGTTTAATATTACTGAATTACTGAAATTTGTTGTCTTTGCAGCAGTAGTCCAATGCAGTATATAATAAAAGAAAAAAAAATGTGAGTTACAGTAAGTATATATATATTTAACAGTTAAATTAGATAAAAGTAAAAATAAAAGAGTACTGAGGGAGTGGTCTTGTGTGCAATGTCCATTCAGAAATCGAATGGCAGAAGCTGTTCCTGAGTTGTTGAGTCTATATCTCCTTCCTGATGGTAGCAATGAAAACAAGGCATGCCTGAATGATGGGGATCCTTAATGATGGATGTAGCTTTTTTAAGTCATCACTCCTTGAAGATGTCCTGGATACTACGCAGGCTAGTGCTCATGTTGGAGCAGACTAAAGTCACATCTTTTTGTAGATTATTTCAATCCTGTGCAGTAGCCCCCCAATCCCCCATACCAGATGGTGATGTAGCCAGTCAGAATGTTCTCCATGGAACATCTGTAGAAATTTGCAAGTGTCTTTGGTGGCATACCAAATCTCCTCAAACACCTAATGAAATATAACCACTGTTGTACCTTCTTTGTAGCTGCATTGAGATGTTGGGCCCAGGCCAGATTCTCAGAGATATTGACACCCAGGAACTTGAAATTGTTCACTCTTTCCACTCCAGGTCATTCTATGAGGACTGGTCTGTGTTCCCTCATCTAATCCTTCTGAAATCTACAATCAGTTCCTTGGTCTTACTGACATTGAGTGCAAGGTTGTTGCATATGCAAGTACCTTTCAAAATTATATTAAATATTGCGATAGTGTCTACCTCCATTGAGTTCTTCCAAATATTTATCAGCCTCCGTGTGGCGAATCTTCTCCACAAGTTTCATGGTCCAGAGATCAACAGGGAAGATGGTGTGTACGAGTATCTCAGGAACTGGGCTGAGTTATCTAAGTTTCCATATTTGCAAGAATCTGAATTGTTGGATACCATTTTGAAGTTGAATCCTTTAGTGACAGTTCCATTAGTAGAATTTATAATTTATTTTTATTACAAAAAGAGAACCTCTCACTAAAGATTAAACAAGATTGGGAGAGAGAACTTAATATGACCTTTGTTAATGAAGATTGGTTGCGAGTTTTGAAAAAGGTAAATTCTTCTTCTATATGTGCCAATCACTGTTTAATTCAATTTAAAGTTGTTCCCTGTTATTGTTTAACAAAGGAGAGACTATCTAAAATATTTCCTAGTATAGACAACTACTGCGATAGGTGTAAAACTAAAGTAGCTACTTTGTCACATATGTTCTGGTCATGTTCTTCATTAAAGTCATTTTGGAAATCTTTATTTTCCACAATTTCAAAAGTGTGAAAACTAATTTACAACCTAATAGATTGACTGTTCTATTTGAAATAGTTCCGCATCATATTCAGGGTATTTCATCTTCAGATCAACGTGTAATTGCATTTGTTACATTATAGGCAAGAAGGACTATTTTATTAAAATGGAAAGATATGTCTGTCCCTACATTAATTGATTGGTTTTCTCAAGTAATGTTATGTCTCAGTTTGGAAAAAATTAGAAGTAGAACTTTTGATCCCCAATTCAATTTTGAGAGAAGATGGGGCTCTTTTGCTAAATATTATCATTTAATTTGAATTATTTTATATGATTTCCTTCCAATTTTATTCTATATAAACACGAATTGGCGGTTGATGATTCTTTTTCTTTATATATATAGATAATGGTAAGATGGATTGCTCTGGGGGTTGATTCCTAATGGGTTTTTTCCCCCTTTTTTTGTAGTTAGTGGGTTTTTTTCCTTAGTTAGACGGGGCTCTTTTTTTCCCCTTCTTTTCCTTATATATATATTTTTTTTTTCATTTTCATATATTACGATCAGCTTTTTTTTCTTCAGCTTTATTAATTGTATACATATTAATTTGCTGAAGTTTTGTATTATTTTATAGCTGTAGAAGATTATGTACCAATAAAAAGATTCTAAAAATGAAAAGGATCTGGGCTGATCAGTGGTGTTGCAGAGAGTGGGTTCAGTTCTGACTTCTGGCACTGTCTGTGTGGAGTCTGCACCTGTTCTCAGCTACCCGCTGCTTCCATTTCCTCTTGAGCCCCAAAGATATGCTGGTTGGTAGGCTAACTGGCTGCCGTAAGTGACCTCCAGTGTAGGCGGCAAATGGAATATTAGGTTTCTTGGAAGGGTTTCTTATCTATTTTCCGTAGTACAAAAAAAAGATTCCAGTATTTGATGGGTTAAGCAAGTGGTAGAGATGGGTATAGAAAATCAAAAAGATACAAACTCAGTTTAAAAGGGCATACATGAAAGCATAGATTACAAGGAAATGGGGCTGCCGTGTGTGTTAGCATGGACTCGATAGACTCCTTCAATGTTGTTAACAAACCTGAAAACATGCAGGAGAATCACATGGTCAGAAGCTGTAACGATATCATTAAGAATAAAAGGAGCTGGAGTAGGCCACTTGATCCCTTGAGCTTGGCTATCAGCTCCATTCTGCTGCCCTATTCCATATAACTTGATTTCATTACTATTGAGAAACCTGTGCATCTTTATTTTGAGAGCAGTCAGTGACTGAACCTCCACAGTTCCTTCACAGAGAGAATGCCAAGTTCTCACCATCATCTGACTGAAGACGTTTCTCCTTGCCTCAACTCCTATATGCCTACCAAGTACTGGAATTTGAAGCCTAAGATGCAATCTAAGATGCCAACTTAGTCTCAACTGTGTTCCCTAATTCCAGATTCCTTAGCCAGGGAAAATACTTCCCCTTTTCTTCTTAAAAAGCTTCAATGAAATCATATCTCATTCCTCTGAACTCTAATGAACAGAAATCTAATTATTATTTAGTGGTTTCTTGAAGGGAATCTTATGTTTTCTGCATAGTACAAAAATATTCCAGTATTTGGTGGGTTAAACAAGTGGTATAGATACGTAGAAGTATCAAAGAAATACAAACCCAATTTAAAGAAGAGTACATAATGGTCATTTCAGTTCTATAATCGGAAAATTCTTGCCAGGTGGGAGCAGCTGCCTGCTGACTAATGAAGTAAAAAGATAGCTTGAATTGCATGTCTAAGGATAGATTAAATCTTCAGATTGATTTTGGGCTCTCTCTAATTTAGTTAAGTCTTTTGGTCAATCTCAAAGCATTTAACAGCCTAAACACAAAACTCATTAGAAGAATTCTCCAAAGGACTGACCAGTGGACCACTTATTGTTGCTGACAATACCAACCAGCTTGCAATGATAAACTACAGCTTGCACTTTGACCCCAACTTAGAGCCACCTCCTGCCATCTGCCCGATTTCAAGTTACAGTGGTATCAATGTGGTTCTTGTTGGCACATGGTGCCGTGACCTCTACCCCATTTCCTCTTCCTCTCTCTCCCCTCTGGCTCTTCCCCATCAAACCTGTGCTGGCAAGCTGTACCCATATGGCCTTGAGATATCAACCTTTTCTTTATAGACTCACCTCTCCCTCAAGTGAGTGCTTAACCTCATTAGATCTGTTGCAATCCTCCTTCTCTTCATTCCTCTGACATCACCTTCCAAGCACTGAACACCAGGTTCACCCCGACACCTACTAAACCAGATCCACTCTCACATTCAGTGTTCTTATTCAGCACAGAGCTTGATTCTTACCTGTTGTTGTATTAGCAGTTGTTTTAATGCTGGAATAGTCTGATGTAGATCATTACAACATATGCACGTCAAAGTTAATTCAATTCAAATACCACCTGGATGGAAAAACATCATGGAGTTGACAGCAAATTGGAGGTTTTTCCAAAGACAGAAGTATACAGTGTATCAATGTGTCAATGGAGCTCTTATTCAAAGTACAAATCCACTAAGTAGATCCAAAGGCAAAATTCACAATACCAATCTCTTCAAAAACACAAGAGATTTTGCAGGTGTTGGAAACCTTGTCCTCAAGTACACTTGGTCAATCTCTGATACTTCTCTCCCCTTTCTTGATCTCTTTGTCTCCATCTCTGAAGACAGACCATCTACTGATATCTTTTATAAACCAACAGACTCTCACAGCCATCTGAACTATACCTCTTCCCACCCCGTCTCTTCTAAAATTGTTATTCCCTTTTCTCAGTTCCTCCATGATCTACAGCAACTGTTCTCAGGATGAGACTTTCCATTGCAGTTCATGTGTGATGTCCTCCTTCTTCAAAGAATAGGGTGTCTCTTCCTGTAGCATTGATGCTGCCCTCAACCACATCTCCTCCATTACCCAGATGTCTGTCCTCACCCCATCTTCCCACCACCATAGTAGGGATAGATTTGCACTTGTCCTCATCTACTACTGCACAAGACTCTACATCCAGCTGCCATAACAGGACTTCTTCATAACTTCTTCCATTTTCAACAGGATCATACCGCCAAACATGTCTTTTCCTTCCCTCCACACCCCACCAACTCTTCGCTTTCTGCAGGGATGACTCTCCCTGTGACTCCCTTGTCCATTAGTTCCTCCCTACTGGTCATCCTCCTGGCACTTACCCTTGCAAGTGGTACAAATACTACATCTGTCCCCTCACCTCTTCCCTCAGCACCAAGCAAGACTCCAAACAGTCCTTCCTAGTGTGGTAACCCTTCATCTGCAAGCCTGTCAGGGTCACCTACTGTTTCCAGTGCTCCCATTGCAGCGTCCTCTACACTGGTGAGGCCCAAAGTAGATTAGAGGACTTCTTTGTCAAGCACCTTTGTTCTTTTTGCAACAGACAGTATTTCCTGGTGATCATCCATCTTAATTCTACTTCCCATTCCCATTCCGACCATGGCCTCCTCTACTGCCATGATCAGGCCATTCTCAGGTTGGAAGAGAAGCACCTCATGTCCCATCTGATTAGCTTTCAACCTGATGGTATAAATTTGGATTTTTCTAACTTCTGGTAAAGTTGTCCCCTCCTATTCCCTGCTGTTTTTTTCCTTTCCACATTCTGACTCCCCTCATACCACTTCTTTTCTCTTCAACTGACTATCACCTTCCTCTGGAGCCCCGCCTTCTTTACTTTCTCCCATGGACCATTTCCCTCTCCCATTAGATTCCTTCTTTTTCAGCTATTTACCTTTTCCACCTGTCACCTCCCAGATTTTCACTTCATCATCCTTCCTCACCTCTCTACCTTTCCCCTCACCCGGCTTCACCTTTAACCTCAAAACTCACACTACAATTATTACCAAAGCATATGTACTAGAACCTTGTGATTCATCTCCTTTCAGGCAGCCACAAAACAAAGAAACCCATAGAAGCTACTAAAAAAGAAGTCCATCAAACGCCCAATGTGCAAAAAAAAGAACAAATTGTGTAAACAATAAAAAGTAAGCAAAATAACATTCCAAGCTAAAGTTCACCAAAGTGAGTTTACAGCCAGGAAGCCAGTCACAGCCAGTCCAGGAGTTAGTTGCAGGCTACAGCCCTAGTTCAGCACAAAGACAGGTAAAACTCGCTGAGCAGCAAGCTGAACACCAGACAATCCCTTGCCTCTGTCCCCGACGCTCTGACATTTTCAATCTGGTGTTATGCTTTAATTGGTCAAAATTTGGCTCATTGAAACCTATTGAATATTGAACATCCTAAATGGATTGGATATAGAGAGGGTATTTCCTACAGTGGGAGAGTCTAGGACCAGTAGGTACTGCCTCAGAATACAAGGATGTCCCTTTAGAACAGGGATGAGGAGAGATTTCTTTACACAGAGTGCGGTGAATATGGAATTCATTGCCACAGATGGCTGTGAAGGCCAAGTCACTAGGTATATTTAAAGTGGAAGTTTTTTTAAACTATGTATTTACAGGATGTGGACATTGCCAGCTAAGCCAGCATTTTGTTGCCCATCCCTGGTTGCCCTTGAGAAGGTGGTGATGAGCTGACTTCTTGAACCGCTGCAGTCCTGAGGTGTAGGTACACCCACAGTGCTGTTAGGGAGGGAACTCCATGATTTTGACCCAGCGACAATGAAGGAATGGTGATATGTTTCCAAGTCAGGATGGTGAGTGACTTGGAGAGGATTTCCAAGTGGAGGTGTTCCCAGGTATCTGCTGTTCTCGTCCTTCTAGATAGTAGTGACCATGGGTCTGCAGGGTGCTGCCTTAGGAACTTTGGTGTGTTGTTGCAGTGCATCTTGTAAATAGTACACTCTGCTGCAACTGTTTGTCGATGATGGAGGGGTTGGAGACTAGTGGAAGTGGTACCAATCATGTTGGCTGCCTTGTACTGGATGGTGTCAAGCTTCTTGAGTGTTGATGGAGCTGCACTCATCAGGCGAGTGGGGAGTATTCCATTACACTCCTGACCTGAGACGTAGATGGTGGACAGGCTTTGGGAAGTCAGGAGGTGAGTGATACACCACAGGATTCCTTGCCTTTGACCTGCTCTGGTAGCCACGGTGCTTGTATGGCCAGACCAGTTCAGTTTCCTGTCAATGGTAACCCCCAAGATGTTGATAGTAGGGGATTCAGTGATGGTGATGCCACTGAATGTCAAGGGGCGATGGTTAGAGCCTCTCTTGTTGAAGATGGTCATTGCTTGGCACTTGCGTAGCCTGAACATTACTTGCCACTTGTCAGCCCATGCCTGGATATTGTCCAGGTCCTGTTGCATTTGGGTATGAACTGCTTCACTATCTGAGGAGTCACACATGGAGCAGAACATTGTGTGGTCATCTGCGAACATCCCCATTTCTGACCTTATGATGGAAGGAAGGTCATTGATGAAGCAGCTGAAGGTGGTTGGTCCTAGGACACTTCCCTGAGGAACTCCTGCAGTGTTGTCCTGAGGATGAGATGATAGACCTCCAACCACCATAACCATCTTACTTTGTGTCAGGTATGATTCCAACCAGCGGTGGGTTTACCCCTAATTCCCACTGAATCCATTTTAGCCAGAACACCTTGATGCCATACTCAGTCAAATGCTGCCTTGATGCTGCGGGCTATCACTCTCACCTCACCTCACCTCTGATAGGTTCTTCATTAGTAAGGGCATCAAAGGTTACCAAGAGAAGGCAGAAAAATGGGGTTGAGAGAATTAATAAATCAGCCATGAATGGTGTAGCAGACTCGATGGGCCAAATGGCCCATTCTGCTACGATGTCTCATGGGCCTATTATGATTGTATAAGGAGAGATTAGGCAGACTGGGCATCTGTTGATTTTGGTAGAATAAAACATCATCTTGTTGAAGCCAACATAGATTAGCCACGATGATATTGAATGATGGGGCAGGTTCAAAGGAACTAACATGCTCCTATTTTTTTTAAATCTGATAAAAATTCAAAATTCTTAAAAGGTCTGAGTAGGTGAAGTCAGGGATGCTATTTCCCCATGCTGGGGTGTCTAGAAACAGAGCTCACAGCCTCAAAATAAGGTATTGATTATTCAGGACTGGGCGGTGAAAATGTTTATTCAGCTATTGAATCTTTGAATCTTTGGAATTCTGAACTAAGAAGAATGCGGAGCCTTGCTCCTGGAGCAAGGTAAAGACTAATAGGTTTTAGAATATTTAGGGGATCAAGGGATATGGGTTCGTGCAGGAAGGTGGTGCTGAAATAAATGTTCAGCCACAATCTTATTGAATGGAGACCAGTGGTTGAGGTAGCGAAAGATCTTCTTTTGCCTCTGGTTCTATTTCATTCTAAAGGTTTTCACCACTAGGAATATTTTGTTATTTATTCATTCATGAGCTGCAGATGCTGCAGGCAATCCATAGAATTCTTAAAATATAATATCTATTGGAATAGGTTCGGCCATCCTGATTACCATGTATTGAGAAGGCAATCAAGAGACACACATAAGGCCAGGTCAGTTAGGAAAAACATCCTTTCCCTGAAGGATATGTGAACCTGATGAGTGTTTATAACATCCTTTGGTTTCATATTCATGTTGGAGATTAGCATTTTTTAATTACAGATTTACTTATCTACTTGTATTTAAATTCCCAGTCACTATCAACAGCCTAGAATCCTAGCTGCTGGTCCTGAACTGAAAACCAATGTTATCATCTCTCCATGTGAGGGAGAAACACACTTCTCCTGAGAGTGTTAAACATTAATTCAAAAATTACCGGCAAAACATCTGGAAGGAAAATTGAGGAACATAAATGTGGCTCAGGGTATTGTTAGGGCCAGGAATACGCAAACTGTGAAGGAACTAGAAACTGAATCCAGAAATAGTTTTAAAAAGAGAGTTGGACGGGTATTTAAGAACAAGAAAATTATAGTTATAGAGAAAAGGCAGGAATTAGGGATGACTGTTCTGCCACAGTCAGTGCAACTGTGATGTAAATGGAAGTCCAAAAGCTGGAAATCTAAAATAAAAAAAGAAAGCTGTCGAGAAAAATCTGTCAAGAGGAAACATTTAATGCTTCCCATTTACAATGTAGCTCTGCATTGTTAGTTCACTCTAGTCCAGAAACTCTATGATACTGGAGCTATACTGTAAAATCAAACAATAATTAAGATGTACAGAAAGAGACCACTCTGCCCATCAGGCTCATGATGCTATAAGCAATGTTGGAAATGAATTCACGGCCTTCTCCTTGATGGTTCATCAAGAGTTCAATGAGGACCCAGTAACTGGTATTTTTTTCCACCACTCTTTAGGATACTACTCCCATTGCTCACTGGAAGGACAATATCTTCCCCAGCTTCCCTCTAATTTTGCTCCTTATTACCTTAATCCATGCTTCTGTTATCATTAACATGTCCAAATTCGGATAGAGGTTTATTCATTTATCAGATATATACTGAAACATACAGTGAAATGGGTTGTTTGTGCTAACAACCAACACAATCCAGGGATAACCTGTCGTAAATAGGGGGACTGCTCCATCAAACACCACCGGTTAATCTGCCAAACGTGGAACTTCCCCACCGCCAAACATTTTAACTCCAACTCCCATTCTTGTTCTGACATGTCGGTCCACGGCCTTCTCTTGTGCCACAGTGAGGCCACCCTCAGGGTGGAGGAGCAAAACCTTATACTCCATCTGGGTAGCCTCCAACCCGATGGCATGTATATCAATTTCTTTTTCTGGTAAAGATGAATTCCCTCCCCCCCTTCTTCTTCTATTCACCATTCTGACCTCTTATCCCCTTTCACCTGCTTATCACCTCCTCTTGGTTCCACTCCTTCTTCCCTTTCTCCTATGGTCCACTCTCACCTCCTATCAGATTCCTTCCTGTCCAGCCCTTTACCTTTCCTACCCACTTGACTTCATCTATCACCTTCTAACTCGTCCTCCTTCACCTCCCCAACCTTTTTATTAGGGCATCTTCCCCAGCCCCTTCCAGTCCCGAAGAGGGGTTTTGGCCTGAAATGTCAACTGTTTATTCATTTCTATCGATGCCTCCTGACCTGCTGAGTTCCGGTGACTGTGTGGGTTTCCTCCCACAGTCCAAAGACACACTGCTCAATAGGTTAATTTTCACAGTAAATTGTCCCGTGACTAAGCCAGGGTTAAATAGGTGGGTTGCCGGCAGCACAACTCGAAGGGCCAGAAGGGCTGGAAAGACCTATTGTGCAGCAAATCTCTAAATAAATAAATAAAAGTGCAAATCAAACTCTTTTTGGTGCCCACCCCCATCTAACCACCAGTAATATCACTAAAACCTGGGCACTCGCTCAAGTACAGTGTAAAGTAAACATAGTTAATAGAAAAAATCAAAACCAAGACTGGTTGTGATAAAGCTGTCTGCGACACTACCCCTTGCAACTACAGTGCCCTCAGTGATATTCTTCCCAGGGAACACGGTGGCAATATGAGGAATGGAGAAAAGCGACACTGAAGTGTGATGGGTAAATGATGCGGGCAGCCGGGTACGTGTGGAGGAGGGAAATGGCAAGGAGTGCATCAGGAAATGTTGGAAAACTCCAGTAGTTCAGGCAGTACCTGTGCAGAGTGAAAATCAATTTTAACATTTGAAGTTCTATTCATATGTAATAGTTTCATAGAAGGAGGACATTCTGCCCTGTCAGTCAATGCCAGTTCACAGAGTAATCCCATTCTCTCCTTCATTATTCCATAATCTGTTTTCTCCACATTCTCCTTAATACAGACAGATACAGATACAGAAACACACAGACAGACACAGACACATACACACAGACACACAAATAGGCACACACACAGACAGACACACACATATATACAAACGTTTATATATATATACACACACACACACACACACACACACACACACACACACACACACACACACACACACACACACACACACACACACACACACACACACACACACACACATTCTGTCACTGAGTTAGATGCTGCTGGGACACACACACCAGCTCGCTACGGCCCCTCGGTACTGAGCCTCCTACAGTAGAGCTCTCCCTCAGTATTAATCTGCCAAGACAGCGGCACTCATTCAGTGCTGATCCTTTGTTTGCATCGTGGTTCCACAGTGTCCGGTCTCCAGTAGTACGACCTTCCCTCAGTACCGACACTCCAGCAACACGCCACTCACCCAGTACAGTCCTGCAGTACGGGCACTCCAGTATTCGCATGGCACGGTGTGTCCAATGGTCAATGCAGAGTAGTCACTCAGTAATTTCCCTTCCACAATGCCAACTCCCTTCAATACTAACTCTTTCACCAGTCTGCACCAGTCCCACAACATATATAGCTCCTGATATTTGCAATTTTTAAAAAAATATTTGTTTAATTCTGAGTAACAGATCCCTGTGGCCCAATGAGCCAATGCCCTCCAATTACACCCAAGTGACCAATCAGCTCTGTTTGCTTGTAGGCCTCTGGACCACCAGAGGAAACTGGAGTACCTGGAGGAAACCCAAGTGATCGCGGGATTTTCTCATATACACTGGAGCGTATATGCTCTGAGAGTAACGCATTGAATCAGAAACTTTATCTCTGATATGTTCGGTGAAATTAGTTGTTTTGTGGCAGAAGTAATGCACAAAAAATAAGTGAAAAAAATAAATAAAAACGGCAAAAATTGTGCACGGGTTCATGGATCACTCAAAAATCTGATGGCAAAAGGGAAGAAGCTGTTGCTAAAACACTCAGTGTGCATCTCCAGGTAACGAGAGCAGGACATGTCCTGGGTGGTGGGGTGCTTAATGATGGATGCCGCCTTTTTGAGGCATCACTTTTTGAAGGTGTCCCTGAATGTGGGGAGCTAATGTCCATGATGGAGCTGGCTGAGTTTACAATCCAACCCAAAGTGATTGGATCTTCCATTCCAAACGCTGATGCACCAGTTAGTATTCTCCTCACTGTACGTCTGTAGAAATTTATGAGAGTATTTGATGACATACCAAAGCATGAAAAACCTTGGGAAACGTGTTGACATTTAAACATGGATGTAAGAACGAGAAGATTCTTCTTTAAATCAATGGTGCATTTTGTAATCGGTGCGTTCGGCAGGATAACTGGGAGGTAAAAGAAATCAATGAAGAAATGAACTGGAAGTCAGCGATTGATGTGCTAAGTAAAATAGACTGTGGCAGGAAGCGTTCAATGAGGCTGAGAGTCTGGATTGTAAACTGGATCCACAAACTGTCTAAAAGAGTAAATGTCTGAAATGGTGGGGTTTGTGTGGTAGTCTACCATCTTCAGAAGCTAAACCTCCACCACAGGGGAGCAGACAAATGGCAACACTGACAGCTCCAAGTTCCCTTTCAGGCCATGCACTACTGAGCTGTGTGTGGGTATCACCACTTCCCTGTCACTGTCAGGTCTCAACGGCAGAACGTTCGACTGACATAACTGTGGGGAGCCAGGCATGGCGCCATTACAGTGAAAGATTCAGGAAGGGTCACCCATTTTGCAGCTGTTTTGGGCCGGCCTCTGAGCAGGACTGGTAGCGATGTGGCCCATGGACGTACAGGTCTGTGGCAAAGTCACACGCACCAAAGAGACACGGAGCTGGAGAAAGAGGATGTGGTTTGTTCACATCCTCGGTGCATCCTACCACATTTCACCCCTCATACAATCTCTTCTCCCTCCTGCCATCTGGGAAAAGGCTCCGAAGCATTCGGGCTCTTACGGCCAGACTATTTAACAGTTTCTTCCTCCAAGCTATCAGACTCCTCAATACCCGAAGCTTTGACTGACACCTTGCCCCACTGTCCTGTTGATTATTTATTGTAATGTCTCCACTGTTTTTGTGCACTTTATGCAGTCCTGTGTAGGTCTGTAGTCTAGTGTAGCTTTCTCTGTGTTTTTTTATTACGTAGTTCAGTCTAGTTTTCTGTACTGTGTCATGTAAACCATGGTCCTGAAAAACATTGTCTCATTTTTACTATGTACTGTACCAGCAGTTATGGTCGAAATGACAATAAAAGTTGACTTGATTTGACTTGACTTGACTTGACTTGATTTCACAGTCAATGGAGCTCCTTTGCAATGCAGTGTATGTGGCAGGCCAGGGAAGTGATTTCACACAACACTCCTCAGGCAGAATTAAGATAAATGATCAGATAATTATGCCTCCATGGTTCAGGAAGTGAAATTGGCTAGGACACTGATCGCATCCTCACTTTTCATCCAACCTAACAATGGACTCTAGGACATGAACAAAGAGGTGGAATTTCAGGTCATTTTAAATCTGTACAGCTACACCACAGATTGTGGTGCATCTCGGCTGCATGACCATGCAAGGCCAACCAAGAGCATATTTCCCACCACTTTTCACCCCAGAGTTAAGTGTGAATAATCTAAGATGCAACATTATTTGGTGGCGAGTCTTCTGAAGTGGGGCATGAATGGGCTCAGCGAGTAGAGCTCACAAAGGCTCATCAGTGAAATTAAAAACTCTCTTGAAAGAAAATAACATTTCAACGGACCAGTCCTTCCTCAGTCATCAGGCCTTTTCAGTAAGGCTCTGCCTCCAACCGACTGTATCTGAACAACACAGAACCTAGAACAGAACAGCAGAGGAACAGGTCCTTCGGCCTACAATGTTGTGCTGAATTAATTACAATAGTAATCAAATGGGCAACTAAACTAATCTTTTCTGCCTACACTATGTCCATATCCTTACATTTTCCTCACATTCCAGTGCCTGTTTAAACACCTCTTAGAAGCCTCTAAGTTTTCTGGCTCTACCAGCACCCCAGGCAGTACAGTCCAGGCAACCACCACTCTGTGTTAAAAGCTTGCCACTCACATCTCCTTTGAAATTACCCCCTTCCACCTTAAATGAATGCCTTCTGGTATAAGACATCTCAACCTTGGGGAAATGTTACTGCATCCATGTCTCATGTGATCTTACAAGCCTCTATTAGATCTCTCTTCAGCCTCTGCCATTCTAGAGTAAACAACCCAAGCTTGTCCAACCTTTCGTTACTGCACGTGCCGTCTAATTCAGGCAGTGTCCTGGTCAACCTTTGCTCCTTTCAGACACTACAGCCTGGCGTTGGTAATTCTGGCTTGCCGGCTATCACTGCTGCAGCCAAGACCACAGTTCCGAACGCCAGGCTTGGTGGCACAGCTGGAAGTAAGAATAAACCAGTTCTGAAACGTCCCTGGTGCTGGAATACGTCTTCCTGGCCATAGCATTTCATCTCATCTCTACTGGAGTATGGCAAAGTTACAAATTACCTCCACTGCCGTCCAATCCTGGATTTCAAACTGTGGTACACAGATATCATTTGCACACACATATGCTTGCAGGTTGTGATCCAAGTTATCAACTGAGATGGATCAGAGCATGGGTTTTATTCAAAATCCACATGAGACAACAATATCCTACAATCTGTCCCCAATGAACTTCTGCCATGTCAATGAAGGTTCACAGTGAGACCCTGAATAGAATTGTCCACTTCCAATATCCCAGGAGTCACTTCTCAGCCTTCACAATCAGCATGGTAACAAGTCCTTCCAGCTCAATGAGCCTGCACTGCACCCATGTGACCAAATAACATACTAACCTGTACGTGTTTAGCATGTGGAAAAAGACTGGAGATCCCAGAGGAAAGCCGTGCACTCAAGGGGGAATGTACAACCTGTTTCGATACAGCAGCGGAATTGATCCTGGTCTTTGGTCTTTTGGTCTTTGGTTTTGGTCTTTTAAGGGAAAATGTATTTGAAGATCAAGGGTCTAAAACTCAGCAAGAAGTTCATACACTACTGAGCAATCTGCCCTCTATATGCTTCTGAGAAATAGACTACCTATGAATCATCAGAGAGGTATGATCAACTTTATCTTTCAACCACACCGTCAGGATAAGCAAACTGATGTTAGCACCAGCACCAGACTAACTTTGTCAGCAACTAGGCTCTAGTTAAATTCATCCAGTTCCCCTCTTCATAAGTCTGACACCAGAACCCCAAAGCAGACACTACACACACAAGAGATTTTGCAGATGCTGGAAAACTTGAGCTACACACCAAATGCTGGAGGAAATCAGCAAATTAGGTAACATCTATGTGGGGAATAAACAACTGACATCTCAGGCCAAAAACGTTCCTCAAAGCAGACTCTCTCATGGGAAGAGATTACCTGGAGCACAGAGGACAAGATTCAAGGATGTTCTCAAAGCCTTGGAAAAATATAACCTCCCTCCAGACGTAACACTCTGAGGCTCATTACTGCTCTGCATGGAGAAGGAGGATCTTGAGATGCACTTAGAACTTCATGTCCATCCATAGAGAACAATGGAGCCTCAGCAAATGGTGGAAGAAGCAATCCATTACCCACAAAACCTGCTAGCCCACCCTGTCAGATGTCACCTGCTTTACCTGTGGCAGTGTCTGTTGGCTCCTCATCGGCCTCAACAGCCACCCCAGAGCCAATAGAATTGGATGTGAGTCATCTTTGAAGCCGAAGAAGATATCAGAAAGCTGTTTCTTGGATTCAAATGATCCCTCTGATACAGAGAATTAATGACTGAGGAAGCGAGGCCAATATTCAAACTGCAATTAAAGCAATAATCAGCAGCGGCACCTCTACATTTCAGTGTCCTCGGCCACCATCCATCTTCTTGTAGGCATACTCAGCAAATCTATAGACCAGCAACAGGATCAATGAAAGATCAACCAGAGTGCACAAGGCAACAAACTGTGCAAATGCAAAATAAATAAATAAATAGCAATAAATAATAAGATCATGAGATAAAGAGTCCTGAAAAGTGAGACCATTAGTTGTGGGAACATTTCAATCATGGGGCAAGTGAAGTTGAATGTAGTTAATCCCTTTTACTCAAGAGCCTGATGGTTGAGGGGTAGTAACTCTTCTTAAACCTGGAGATGCGAGTCCTGAAGCTCATGTACCTTCTACCTGATGGCAGCAATGAGAAGAGAACATGACCTGGGTGGTGGGGATCGCTGATAATGAAGGAACAATGATACATTTCCAATTCTGGTTGGTGTGTGGCTCAGAGAAGACCTTGCAGGTTCAAAGTTCAAAATAAATTTATTATCAAAGTATGTATATGTCACCATATATTATCCTGAGATTCAATTTCTTTCAGCATTCACAGTAGAACTGAGAAATACAACAGAATCAGTAAAAAACTATACACAAAGACTGACAATCAACCAATGTGCAAAGAAGACAAACTGTGCAAATAAATATTAGAAATAAATAAGTAAATAAATAATACTGAGAACTTGGTTTGCAGAGTCCTTGAAAGTGAGTTCATAGGTTGTGGAATTAGTTCAGTGTTTTGGTGAGTGAGATTATCCGCGCTGGTTCAGGAACCTGACAGGGTAATAACTGTTCCTGAAGCTGGTGGTGTGGAAGCAGGTTGCCGTACTTCCTTCCCAATGGCAGCAGCAACTTTAGAGTATGGCCTGGATAGTGGGTGTCCTTGATGATGGATGCTACTTACTTGTGGCAGTGTTCCTTCTAGATGGCTCAGTGTCAGGGATGGCTTTACCTATGATTGACTGGGTTGTGTCCATCACTTTTGGTAAGCTTTTCCATTCATGGGCACTGGTGCTTCCATACCAGGCTATGGTCCAACCAGTTAGGATACTCTCCACCTCTCCGCTGTGCATCTATAGAAGTTCATCAAGTTTTAGATGACATACCAAATCAACGTGGAGGTTTTGTCAAGCATTCCTTCTGATGGCACTTATGTGCTGGTGGTGATGAGGTTTCCATTCCCTCATCCTCCACCCGTCCCTGCCTCACCTCATAACGAAACTCCTGCAATTTGGATACTCTGTGAGATGCAGCTTTGTAGATGGAGTCAGCCTTTGGTGCTTCAGACAGAGGTGGAATTGTAGAAGGGAACAGTAACAGAAACACCTGAGCTCTATCCTGTATTTTGCACGTGGTTAAGTTCCTGCCACGTGTTAAATGTATGAATGGGAGTGGACCTTTAGGGACTGAATGCACCCTGCGATATGAATTGGGGTACATTTTTGCCTCGGCCACTGCTAGTTATAAGTCGATTGCCTCTAATAAAAATAATTGCAACATCAAAGATTTACAGAAACCACATAGTAAACACAAAGTACACTGCAGATGCTGTGGTCAAATCAAGACGTACAAAAAAGCTGGATGAACTCAGCAGGTCGGGCAGCATCCGTTGACAGTCAACGGATGCTGCCCGACCTGCTGAGTTCATCCAGCTTTTTTGTATGTACAGAAACCACATTATGTTAATTAGGAGGTGTTCTGATGCTCAACCCACTCTCAGGCTCATTAGCCTACGGTACTGAGGACAATTATGTCTGAGAATTTGTCAGGGTTGCTGCCTTATCAATGTAACTCTGGACATAACTATACTACCATGTTGAATGTGAAGATCAGCAGAACAGTTGTCAAGTTAGAATTCCAAGATGGCGGCGCGACGCAGCTTGCAGCGGCCACTCCAAAGCTGATTATCTGTTATTTGTGAAGTGGGGTGCCGTGCGCAATCATAATCGATCGAAAACGGACATGGGAGCATAGAGGAACATCGGAAAATCTCCAGGAAGACCTCTTCGTTGCTGCTGCTGCTGTGAGGTCTGGGACTCTGCTGGGAAGAACAGGCCCCCAGTCCTCGGGGTCGTGTTGCCGATGGCCGTTGGCGGGGCTGTCTTAATATGCTCGGCAGAGGATGGTGCTCGGAGAAGCTGTGCTGGAGGGGATGGTCATCGGCTCGGAGATTCAACGGACTCAGAGTCCGCTGCGGTCAGGTCGCTTTCGATGTGTGCTGTGTCTGCGAGGCTGGGTTCGACGGAGCTTTCGTTGTGTGCTGCGTCTGCGAGGCTGAGTCGGGCAGCGCCGTGGAAGTCCATAGCGGGGGTATTCCCTTCTGCTGCCGGCGTGGGATGGCGAGTCTGTCGGGACCCTGGGGACTTGTGGAAACTGTGTGGTGATTTCTTTTGAACTTATAGTCCTTTAACATCTTTGGACTATTTTTACTGTGCCCATGGTCTTTTTTTTTAATCAATTATGCTATTGTTTGCACTGTTGTAACTATATGTTGTAACTATGTGGTTTTGTGCAGGTCTTGTAGCTTTAGTTTTTGGTCTTGTTTGTCTGGTGGATTTGGAGCTCCTTTCCGGGGAACGCACTAAGACGGTAGCGAGATATTAATACGCAGCAGCCTCTCCAGACTCTGGATTGGGGATTGCCAAACATTACGTGGATTTTCTGGTGTAGTCTGTTTTGTCATATGCTTTTGTGATATCATTCTGGAGGAACACTGTCTCATTTTTTAACTGCATTGCATTTGTGGTTTCTAAATGACAATAAGCAGAATCTGAATCTGAATCTGAAGTTGTAACCCTCGTGCTGCTTATAGGATCTTACTATGCACACATTGACTCTACACTTACTATATTATCAGCATGGCTGTGCTTCCAAAATACTCTGGGATAACTTGCAAGGTGTTTTATAAGTGTAGTTCATTGTGCTTTCTCTAGTTTCCGCTCTTGCACAGTGTCCCATAAAGTTACTTGCAGATGGCAAGCAGCCAAGACTGGAAATAACTCAACTGAACAGCCAGGATCAATGTACCAAGGCACAAGATTTTATCTTTGTCACAGAAGGTCTTCACCTGCATTCCCTTTGTCTCCATTTTTCTCTCTCACTCTCTGTCCAAGGGACAAGCAAAAATGTATTTTCCTCTTCTATTAGCGTCAACTGGAAATAATATCTAACTAAACCTTCCCTGCATATTTCTTGACTTTGAACTGTGACCGTGTGAAACATGAACTTACATGCAGCTTCTTCTCTAATGCAGTGAATTTTTCAGTCCAAAGATCCCAATGGGGCTTCCACGATCCATTTCATAACCTTGCCACCTCTCCAGAGCCAGTGAACTACTTCTGAGCTGCAATGACAGAAATTTAACAACTGACTTCAGCGTAGCAGTCTGCCACAATGAGCAAGCAGTAAAGGCTTTCCTCTTTTTGTGATGTTATCACAAAGGTCCAAAGTTTCAAAGGCTCATTTTATTGTCAGAACATGCATGTACAATACAACTTGGATATTCATCTTCTCCAGATAGCAGTGAAATTCAGAAAAACTAGGGGAGCTGTTGAAAAGCCATCACTTCCCCACTGAAAAAGGAACAGAAACCAAACTCACAAACTCCAGAACTACACCCGCATAAATAAACGCGCCGGTCATCCACACCCACATAAACCATAAGCCCCCAACCCTCTCCCTTGCAAAAAAAAGCAACAATGTTGTTAAACCCCCAGCCCGCTCCCTCGCAGAAAAAAACTATGATTATAATATCAAACCCCCAGCCTCATCCCTCACAGAAAAAACAGCAACAATAACATCAAATCCCTCACAGAAAAAAACAGCAAAAATAACATTAAATCCCAAAAGCCTCTCACACACAGAACCTAGCAGATTCACCCACACAGAAAAAAAAACAAACACCAACATCAGACCCCAAATCCCAAATTTCACTCTCACTTAAAAAATAACATATCGCCCAGTGTCAATCAGCAACAAGAAAGAAAACACGAAAACTGAAGGAGAACAATAGAAAGCACAATGATCACATAAACCTCAGAATATCAAAGCATTCTTTCTGTCCGCTTTCGAGGAGAGCAGCCGCATGAACTCAGTCCTTCCGTGAAGAGCGACCACCATGCCAGATCCAAACAAGAATGCCGCTGACCTAGCGACTGACCGTCTGGTCCCCCGCAATCACCTTAATGCTTCAATCTTCCTCAAGGCTTCAAAATGGAGTCGTTCCTGACCCCGCACCCTGGCTCTAGTCTTTTCCACAAGTCAGCTCGTGTTCTCCGTTCTCTTTGGGTCCCTGTCTCTGGACTTCTTCACAAGGCAGCTCTCCGGACACAGCAGAGCGTAAGATCACTTGATCGAATTCCAAACTGCATGTCACAGGTAGGCAGAATATATTCAAAATCACTGAATATGTTCAAGGTGAAGACTGACATATATTTGATCTGCAAGGAAGTTGAGGAGTATTTGAGAGAGGGAAGGCCTCATTGAGGCGAGGATTAGATCAACCATGATCCAATGAATGGTAAAGCAGGGTCAAGTTGCTGAGTTTCCTGTGTTTGTATATAACTGGCTTACATTAATTTCCTGTTGTAATAGTGAGATTCAGACACAAGCCTTTGAATTGGTTGTCCGGATATCTGGCTATAACCTCCATAACTTATTCACTACCCCACCATATCACAGCACAGTGAGGGTTGACCATATTCAGACACACCAAGGGGGCTTGACAGTCTAGGTGTTAACATGTTTTCATTAGTGGAATAGTCACAGACAAGGGGTCACAGCTACAGGCTGTGGCAAAACCTTGTATTGGGATGAGCAAAGCCGAGTGAAGTTATCCCCTCCAGTTCTGATGTTTGAGGGATAGTAATTGTTCCTGAACCTGGTGTTGTGAGTCCCGAGTCTCCTGTACCTTCTTCCTGATGGCAGACATGAGAAGAGAGCATGGTCAGGGTGGTGGAGATGCTTGATGAAGGATGCTGCTTTCTACAACAAGGCTCCTTGTAGATATGTTTAGTGGTGGGGTGGGCTTTACCCATGATGGACAGAGCTGTATCCAGTACTTTCAAAGGCTGCTGTGCTTTGTTTGTACATGCCAGGCTCAGGGCAGTTCCTCTGAAATAATAATGCCGAGGAATATCAAGTTGCCGACTCTTTCCACCTCTGCTCTTCTGATGAGGACTAGCTCATGGACAGCTGGCTTTCTCCTCATGAAATCAATAATGATCTCTTTGGTTTTGTTGAGAGGTTGAGAGGTTGTTATTGAGAGGTTGTTGTTGTTGTGGCACCATTCAGCAAGATTTTCAATCTCTCTTCTATATGCTGATTTGTCACCTCCTTTGATTCGGCTAATGACAGTGGTGTCACTAGCAAACTTAAATATGGCATTAGAGCTGTTCTTAACCTCGTAGTCATAAGTATAAAGTGAGTAGAGCAGGGGGCTAAGCACACAGTCTTGTGGTGCACCTGTGCTTGTGGAGGGGATGTCATTGCCGATCAAACTGACTGTGGTCTGCAAGTGAGGAAATTGAAGATCCAGTTGTACAAGGAGGTATTGAGGCTTAGGTTTTGCTTATTATTAGTTTTTGAGGGAATGATATTATGAATGCTGAACTGTAGTCAATGAAGAAAATATGAATGTATGCATCTTCATTGTCCAGATCTTCCATCTTTGAGTGAAGAGCCAATAAAATGCATTGGTTGTTGACCTGTTGTAACAGTCAGAAAATTGTATTGAATCCAAGTCATTCCTCTGGCAGTAGGTAATGTGCTTCATCACCAACATCTCTAAGCACTTCATCACAGTGGAAGTAATTGCTACTGGACGACGGTCATTAAGGCAGATCACCATGATCTTTTTGGACACTGGTATAATTGAAGTTCGCTTGAAGCAAGAGATTAAAGATTTCAGTGAAGACTCCAACCAGCTGGTCAGCTCAGGTCTTCAGTACTTGGCCAGGATGCTTTCTGTGGGTTCGCCCTCCTGAAGGATTCTCTCATGCCAGGTTCAGAGAGTGAAATCACAGGGTCATTGGGGGCTCTGGGAGTTAGTGAAGGTGCCTCCATTTTTGTGTGGTCAAAGCCAGCATAAAAGGCATTGAGCTCATCTAGGAGTGAAGCCTTGTTGTCACCCTGTCAGTTGGTTTCACTTTTCAGAACATGATAGCATTCAGTCTGATTAATAGATTTGAATTCATAATCTTGTGCGAAGGTGCCATTTATACAACAGCAGACACACCTTGTTTACCAAAATCTCAACTAAAGATCAGCTTCCCTAACTCTATTTTCTTAATTCCAAGTTGTTGTTTATTAATCAGACTCAAATACACCAGCTATATTCTATATTTCAAATACCTTTTTTGGACCACGAGTCTATAAGACCATAAAACATAGCAGCAGAATTAGGCCATTTGGCCCATCAAGTTTGTTCCACCATTCCATCATGACTGATTTATCATCACCCTCAATGCCATTCTCCTGTCTTCTTCCCATAACCTTTGACACCCTTACTAATCAAGAACCTATCAACCTCCAATTTTAATATACCCAATGGCACGGCCTCCACAGCTGTCAATGAATTCTTCAGATTGCCTAAAGAAATTCTTCCTCTCCTCCATCGTAAAATCAGTCAATTAAAACTGAAGTGCGAAGAAATTCCTTCTCTGAAGCTAGTGAATCCTTCTGCACAAAGCACGGTGGAGACCTAATCATCATATATAATTAAGATGGATATAGGTAAATATTTAGAAAATTGACAAACTGGGTATCAGAGGGAACTGAAACACTAGAGGAGTTGAGACTATCATGGATGTGCTGTGACCATCTTGAATGGCAGAGCAGGTATGAAGACCCCGATGGCTTCCTCATGCTCTTGTTTTTTCTTTGTGTTCTTGTAATCTACTATCTCAGTCTTATCTAAACATAAAAGCAGCAAATGTATTTGGCAGGTCTGACAGAATCTGTGGAGAAATAAATTAAATTAAGGTCACAAATCTCCTGACTTCCTTCTTCTCCAGTGAAGTAAACATTCAAAATTCAAGGTTGTTTAATGTTTTTCCATTACAGAATTGTAAAGGAGATTGAAATAATTGTTACTCTGGATCCGATGCTGCACAAAAAAGAACAAAATAAGAAAAAAGACACAATAATGATTAAAAAGTACATAAATCTGTAAGATAGCTGATATCATAGATCGACTGTATGTCCATAAAGTGACATTAAGTGCAGGAGTGTCTATACATAATGTGACTGACAGGAAATGATAAAGTAGTGGTGGAGGGGTTGTGGTGAGGTGGGTTTGTGGGTGGAGGTGTTGATCTGTTGATCAGCCCTACTGCTTTGGCGAAAGTAATTGTTTTTGAATCTGATGGTCCTGGTGTGGATGCTACGCAGCCTCCTCCCTAATGGTAGTGGGACAAGTAGTCCATGAGCAATGTGGGTGGGATCTTTCATGGTGTTTCTGGCCCTTTTCCAGCATATTTCCGTATATATGTCCTTGATGGTGGGTCGGTTGGTACTGGTGATGCATTGGGCAGTTTTGACTACCCACTGTAGAGCCTTCCTGTCCGCCACAGGCCACCTTCCGTATCAGACAGTGATGCAGCCTGTTAGGATGCTTTCTACACGCAGCTGTAGAAAGATGTGAGTATAGATTTGTGAAGTTCAGCTCCTTTCAGTCTCTTCAAAATGTGGAGACACTGGTGATCTTTCCTGACCGTGTATAATGTGTTCTGGGACTCTGAGAGGTTGTGTGAGATGTGGACTCCCAGAAGAGTGAAACTGCCTGCAGTTTCCGCTACTGTGCCGCCAATTTAAAGAGCTGCGTGAGTGGTGTGAGTTCTCCTGAAGTCGATAACAATTTTCTTTACTTTGCTGACATTGAGGAAGACATTATTTGCCTGGCTCCAAGCCTCAGGCTCTTCCACCTCTTCTCTGTAGGCTATCTCATCATTGTTGGTGATGAGCTCCAACACCATTGTATCGTCAGTGAACTGGACAAAGTGATTACCTGGGTGTTTGGCTGTTCAGTCATGTGTGAGCAGCAAGTACAGCAATGGGCTCAACACACAGTCCTGCGGGGGGAAGGGTTGTGTGCTCATGTTGAGGATGATGAGGATTGAGGAGTGGTTGCACATTCTGACTATTTGAGGCCTGTTGCTTGTAGTTCGACACTCAATTGCACAATGGTGTGCTTAGACCGAGGAGTAAGAGTTAGATCACCAAAGTCTGTGTAAAAACAGTGATGAATGCCGAACTGAAATCCAGATATAATCTGATATAAAGTGTCCTTATTTCTAGGGCCAGGTAAATGACAGATGCTATGGCATCTGTCATAAAGCAGTTCTGACAGTAAGCATATTGGTGAGTGTCCAGTGTGACAAGGGTAGAATTTCTGAGAAGTGCCATTACCAACTGTTCAAAGTACTTCAACTCTCCCTGAAGTGCTACATAGATAAAGTGATACAGATTCACACACAGAACTGTAGTATGTTTAATACTTCAGTAATATTTGAGTAAAATTGTAAATACAGTGTTTGATTACATAATTCATCATTGGCTATACGTAAAAGTATGCAAATGGCATATGTCGTCACACCCCCACGTCACATGTGAGCACCTCAGTAAAATAAGAAACTAGATAGACACACATCTCCCGGTACATGCTTTTTTTCATTCGTTTCTGGAGTTACAAAGCATAACATAGTGGTGACGAGGAAATTTTAAAACAAATTCAAGGTGACTACCTACCTGTTGAAGAGCAGCACATTTTTCTTCGGGAGGGGAGGCATCTGAGTTAAAGAAAAAGTGCAGCATGTGTTTCTTCGGAAGGGAAAAGAGATGGCCAAGCTAAAAAAAAGGCAGAAAGCAGATGAAATTAACAAGCGACACGTACAGCCGCAGTTTCATAAACAGTGAGTACCAGTTGATAATAATAATAATAAAGCGTTTTTCGCCATACACACTCATGATGGGCTTTATCACTATAATAGGTTTATTTTTGGAGTATCTGCATCTGTATCCTGGCAGGAATCTGTGGATTGGGTGCTGCAAGACTGCCCAGGCACTCAGTCTATCCGGGCACCTGGATAGCAACATTTTTACCGATGAGAATGACGAGGAACATCTCTAAGATCTCAAGACAGTGTTAAAAATATTAGAAAATTATGGGCTCGGAGTTCAATGCAGCAAGTGCGGATTCTTTGAACCAAGCATCACTTACTGTGGTCACACTATTGTCACATAAGGATTACAAAAGTATGCTGAGAAAATTGAAGTAGTGATGGATGCCCCAGGTCCAAAGGATGTGTCGCAGTTGCAGTTCTTTTTAAGGATTTATCAATTACTATAAAAGATTCCTGCTAAACCTGGGTACAGTGCTCCATGCCTTGAACTCATGGCTACAGATTGGGAAGAAAAGGCAATAGACAATGGCTTCAAAAAGGCAAAGGAACTGGTGACGTCAGACACTGTGCTCACATAGCATGATCGACATTGCTCAGTGAAGCTTGCCTGTCATGCCTCATCTTGTGGTATAGGTGCAGTTATGTCACATGTTACGAGTGATGGAAGTGAACGCTCCATAGCCTTTAGATCTCATTCCCTTACCGCTGCAGAGAAAAAGTTACACACTGATTGATGGAGAAGCCTTGAGTCTGGCTTTGGGGGTAAAATGTTTCAACCGGTACTTGCATGGGTGCCAGTTTACCCTCATCAACCACTAGTTTCCATTTTTAATCCACAGATAGGTATTCCACTAACAGCAACAGCACGAATGCAGAGATGGGCTCTGCTTCTTGGAGGACGCAATTACAAGATTGAATTCAAAAGAATAACTAATCATGGAAGTGCTGATGGATTGTCCTGTTCACTCTTGAAAAAGGAGATACCTGAAAAATTTACCAAAAGAGGACATTCCTCTTGACCTATTCTCCCTAATGTAACTCAAGTCTCACTCTTACGGCAGAGGTGATCCAAAGAGAAACCAGAAAAGACTCCACACTGTCTCTGGTCTACATGGCAACTCAAAATGGTTGGGATATGCAGCAGAAAATCCAGTTTCCTCATTATTACCCAACGTGGCTGGAATGTGCAGCAGAAATTCCAGTTCCCCCAGTATTACCAGTGCTTGGATGAACTTGTCCTTGACAGAGTTTACCTTGTGTAGGGATTGAGAGTTGTACCATCCAAGCTGACAACTGAATGAGGAGTTACATGTCTGTCATCTTGGCATGGTCACAATGAAAGTGTTGGCTTAACTCCTTGTCTGATGGTCTGCAATGGATCAGCAGATCAAACAGTTTGCCATGCACTGTTTGGGATGCCAACATATCCAGAAGATGCCAAGAGTGGTGCTTCTCCATCCCTGTCAATGTCCTGCTTTGCCCTGGCAGAGGATTCATGTGCAATTTGCTGGACCATTCACGGGCACAAATTTCTTAATAGTAGTGGATGCAGCTACAACCTGGTCAGAACTGTTCCCAATAGCCTCCACTACAACCTCACACACTGCTGATGTGTTGAGAAGCCTCTTCGCAAGGACTGGTGTTCCAGAATACTTAGTCAGTGACAATGGAACACCGTTTGTTGCAGAACAGTTTCAGTCGTTTCTGAAAATGAATGGAATAAGACATACTACATCTGAACTGTACCAACCAGCCACAAATGGCTTGGCGGAAAGTTTGGTCCAGAATTGAAACACATTACGCGCAATGTCAGCCAAAGACACTGTGTTGACACTGAATCAGAAGCTTGCTAACTTCCTCACTGCATGTCGTAATACCGAATACCCCACAACCAGCAGCTCACTGTGTCGTCCCTTGCATTCGCGCATGGATCACCTCAAAGCCAGTCTCAAAGGACTATGCAGGACAAACAGCTGAGACAAATTGACAGCTCCTCAGACAAGAAGGTTTGATGTTTCACTCATGGACAAGCAGTTCTGGTGAGCGACTACAGAGGAAATCAAAAGTGGGTGCTTGAAAAGATTAAGGACAGAATTGGACCACTCTCCTACACAGTGGAGTTTGTGTCAGATGTCATCTGGAGACGACATATCGATCAGCTGAGGGGAGCAGAGCCAATTGTTACAGACAAAAGGTATTCCAGAGCTGTTAGAACCACTTCCTGCAGTCCCAGAGTCAACTCCTACAACCACCACCGAGGAGGTCTCAGAACATGAGATTGTTTCACAGCCACAAGTCTCACCTGCCAACAGGATCAACCCCCCACTCCCCACCACCCATTTATCAGTAAAGACGTTATCCCTCAAGAGTAAGAAATGCTCCACTGTGATTAAATCCTAAGGCTTGAATGGGAAAATTTAAAATATAGTTTTATTTTTGGCATACTGTGTATATAAGATGCCTAGAGATCTATATGTTACATATTTGCATTGAGATGCACTCTATATTAAGTTGGAGTTTGTAGCTAAGCAGGGAGAAGTGTATATAGTTAATATTTCAGTAATATTGTACATACATAGGTTGATTAAACGTTCCTTGGTTGTTTACATAAAGCATTATGGGTTATATGTAAGAATAGCATATTTCATTATGCCACTATGTCACGTCTGAGCGCCTCACTAAAAAATTGAATCTAAGTAGACACACATCCCCTGGCTCTTTGGTGTTTCTTTCAATTATTTTCTGGAGGTACAAAACATAACAAAAATCACAAAACACTGACAGAGAACAATATGCACATGTGATGATAAATTATACGAGTCCATTATATTAACTTCAAGCGGCCCTCTGGCCCAGTCTGGCAAGCAGTGCTTTTACTAATAACAAGGACATGAAAAGGCTTGATGAGTTTTTTTTTCTGTCATATTAACATTGTCAAGTTTTCAGAGGCTTTAAATAAATGTCAAGGTGAGGCGAGATTGTCTAAAAGGACCTCATTTATATGCCAACAATGCAGAAAATGTTAATGGACACCAGCAATCTTCACTGTGCAGGCAATGTTACTTTGCTGGAGGTCAAAGGTGATTTGCAGATTAGGGCTGCCACTGTGGATGTAGCTGGTAGCAATTTTCAGGCTCTGTCGGAAACAAAATCAGAAGCAATGGCTTCACATCTTCTCCAAGGTGATTCAGAGTGGCAGAAAGTCAGAGGAAATTGTGAGTTTGGAATTAATATAAGAAGATTAGGGGCTTTAAACTCTTCTTATTGTGATAGGCTGCTGGCCGTATCCATCTGCAGGTGCACACTGGACCCAATCTTCTTTTTCTTCAATATGGGGATTTCTCCTTCAGTTTTTTGATGACTCTGTTCCCCATAGGATCAAAATAATAGTAGAAGTCATAAAATTGGTATCTTCACATGGTTGAAGTTAAAGGGGCAACATTTCAGGCAAATTCAAAAGCAGAACTCATGGAGTCATAGAGTTATACAGGATAGAAAATGCCCTTCAACACAACTGGTCCACGCTGACCAAAATGACCCAAGTGCTATTTGCCCATAACCTTCTAAACCTTTCCAATCCATGTACCCATACAACTATTGCTAATGTACCTAGCTGAACTTTTTCTTTGGCAGTTCATTCCAAATAGATACTAACTTTTGTGCAAAATGGTTGCCTTCATGTTCCCATTAAACATTTAAATCTTAAACTAAGCCCTCTAATTCTTGATTCTCAAAAACTGACAAAAAGACTGAGTACAGGTATGATGTTGTGGCCATCACTGAATCGTGGCTGAAGGATGGTTGCAGTTGGGAGCTGAATATCCAAGGTTGGACAGTGTATCAGAGGGATAGAAAGGTAGGCAGAGGGTGAAACATGGCTCTACTGGTAAGGAATGGCATCAAATCAGTAGAAAGATGTGACATAGGATCAGTAGATGTTGAATCCTTGTGGGTTGAGTCAAGAAACTGCAAGGCAGTTGATGGCAATTATATACAGGCCTCCCAACAGTGGCTGGGATGTGGACCGCAGATTACAACAGGAAATAGAAAAGGTGTGTCAAAAAGATAATGTTACAATAGTCACGAGAGATCTTAACATGCAGGTCAATTGGGAAAATTAGGTTGGTAAAGGATCTCAAGAGATTGAGTTTGTTGAATACCTAAGAGATATCTTTTTAAAGCAGTTTGATATTGAGCCTACTAGGGGATCAGCTATACTGGATTGAGTGTTATGTAATTAGGAGGCAATTAGGGAGCTTAAGCGAAAAGGATCCTTAGGAAGCAGTAATCACAATATGATGGAGTTCAACGAAATTTGATAGGGAGAAAGTCTGACGTAGCAGTATTTCAGTGGAGTAAGGGAAATTACAGTGGTATGAGAGGGGAACTGGCCAAAGTAAATTGTAAGGAACTGTTGACAGGGATGTCAACAGAGCAGCAATAGCGTGTGTTTCTGGGAAGAACGAGGAAGGTGCAGGACATGTGTATTCCAAAAGTGAAGAAATACTCAAATGGCAGAATAGTACAACTGTGGCTGAGAAGGGAATTCAAAGCTAATGTAAAAACAAAAGAGAGGGCATACAACAAGGCAAAAATTAGTGGGAAGATAGAGAATTGGGAAGTTTTTAAAAACCTACAGAATGCAACTAAAAGAATCATAAGAAGAGAAAAGATGAAATATGAAAGCAAGTTAGCAAATAATATCAAAGTGGACAGTAAAAGCTTTTTCAAGTATGCAAAAAATGAAAGAAATGAGAGTGGATATAGGACTACTAGCAAATGAGGTAGGAGAAATAATAACGGGGGACAAGGAGATAGCAAATGAACTAAATGAATATTTTGCATCAGTCTTCACTGTAGAAGACACTAGCTGTGTGCCAGATGTTGTAGTGTGTGAAGGAAGAGAAGTGGTTGTAGTTACTGTTACAAGAGAGGTGCTCAAAAAGCTGAAAGACTTAAAGGTACCGTACTTAAGTCACCCAGACCAGATGAACTGCACCCTAGGGTTCTGAAAGAGGTAGTTTAGAGATTGTGGCAGCATTAGAAATTATCTTCAAATTTCGTTGGATTCTGGCATGGTGCCAGAGGACTGGAGAATTGCAAATGTCACTCCACTCTTTAAGAAAGGAGGTAGGCAGCAGAAAGAAAATTATAGGCCAGTTAGTCTGACCTCAGTGGTTAGGAAGGTGTTGGAGTCAATTGTTAAAGATGAGGTGATGGAGTACTTGTGACACAGGACAAGATAGGACAAAGTCAGTATGGTTTCCTTACGGGAAAATCCTGCCCAACAAACCTGTTGGAATTCTTTGAGGAGATTACAGGTAGGACAGATAAAGGGAACGTTGTATATTTGGACTTTCAGAAGGTGTGACAAGGTTCGACACCTGAGGCTGCCTACCAAGTTAAGAAAAAAGAAAGGAGAGAAATTGCCTTTCAACTCACAAAACAGGTCATCATAGGTCATCAACTTTTTTGCTGTTGATGTTTCTGTAGCAGGCAATTAGTTTTTTATGAGGTTGAGTTGCTAGCTCGACACTCGACACCCAGCATGGATGCACGGATTCGAACTTGGGACCTTCTGCCCCAAAGTCCAGCACTGATGCCACTACACCACCAGACAGCTGACCAAGTTAAGAGCCCGTGGTATTACAGGAAAGTTACTAAGATGGTTAGAGCATTGGCTGATTGGAAGAAAGCAGTGAGTGGGAATAAAAAAATCTTTGTCTGGTTGGCTGCCAGTGACTACTGGTGTTCCACAGGGGTCAGTGTTGGGACCACTTCTTTTTATGCTGTATATAAATTATTTAAATGATGGTTTTGCCACCAAGTTTGCAGATGATACAAAGACTGGTGGAGGGGCAGGTAGTGTTGAGGAAACAGGTCGGATGCAGAAGGACTTAGACAGAATAGGAGAATGGACAAGAAAGTGGCAAATGAAATACAATGTTGGAAAATGCATGGTCATGCACTTTGGTAGTAGAAATAAATGTGCACACTATTTTCTAAATGGGGAGAAAATCCAAAAATCTGAGATACAAAGGCACTTAGGAGTCCTTGTGCGGAACACCCTAAAAGTCAACTTGTTTGTTGAATCAGTGGTGAGGAAGGCAAATGGAATGTTAGCATTCATTTCAAGAGGTCTAGAATACAAGAGTAAGGATGTGATGCTGAGGCTTTATAAGACACTGGTGAGGTCTCACCTTGAGTATTGTGAACTGTTTTGGGCCCTTCATCTTAGAAAAGATGTGCTGGCTTTGGAGAGGACCCAGAGGAGGTTCACAAGGATGATTCCAGGAATGAAAGGGTTATCATACAAGGAACATTTGATGGTTCTGGGGCTGTATTCGCTGGAATTTAGAAGGAAGAGGGCTGATCTCATTGAAATCTTTTGAATGTTGAAAGGCCTAGACAGAGTAGATGTGGAAATGATGTTTCCCATGGTGGGAGAGTCTATGACAAGAGGGCATAGACTCAAGATAGAGGGGCGTCCATTCAAAACAGAGATGCAGAGAAATGTCTTTAACCAGAGTGTGAGGAATTTGTTAAATTTGTTGCCATGTGCAGCTGTAGAGGCCAGGTTGTTGGGTGTATTTAAGTCAGAGATTGATAGGTTCTTGATTGGACATGGCATCAAAGGTTATAGGGAGAAGTCAGGGAAATGGGGTTGAGGAGGAGAAAAAAGCGATCAGCCATGATTAAATGGCGGAGCAGACTCAATGGGCCAAATGGCCCAATTCCGCTCTTATGTCTTATGGTCTTATGTTCATCCTATCTATGCCATTATGATTTTCTACACCTCTATAAGATCACATCTCAGTCTCCTACACACTAAGGAATAAAGTCCTAGTCTGTCCAACCTCTGAGTTTCTCAAGTACTGAAAATATCATTGCCAATCATTACTGCACTCTTTCCAGTTTAATAATATCTTTCCTATAGCTGGAAGAACACAATATTCCATGTCGGGCCTCACCGGTGTGTTACATAGCCGCACTATGACTTCCCTGCTTTTATACTCAACACCCTGACTTGTGAATGCCTTTGTGCCAGAAGGCTGTTTTACTACCCTGTCTACCTGTGATTCCACTTTCAGTGAACAATATAGTGAAGTCCATATTAAGCGCATCTAATTGTCTTGGTCACCTCATCAAAATCTTCAGACATGATCTCCCATGCATAAACCCTTGCTGACTACCTCTCATCAACCTCTGCCTTTCAAGATACAGTTTAGATGGGGCGGAGTTCGTTAGGTGTGTTCAGGGAGGTTTCCAAGACAACTAGAGGAGAGGCTGTTCTTGATCTGGTATAGGAAAGTGAACCTGGTCAGGTATCAGATCTCTCAGTGGGAGAGCATATTGGTGGTAGTGTCCACAACTCTATCTCCTTCACCATAACCCTGCAGAAGGATAGGAACAGACAATTTGGAAAAACAATTAATTGGGATAGCGGGAAATATGATGCTATTAGGCAGGAACTTGGGAAATTGGGAGCAGATGTACTCAGGGAAAAGCACAGCAGAAACGTGGCAAATATTCAGCGAATATTTGCATGGAGTTCTGCATAGGTATGTTCCATTGAGGCAGGGAAAGGATGGTAGAGTTAATGAATCATGGTGTACAAGGGATGTAGAAAATCTAGTTAAGAAGGAAAGAAAAGCTTATCAAAGGCTCAAGAAACTAGGTACTGTTAGAGCTCTAGAAAATAACAAGGTTGTCAGGAAAGAGTTTAAGAATGAAATTAGGAGAGCCAGAAGGGGCCATGAGAAGGCCTTGGTGAGCAGGATTAAGGAAAACCCCAAAGCATTCTACAAGTATGTGAAGAGCAAGAGGATGAGCTGTGTGAAAATAGGGCCAATCAGGTGTGCTATAATGGAAATGTGTGCATGGAGGCAGAGGAGGTAACAGAGATACTTAATGAATACTTTGCTTCAGTATTCACCAGAGAAAAAGACCTTGGCAATTGTGAGGATGACTTACAGCAGACTGAAATGCTTGAGCAAATAAACATTAAGAAAGAGGATGTGCTGCAGCTTTTGAAAAGTATTAAGTTAGATATGTCACTGGGACCAGATGAGATATACCCCACGCTACTGTGGGAAGCAAGGGAGGAAATTACTGAGCCTCTGGCAATGATCTTTACATCATCAATAGGGACAGGAGAAGTGCCAGAGGATTGGAGGGTGGCAAATGTTGTTCATTTGGAGAGACATAATCCAATTAGGGATAATCAGCATGGCTTTGTCAAGGGCAGGTCATGCCCTACGAGCCTGATTGAATTATTTGAGGATGTAACAAAACTCATTGATGAAGGTAGTATAGTGGATGTAGTGTATATGGATTTTAGTAAGACATTTGATAAGGTTCCCCATGCAAGGCTCCTTCAGAAAGTAAGGAGGCATGGGATCGAAGGGGGACATTGCTTTGTGGATCCAGAGTTGGCTTGCCCACGGAAGGCAAAGGGTGGTAGTAGATGGTTCAAATTCTGCTTGGAGGTCAGTGACCAGTGATGTTCAGCAGGCATCTGTTCTGAGACCCCTCCTTTTGTGATTTTTATAAGTGACCTGGATGAAGAAGTAGAAGGGTGGGTTAGTAAGTTTGCTGATGACACAAAGGTTGGGGGTGTTGTGGATAGTCTGGAGGGTTGTCAGAGGTTACAACAGGACATGGATAGGATGCAGAACTGGGCTGAGAAGTGGCAGATGGACTTCAATCAACCCAGATAAGTGTGAAGTGACTCATTTTGGTAGATCAAATTTGAAGACAGAATATAATATTAATGGTAAGACTCTTGGCAGTGTGGAAGATCTGAGAGATCTTGAGGTTCATGTCCATAGGACATTCAAAGCTGCTGCTCAGGCTATCAGTGTTGTTCAGAAGGGATATGGTGCTTTGGCATTCATCAACCGCGGGACTGAGTTCAAGAGGTAATGTTACTGCTGTTCTGACACTGGTCAGATCTCACTTGGAGTACTGTGCTCAGTTCTGGTCACCTCACTACAGGAAGGATGTGGATACTATAGAGAGAGTGCAGAGGAGATTTACAAGGATGTTCCTTGGATTGGAGGGTACACCCTATGAGAATAAGTTGAGTGTACTTGGCTGTTTCTTCTTGGAGCCATGGAGGATGAGAGGTGACCTGACAAAGGTGTATAAGATGATGAGGGGTATTGATCGTGTGGATAGCCAGAGGCTTTTTCCCAGGGCTAAAATGGCTAACATGAGGAGGCATAGTTTTAAGGTGCTTGGAAACAGGTACGGAGGAGATGTCGGGGTAAGTTTTTCCACACAGAGAGTGGTGAGTATGTGGAATGCACTGCCAGCGGCAGTAGTGGAGGCAGATACGATAGGGTCTTTTAAGAGCCATTTAGATAGGTACATAGTGCTTAGAAAAATAGAGGGCTATGCGGTAGGGAAATTCTAGGCAGTTTCTAGAGAAGGTTACATGGTCGGCACAACATTGTGGGCCGAAGGGCCTGTAAAGTGCTGTAGGTTTCTATGTTCTATATATGTATATGTTATATGTTATCCCACATATTCCTCTAGAGTAACCACAAAATTTTGGTGATGAAGTGGCAGAGGGGTCTGAATTGCAGGAGGGCACGAGTGATAGACCAGGGGAGGCCTCGCCATGTAGACCAGAGGTATCCTAAGGAGTGTCTGAACCTGAAGAAGTAGATGACGAGGTAAGGAGGTCTCAAAGAATCAGGAGACCCCAGATAGGCCGGCCTATGTAGCACTGGGGGAACAGAGTGTGGCACCTATCACCTTGGTGAGCTGTGTCACTGCCATTTACAACTGGGTTGGACTTTGTGATTTGTATGAACTGGTGGCAAATTATCTCAGCGTCATGAGGACATGACTAATTTTGGTGGTGGTGGGGGGGGAGAGTGTAACCTGGGAAAGGTTTCATTGCTAATGTAATGGTCTTTTTGCAGAAGCAGTGTTTGGGTTAATGGGTGCTTTGGAATGTGAGCCTCCCAGTGAAGGGAGTCTGGTTTCGTGCTGTGTGTCTGACGCCGAAGTGAGCTGGGTCTTTTGTTCGGCAGCAGATGAAGGGAGAAGATGCCAGAGAAAAGAGGTCGTAGGACTTGTGATGCACCATCAATAACTCTCTCTGAGACGTAAAGGCGAGATATCGGCATTTATTGACTGAAAGAAGGAACGTTGACCACTACACTACATCCTGGAGAATGAGGCCGGGCTCAGGCCTCCATCACCTTTATACAGGGGTCAGTGGGAGGAGCCACAGGAGCAGTCAGCGGGGAGCGTGTCCAGACAGGTATATGTAGTTCACCACATTCACCCCCCCCCCTTTGTTTTAAAAGAGAGTCCCCATGTGGTGAAGTTTTTTACAAGTATATTTACAGGTTAAGTCTATCAGGTGGTCGAATCTGTCGCTGCGATCTACGTAGCACCGGCTGTGATTGCACAGGTGCCGGTGGTGATTGCACTGTAGACGGAGGTTGTGCTGGTTCCGGCCTAACTGGAGGTGTCAGCCCACTAGGCGTCAGTGATCCCTCACGCGTGTGCGAGGCGCCTGGTATATGTGCGTACGAGACGCCCAGTATAGGAGTGTCGTGAGGAGTCTGCGTAGGGCTTGGTGTGCGCGGTGTCACCTCGGGTACAGGGTTCATAGTTACTGTGGAGTGTTCAGGGTAGTGGTCTGCTGCTCCTGCGGGCGCCAGGTCGCGGACGGAGACCGTGTCCTCCCTCCCATCAGGTAAAACCATGTAGACATACTGGGGGTTTGCATGTAGAAGGTGAACCCTCTCGACCAGCGGGGAGTATTTATTGCTCCTCACATGTTTCCGGAGCAGCACTGGCCCTGGGGATGTCAGCCAAGCTGGTAGGGATGTCCCAGTGGCAGACTTCCTGGGAAAAGAGAATAGGCGCTCGTGAGGGGTGGCATTGGTGGACGTACATAACAGGGAGCGGATAGAGTTGAGTGCCTCAGGGAGGACCTCCTGCCATCGAGAGACCGGCAACCCTTTTGACTTAAGGGCTAAAAATGTGGCCTTCCACACTGTGGCATTCTCCCTCTCCACCTGTCCATTGCCCCGGGGATTATAACTCGTGGTCCGACTAGTAGCAATGCCCCTAACCAGCAGGTACTGGCGCAGCTCGTCACTCATAAAGGAGGACCCTCTATCACTGTGGATATAGCAGGGATATCTGAACAGAGTGAAGAGCTGGCGCAGGGCTTTTATGACAGATGTGGTAGTGGTGTCGGGGCAGGGGATGGCAAAGGGGAACCGCGAGTACTCGTCGATAATATTGAGAAAATAGACATTGCGGTCGGTGGAGGGAAGGGGGCCCTTAAAGTCAACACTCAGTCGCTCAAAGGGGTGGGTGGCCTTGACAAGTTGCACCTTTTCAGGACGGTAGAAGTGCGGTTTGCACTCAGCACAGACTTGGCAGTCCCTGGTCATCGTCCTGATGTCCTCAAGGGAGTACGGCAGGTTCCGGGCTTTCACGAAATGGTAAAATCGGGTGACCCCCGGATGGCAAAGATGTGCATGGAGGGCGTATAGCTGGTCGAGCTGTGCGCTAGCACACGCTCCCTGGGATAGGGCATCAGGGGGCTCATTGAGCCTTCCAGGCCGGTACAGGATATCATAGTTGTAGGTGGAGAGTTCTATTCTCCACGGCAAAATTTTATCATTTTTGATTTTGCCCCGCTGTTGGTTGCTGAACATGAATGCAACCGAGCGCTGGTCGGTCAGCAAGGTGAACCTTTTGCCGGCGAGATAGTGCCTCCAGTGCCTAATAGCTTCCTCTATGGCCTGGGCTTCTTTCTCCACCGCGGAGTGCCGAATTTCAGAGCCTTGAAGGGTACGAGAAAAGAATGCTACTGGCCTGCCTGCCTGATTGAGGGTAGCAGCAAGCGTGAAATCGGAGGCGTCACTCTCTACTTGGAAGGGAGTGGTCTCGTCCACCGCATGCATCGTTGCTTTGGCAATGTCCCCTTTAATGCAGCTGAAGGCCGCGTAGGCCTCAGCAGAGAGGGGAAATGTGGTAGACGACCAGGGGGTGGGCCTTGTCTGCATAATGGGGGACCCATTGGGCATAATAGGAAAAGAAGCCCAGGCACCGTGTGAGGGCTTTGAGAGTGGTGGGAAGAGGGAGTTCTAATAGGGGGCGCATAAGGTTGGGATCAGGGCCAATGACCCCGTTTTCCATGACATACCCAAGGATAGCGAGTCGGGTGGTTCCGAACACACACTTGTCCCTGTTATAAGTAAGGTTCAAAGCTTCGGCCACTTGGAAAAATCGTTGGAGGTTGGCGTTGTGATCTGGCCAGTCGTGACCACAGATGGTGATGTTATCCAGATAGGGAAATGTGGCCTTCAGTTGGCACTGGTCCACCATCCGGTCCATTTCCCTCTGGAAGACCGAGACACCATTTGTGACACCAAATGGGACGCGCAGGAAGTGATAGAGCCTGCCTCCCACCTCGAAGCGGTGTAGGGGCGGTCCTCTGGGCGGATGGGGAGCTGGTGATAAACGGATTTCAGGTCTATTGTCGAGTACACCTTGTACTGAGCTATCTGGTTGACCATATCCGCGATGCGGGGTAGTGGGTACACGTCAAGCTGCGTGATCCTATTGATGGTCTGACTATAGTCCACGACCATCCTATTTTTCTGCCCTGTCCGAACAACAACCACCTGGGACCGCCAGGGGCTTGTGCTTGGCTTGATGATCCCCTCCCCGAGCAGCCGCTGCACCTCTGACTGAATGAAGGCCCTGTCCCCCGCGTTGTACCTCCTGCTTTTAGTTGCCACAGGTTTACAGTTGGGGGTCAGGTTGGCGAATAGCGGTGGGGGAGGGATCTTGAGGGTGGAGAGGCTGCAAGTGGTGTTGGTAGCGCAGCTGTCGGCATGGTGCTGGGTGGGATGTGTGGGTCGGTGTGTGTGTGTGGTCAGTAGCGGGGTATATGGCGAAGTCCCACAAAACTGAGGATTCCTGACAGTGAGTGGTGGGAGGGGCCCATCATATGCCATAGTCACACTTTCGAGGTGGCACTGGAAGTCCAGCCCCAATAGCACAGGTGCGCACAGTTGAGGCATGACCAGTAGCGCAAAGTTCCGATATTCTGTGCCCTGCACCACCAATGTCGCTACACAACCCACCTGGATGTCTGTGGAATACGACCCAGAAGCCAAGGTGACCCTCTGGCTTACCGGCCGTGTCACAAGTCCGCAGTGTTGCACTGTGTCCGGGTCAATAAAACTCTCAGTGCTGCCCGTGTCAAACAGGCAGCTAGTCCTGTGCCCCTCCACCAGGATGTCCATCATTGACCTTGCAAGCTGGTGTGGGGCGCTTTGGTCGAGGGTTACGTTGGCCAGAGTTGAACCGCCTTCTTAGTGCCCGGTAAGCACCAGTGGGTAGGGGGCGGGGCATGTTGGCGCCGACAAAGATGGCCGCCCCCATCCAGGCATGCAAGATGGCAGCCCCCATGCCTCGCATGAGGCGAGCAGGCAAGATGTCGGCCCCCATGCCTCACACGCAGCGCTGCCCGACCCCGCTCGTGGTTTAGACTTACAGACCTTGGCGAAATGGCCCTTCTTCCCGCAGCTGGAGCAGGTCGCTTCTCGGGCCGGGCAGTGTTTTCGGGGGTGCTTTTCGAGTCCGCAGAAGTAACACTGTGCGGGCTTTCGACTGACCGCAGCTGTGGTTGGGTTCGGGGAGTTCGTCGAATCGCGACTGGCAGCGGCGTTGGCGAATTCGCTCGCAGGAACCGGCAGCGGCGGGGTCTGAGGTGTCCACGGAACCGGCGGGGGATCACGCGGCTGGACAGCGTCAGCATTGTGCAGAGCAGCCTCCAGCGTGTCGGCCGTCACGATCGCTGAGCGTAAGGTAAGATCGGCATTTTCCAGCAGCCGCTGGCGCACATACACTGACCTGATTCCTGTAACAAAGGCGTCTCATACTAAGAGTTCTGCATGCTGTTCCGCCGTGAGTGTTTTGCAGTCACAAGTTCGGACGAGTGTCTGTAGGGCTCGGAGAAACTGGGCGCTCGTCTCTGCAGGCTGCTGCCGTCGCGTAGCTAAGCGATGTCTTGCGCAGACGGTGTTCACCGGCCGCAGGTACTGTCTTTTGAGGGCAGGCCCCTGATAAGTGAGTAAACTTTCGGGGTGACCCTCGAGAGGAGAATTCGATGCATAACAGTGGGGTCAGTTGCACGAACCTCCTCCAAGTATGATTGGAAGCATGCAAGCCAGAGTTCAAAGGCAAGAGCTGCTTCAGGGTCATGGGGGTCCAAATCCAATCTTTCCGGACGTAAAACGGTTTCTATGTTTTAAAACTTCCAGTCAATAAAATTGATGCACCATCAATAACTCTCTCTGAGACGTAAAGGCGAGATATCGGCTTTTATTGACTGGAAGAAGGAACAAGCAGTGGTTGACCACCATACTACATCCTGGAGGCAGAGAGGCCGGACTCAGACCTCAATCGCCTTTATACCGGGGTCTGTGGGAGGAGCCACAGGAGCAGTCAGCAGGGAGCGTGTCCAGACAGGTATATGTAGTTCACCACAACTTAACCCAGAGCGGGGCCATGATCCGACGAAGCCCGGGGAGATCGATGGAGAATCAGCGAAGGGGAAACTGTGAACTCCAACTTGTGCAGATTAGACTGTTTCTTTAAAATGGGCCCTCTTCTTTCTTTTTGCTTTTTCTTTACTAACCCTTTAGTCAAATTAAGGATAATAAAGCTAAATCGTTTAACTGTATGCGGCGTACTGTGTGTTATTTCGTGGTACTGATTTGTAACAGGGGAACAAATCACGTGGCATCCACATAAACAGGGTGTTTTGGGGTGGGCTTGCACCCAGGACCAGAGTGTTTCACTAGTCTATAACTCACAAGCTTTTTTTTTGCCACCCTCCTTAACATTCACAATGTTCGTTGCCCTCCATCTATGGACGCCTCACCTATGGCTCATGTTGATACGAATATCTCAGCCAAGTTTTCTACAATTTCTTCTCCAGCCTCACACAGTGTTATTGAATAAACCTGGTCAAACCTTAGAGACGTTTCTACCTTCATACCTGTTAACCTCCAAGAGGACCATAAGCTTGTCCTGTTTTGGAGGCTTGTGCATACCTCAATGACCCAGAGAGCTACTTTGGCTGGTGTCAGGACTTTACGCTTTGGCTCTTGGTAGAGCCACCCATGCCAAACAGGTCAGAAGGTCAGACTGAGAGTGGCCCATCGGTCCTCCACGTTTGGGGGTTCAGCTCAGGGCTAACAACCGTGACAGGTAAAACAGAATTGTTACGGAAACAGCAGTAAAGAATATCTCTACGTCTGAGTGCAACTGTGCTCCTGGGTCTCCACTCGGGATTTAGACCATAGGATGATATGTTATGCATGACTGCTGGTAGTGAGAATCAGGAAGAAGCTGCTGACATAGTGACGGATGCCCTGAACACCACCAGCAATGGAGGACCTTCATTGCTGCCCTGAATGCCAGCGATGTAATGGGCATTAAGTAAGTAAGTAATACCTTTTAAGGCATCCAGCTTCTCTGCTATTGTAATGCAGATTATCCCCAAGAGCTCTCTATTTACTCCTCTTAGGACCAAACTCTTCATGTCTTTCTCCATCATAAAAACAGAGAAAATATTCATTAAGGCCCTTGCCCATCTCCTGCTGCTCCAACAAAGATTTTTCTATTCTCTCTCCAGTTACTCTCTTTCCATTAATATATTTATATGATTTCTTTGGAATTTCCATAATCTCATTCCTCCTTTTCGCCCTCTTGATTTCTTTCTTGAGTACACCCCTACACCCCCTATTTTCCTCCAGGGATTCACTTGATCCCAAGTGCCTGCACCAGCCCTGTGCCTGCTTTTCCCTTGCCAGGGCCTCAATGTGCCCTGTCATCCAGGATTCCCTATTCCTATCAGCCTTGCTCTTCAGTCTAACAGGAACATTCAGACCTTCCATTCTCTCTGTCTTGCCTTTAAAAGCCTCCCATTGGTCCCATTGCCCACATACTGCAATCAACCTGCAAGCTCGTATCTCCATCAATATTCACCTTGCGCTAATTTAAAACTCGAACTTGTAGGCCAGTTCTTCCCCTTTCCATAGCGATTTTAAAACTAATATAACATTGGTCTCTGGTCCCAAAGTGTTCACACAGTTTCACCTCATCCACGTGCCCCACCCTATTATGTCAATGTAGAATCTGGAGGTTTCTGTATTGTTAGCGAGAGCATTGTCACTCAGAGCTGTCAACAAAGCACCTTTTATTGAGCCCAGACATTTCACACTGTCTGGCACAAGGATATGCCCCCTGGTACCTTCATTTCTTACAGGAACGTCCACGCATAGACTCTGCAGTCAGGTAGACAACAGCAAGCATTTTAGCTCTGAGGTCACTTTGATATAAGCAGTGAAGTCTCTAGCCTTCTGATCAGTCCCTTGGATTCAGAAGCTTAGATATCTGACTGCTTTGGGGAGGGGGGAGGGAGTGCTCACAGCATCGCCAGAGAGAGCCAGGTTCCCCACACCAATGTGTCCCCTCCTCCTGCCCGTCATTCTGTGCGCTGTTACCTCAGATGTACACGGGCATCTCGTTGCTGCTGAGCAGTAACAAAACCTCAAGTACTTTTTTTCTTTCCCTCCTCTGCCTGGTCTAACACAACAAACTGTACAACCTAAACCATTGATCTGGGCTACTGTTATGATTAATTAGCTAATTAAGATATTCGTAGTTAGTCAGCCCTTTTTGTATGTTTGAACAGCCTTTACACTAAAGCTATAAATTATATTTGAACTAGTTTTTCTTATCACTGAACTTAAGTGAATTGCAATTTGCAGAGAGTGTGGAAATCTCTTATGATTTATTACCATTGATGTCATTTTCAGTTTTTGCTGTGGTCATTATTACTACATTGTGGCTTCATGATGACCTATTATCACCCATTTCTCTGCTCTATACTCTGCTGTATCAACTGTCTGATTATCCTCCCTTTCTGTGATCGCGTTGTGCTGTCTTCCATGACCTTCTCAGCATCAATGATATCGAGCTTATTGGTCACACAGTCTCACAACACATACATTAATTCAATGTACCCAAAGTGTGTGAAGCATAGGAGAAGACCATTCAGCCTCTCACACCTATGCCCAACCTTAAATGGAGTAGTTGCCTTTAACTTGCAGGTTCCGGTGGTGATAAGGAACGTAAATGCAATGTTAGCATTCTTTTCAAGATGACTAGAATATGGCAGAGTGGGAATAAAGGGGGCCTTTCCTGCTCGACTACCGGTGACTAGTGGTGTTCCGCAGGGGTTGATGCTGGGATCATTTCTTTTCATGTTTATATGTCAATGATTTGGATGATGGAATTGATGGCTTTGTGACAAAGTTTGCGGATGATATGAAGATAGGTGACGGAGCAGGTAGTGTTGAGGAAGCAGGAATTCTGCAAAAGAACTTGGACAGATTAGGAGAATGGGCAAGGATGAGGCAGATGGAATATAGTGTAGCGAAGTGTATGGTCATGCACTTTGGTCAGAAGTGTAAAGACGAAAGACTATTTTCTAAATGCGGAGAAGATTCGAAAATCAGAGGTGCAATGGGACATGGGAGTCCTTGTGCAGGTTAACTTGTAGGCTGAGTCGGTGGTAAGGAAGGCAAATGCAATGTTAGCTTTCTTTTCAAGAAAGGAATATTAAGAGCAAGTTGGTCCATCTGCACTTGATGTATTGTGAGCCATTTTGAACCCCTTATCTAAGAAAGGATGTGTTGGCATTGGATAGGGTCGAGAGGGGATGTTTCCTATAGTGGGAGAGTTCAGGACCAGAGGGAGCAGCCTCAAAACAAAAGGAAATCCACTTAGAACAGTGATGAGGAGGAATTTCTTGAGCCAGAGTGGTGAATCTGTGGAATTCATTGCCACAGACAGCTGTGGAGGCCAAGTCACTGAGTATATTTAAAACCTCAGCCTTGACGCTGCTTTAGAAACATAGAAAATAGGTGCAGGAGTAGGCCATTCAGCCCTTCGAGCCTGCACCGCTATTCGGTATGATCATGGCTGATCATCCAACTCAGAACCCTGTACCTGCCTTCTCTCCATACCCCCTGATCCCTTTAGCCACAAGGACCATATCTAACTTCCTCTTAAATATAGCCAATGAACTGGCCTCAACTGTTTCCTGTGGCAGAGAATTCCACAGATTCACCACTCTCTGTGTGAAGAAATTTTTCCTCATCTCGGTCCTAAAAGGCTTCCCCTTTATCCTTAAACTGTGACCTCTCGTTCTGGACTTCCCCAACATCGGAAACAATCTTCCTGCATCTAGCCTGTCCAATCCCTTTAGAATTTTATACATTTCAATAAGATCCCCCCTCAATCTTCTAAATTCCAGTGAGTACAGCAGGGTGCTGGAGTTCCTGTCAGATCACTGGCAGGTGTAAGAGTGGGCTTCCTCACCTCTGCCCACTGACTCTCAACACAGGAGCACCTTAGGGCTGTATACTAAGTCCCCTCCTTTACTCCCTGTGAACCCACGACTGTGTCACCACCCACAGCTCTAATCTGCTAACTAAATTTGCAAATGACACTACATTGATTGGCCTAATCTTAAACAATAACGAGGTGGCCTACAGGGAAGAAGTCATCTCCCTGACACAGTGGTGTCAAGAAAACAACCTCTCCCTCAATGTCACAAAAACAAAGGAGCTGGTTGTGGATTGTTTTTATCACCCATTCCTTTTCCTTTTTGTTTTGCGAGGGGAGGGTGTTTGAGGTTGATGTTCTATTGTGCTCAGTAAGTTTTTTTTTGTGTGGGGAGGATTTTTTGGGGGGGTTGATGTTCCTGTTCAATTTTGTACAGGGGGAAGTTGATGATTGGGATGCTGTTCTTTTTGTGCAGGGGCAGGGGTTTGATGATTCTCTCTGAATGACTTTTGTGTTCTTTCTTGTGACTGTCTCAAGACGACAAATTTCAGAGTTGTATATGCTTTGATAATAAATTAACCTTTGTACTTTTTGAACCTTTGTCATCGGTAGATGGCTTGACTCCAGAGACACAACTTTATGTTTCTTTTTAACTTTTCTATTCAGAATGGACAGTTTTGCATTTCCCATGTTATATTGGCTCATCATTGCTTCTATATCTCTTTGCTGTTGTTGCTTTTTCTGTTTGCGCCTTGAGGCGCCTTGGGTGGCATTTTTGCCATTTCTGTAGCATTTGACTGCTTTTCACGAGGCCGAGTGGCGAGCTCAATGCTCAACCCAGCGCGGATAGAAAGCATGCAAGGAGCTAGCTGGATTTGAACTCCAGACCATTCGCCACGAAGGCTGGTGCACTACACCAGTGTAAATATACCTTTGTAGTCTTTCTTACATCCACTTTACAACTTGCTTTCCTACCTATCTACAGGCTAAACCTTTTTTGTTGAAGCTTAGGAGAGAGAGTGGGGACTTGATTGAAACATCTGAGACCGCGAAGTGTCTTGGCAAGGTGGATATGGAAAGGATTTTTCTTTTAGTGGGAAGCTCTAGAAAGAGGGGTCACTGTTTAAAAATAAGGCTCACTGATTTATGACAGTTACAAGGCATTTTTTTAGAAATTTGTAGGTATTTGGGACTCTTCCTCTAAGGACATCAGAAGAAAAATCTTTTTTTAAATATTTTTAAGGTAGAGGTACATAGATTCACTTATTCATGGCATTGAATAGTTAGCATGAGTAAGGGGAGGCGGGTGAGGAACTGGTTTGAGATGCTGAGGAACCCACTTCTGCTCCTGATACATAGATTTATCTATTTATAAAAGGCACTACAATAGCGACTCTTTGAATTCCTCATATTCAGTATTTGCCAAATAGATTGCACAATTAAATTGGTTGTAGTTATTAATTATTGGACATTTGCATGATGGTTTATGTAAATTGCACTCTGCACATGGGTGACATCAAGAAGATGTGATGCAGGGCATATAATGTTTAAAGTTATGGAGATAATTATGTTAATGCAACAATTAGAGAAGAGGATGCCAAACCAAATGAGGGTGAGTTCTAGATGAAGAGATTTATTGGAATCACTAATGCCTGAAGTAGGCACTTCAGAGATGTTAAACCCAGCTTGTCGTGAGGAGTTTTGTAAACGAGGAGAAAGAGGGACTGAATGAATTTATAATTAGCCAAATATATATTTAAAACCATGTTGTGTGGATTTATTTCTTTTTTATCTTTATTATCTTTTTTTCTTTTTTATATTCCTTCATAAATCAAAGTATTGAGTACAGGAGATAGGATGTTATGTTGAATCTGTATAAGACATTGGTGAGTTCCTGGGTGTCAAGATCTCTGACGATCTAACCTGGTCCCATCATATTGATACAATTATAAAGAAGGCAAGACAGCGGCTATACTTCATTAGGAGTTTGAAGAGATTGGGTATGTCAACAAATACACTCAAAAACTTCTATAGATGTATCGTGGAGAGCATTCTGACAGGCTGCATCACTGTCTGGTATTTGTGACTGTACTTCCTTAGAAGGTTGGCGTCATTCAATGTCTGTAGTGAGATGCTGAAGATGTTCTATAGGTCAGTTGTGGAGAGCGCCCTCTTCTTTGTGGTGGCGTGTTGGGGAGGAAGCATTAAGAAGAGGGACGCCTCACGTCTTAATAAGCTGGTAAGGAAGGCGGGCTCTGTCGTGGGCAAAGTACTGGAGAGTTTAACATCGGTAGCTGAGCGAAGGGCGCTGAGTAGGCTACGGTCAATTATGGAAAACTCTGAACATCCTCTACATAGCACCATCCAGGGACAGAGAAGCAGTTTCAGCGACAGGTTACTATCGATGCAATGCTCCTCAGACAGGATGAAGAGGTCAATACTCCCCAATGCCATTAGGCTTTACAATTCAACCGCCAGGACTTAAGAACTTTTTAAAAGCTATTATTAATGCTTTTTGAGATAGTGATTTAGATGCATATCATATTTTTTACTGAGTTAAGTATTGTATGTAATTAGTTTTGATACAACAAGTGTATGGGACATTGGAAAAAAAAAGTTGAATTTCCCCATGGGGATGAATAAAGTATCTATCTATCTATCTATCTATCTATCTAGGACCGAAAGAAGCTGCAGAGGTTTGTAAATTTAATCGGCTCCATCTTGGGTACTAGCCTACAAAGTACCCTGGACATCTTCAAGGAGCGGTGTCTCAGAAAGGCAGCTTCCATGATTAAGTACTTCCAACACCTAGGGCATGCCCTTTTCTCACTGTTACCATCGGGTAGGAGGTACAGAAACCTGAAGGCACACTACCAATTCAGGAACAGTTCCTTCCCCTCTGCCGTCCGATTCCTAAATGGACATTGAATCCTTGGACACTATCTCACTTTTTTAATAAATAGTATTTCTGTTTTTGCACAATTTTTGTCTATTCAATAAACGTATACTGTAATTGATTTTATTTATTTGTTTATTATTATTTTATTTTGGTTTTTTTCTTCTATATTACGTATTGCATTGAACTGCTGCTGCTAAGTTAACTAATTTCACGACACATGCCGGTGATAATAAACCTGATTCTGATTCTGATTCTGAGGCCTAATTTGGAGTATTGTATCCAGTTTTGTACACCTACCTACAAGAAAGAATTCAAAAAGATTGGAAGAGTACAGTACTCAGAAAACTTACAGGGGTCTTGGAGACCTGAGTTTTAAGGAAAGGTTGAATAAGTTTGGACTTTATTCCTGGAGCATAGGACAATGAAGGGAGATTTGATAGTGGTATACAAAATTATGAGGGGTATAGATAGAGTAAATGCAAGCAGGATTTTTCCACTGAGATTTGGTGGGATTAGAACTGGAAGTCACAGGCTATGCGTGAAAGATTAAATATTTAATGGGAACTAGAAGGTGACCTTCTTCACTCAGAGGGAGGTGCAAGTGTGGAACGAGATGCCAGCAGAAGTGGTGGATGCAGGTTTTAGTGAGTTTGCATAAGTACATAAATGGGAAGGGTATGGATGGCTGTGGACCAGGTGTGGGTCGAAGGGACTAGGCAGAATAACAGTTTGATTAGATGGGCTGAGGGGCCTGTTTCTGTGCTGAAGTGCTCTATGACTCTATAATTCTATAAAAAGGAGAGAAGTGTAATGTGTATGTTCATCTTGGGAATGGATGCCTTCAATTGATCTGTTGTTAAATCTGATGAATGGTACTTCCAGCAATTTCAGAGAAATTGACAGACACTTTGGTGACTTTCCTACAAATGCCAAGATAAGCCAGGCGTAACTAAGTGAGCATTGATTTCAACATTGCAAGATTGTTTCATCAATTACCTTTAGAGAGCCAGCCATTAATACAATAGCATTGGGGGAAGGTGACTGTGCAATGGATCACAGGGACTGAAAGCTGTTGGACCAGTATATTGATGGAGGTCTGATGCCTGGAAACCATTTGCTTCAGCAAGACCTATCTGAAGGATTAGTAATTTCACCAAGTGGGTAAGTCATGCTTTATCCAGTGAGGCCAGCCTATTGCTTCCTGATAGACGCAACACAGGAGCTTCCTAACGTTGACCTCCAAAGCATATCAAAACAAACCATGGGAAATATGGATTCTAGATCCACAGGTGAAAATTAAAAAAAGTCCAGTATTTGGCCGTCATCACCCAGAACATACAGCCAGAAACCAAAAGAAGCTCACTACTCCAAGGGCAGTCTCGCTCAAACATCTAAACAGAAATAGTTATTCTACATCTGCAACAGTCTTGAGAAAGAAACAGCAGCTTATTGGTGCCTTGAATAAATCAGTCAATGCAAGGTTCCCTCCCGCAAGTTTGAGACATAGAATTTATATATTGAAATTCTAATGTTGAATGCAGTTACATGGGAAAATGCCTGGAGTTCCTTGTGAAAGAGATAGATTTTCCTCCAATAGTCCTGTCTATTACACATGACATATAAAATCATCATGGTAATAAGGTACTAGCTCCAAGTTGACTAATAGGGGAAAATGTATTTTGATGAATCTCTCTCTTTTGCTTTGACTAAGTCTTTGGTCACGGCTCCTAATTCCACTTTCTGCGGCTTAATTCCAGCTTTGCATGGTTTAATCTCACTCCTGTGGAAACTTTTCATGCACTTTTCTGGACTGAAAATTTTAATATGATTTCTGCTGTTCCTGGGCCTCTGACAGCTGAGGTTGGTGAATATGCCAGTGATAAAGATTCAAACCCAGGAAGCTAGTCCATCCATTAATTTGACAGAATGTGAATGTGAAGAACTGGAAGATTGTCCCGAAGCTTGTAATGCTTAGTTCACTCCGATGAAGTGACAAAATAGGATTTCTTGACATTTAGGCAGAATGCCTCCCTACTATTTGAACTTGTCTGACTGCACTGCAGAGAGTTTGATCAAAGCTTCAAAGGCAAAGAGTGAAATGAATAATTATGAAGATATGTTTAATTTTATCTAGAGAAATAAATCAACATTTACATTAACAGTGTCATTTGAGGTAATTAGCCAAGAAGAAACACCTTTCATCCCCAGAGATCTGGCATATAAATGAAAATCAATTCTCTGAATATCAGTACCAGTGAAATTATAAGCATTACTAATACAAGCCACTTTCAAATGGATTCTCCTGTTACCAGACATGAATCTTGAGTCTTGTCACTAAATATGTTTTGTGCTTCCATTTTAATATCAAAGCCAAAATGACACATGAGAATGAATTTCAGAAACTGCTCAGCCACAAACACAAAAGTTCTTGAGCAGGAAGATTAACTTGGGTGTATTTGATTTGTGTCCTGATGCAGTACAGATAAATTCCTCTGTTGTTAATATATCTTCGGAAAATACAGCATAAACAGAATCTGTATGACAGCAAGGTGGGCGGGCCATGGTATCTGTCTGCAGGACCAAATGTCAAAAGGAGTCAGATTTGTATTGTTGGACTAATGACCAAGGCCCTTTGGCCCGCTTGGAATACTAACCCTGACATCACATGCAGTTGAATGCCACGAGCTGATTTTCAGAACATTACGTGCAGTCATATCAGAGCCAGTTCAGGAACGAGATAACATATGAACATTGCTCCCCCTGCTGAATTTGTGGAGCCCATCACAGAGTCACAGAGCACTGATACACTGAGAGGAAATGTGTTCAAGAGGGAGTTGTACTACACGAGAACAACCTTCACTGAGATGTTGCTGTGAAAGGAGACACTGAACCAGCAAAAGACCCAACCATTAACCACAGCTATCACTGACTCTTGCTTGCTCCAGAATATGCGGATCTCAGATCAGCCTCTACAGCCACCTGAAGATCCAGCAATAGACAACCTCTGAGATAGCATCATACTCGACCAGAGTGATTGCACTCTGGTTATTTTTTTATAGTTATTATTATTATTATTATTTGGTTATTATTATCTGTTATTATTTTTATAGCATTATTTGAACTCTACAGCACAGGAACAGGCCCTCCAGAACATCGCGTCCATGCTGACTTTATCTGTCTAGCCCCTTCTAAGTGCACCCAGACTATATCCCTCCAAACCTCCCATCCATGTACTTATCGAAGATTCTCTTAACAACTACAGCACTGTGACAAAGTCTTAGGCACACATCTATTACGAGGGTGCCTAGGACTTTTGAACGATACTGATTATTATGTCTTTCAACTCACTACTTAACACTACTGAGTTAATACAAAGCTATTTCTATTTCCCATCTATCTTCAGATATACAATACTGTGCAAAATTCTTAAGCACACCAGATATATATACCTAAGGCTTTTACACAGTTCTGCACATTGAACCCCCATTCACTACTTCCATTGGCACCAGCCACTGAGCGAAGAACTTTCCCCTCAGATTCCCCTTGAATATTTAATCTTTCACCCTAAACCTACGACCTCTGGTTCTAGTCTCACCCAAGCTGAGCTGAAAAAGCCTCTTCACCTTATCTATCTCTCGCATATTTTGTATACTATTTAGCTAACACAGACAGCTTAAAGGGTGTTAGATTAAGAAAGTAAAGAGAAGAAGTGACTAAAATTTCAGCTTCATGGAGAAGCTTGTTTCATGGAGAATAAGAGTATAAAAAGTGGAAGCATGAATAGCCTTACTGGCGCAGTAAGGAAGAACATGGCAGGTTACGTGCCTCAAATACACTTCATATTCCTCATTCACTTATGGTCCAAGAATCATTACCTCAGCTTTGGAAATACTCAACAACTGAGAATCCATGGCCAACCGGGGAGGATATTTCCAAAGATTTACAATCCTTTGCATACACAACGGTCTCGTTTTCTCAATCCTAAATGACTGAGTCCCATCCTGGAACTAATTGCCTCAGTTCAAAATTCTACAGCCCAAGAGAACAGTCTGTCGGCATCTACCCCATCAGTCCCGAACGGTGTCCTGTATTTCTCTCATATCTCTAATATGTTCCCCTAAGATTTTTCAAATCTTCAAGGAAGAGGAGCGAGGACTCCAGAGCAAAGGCCCTATGCAGTCAAAGATGGATGAAGGAAGGGCAATGCAGTACAAAGTTTAAATAAAACTTGATTGCTCTCAGTGGCAGAATTCAGACATTGATCAGAGTAATGTTTAAAAAACCTATAAAATCAAGTAGCAGCTTATTTTTGCTTCCATTAATTGCAATGCCTGCAGGCAAGTGTTGGACAAGCATAGATCCAGTTGATTGAATTATCAAATAAGCCAGGTAGGTAGCTATTGATCTTAACTGTGTTATTTGTACATGACTAGCAATGAAATGGTGGACGAACAGAGTAAGTATTTTGCAACAGTCTTCACTATTAAGGCACTAGCAGTATGGTGGAAGTTACAGGTGTGAAGGTACATGAGGTCTATGTAGTTACCATGATTAGACTACCCCATGATACGTGCGCACCTCGCTAAAAGTAAGCACAAATTTATACCTGCATTTCAGACTCCCATATTTTCCTTTGAATTAGTTTAATGTTTGGGAGTTACAAAACATAACACTATGCACTATATATAAACCTATTCCACAGTCAATTCAACCTTTCTTCCTCCACAGCCTACAACCCTCCATATTTCTACATCAATGTGCCTATCTAAGAGTCTTCGGAGTGTCCCTCTTGTATCAACTTCTACGACCATTTCTGGCAGTGCGCTCCCAGCACCTGCCACTCTCCGTGTAAAAACCCCCTGTGTCAGACGTTTCTCATTAACTTTGCTCCATTCACCTTAAATGTGTGTCCTGTGGTATTGACCACTGCAGCCTGGAAAAAAGGCACAGCCTGTCCACCCTATCTTTGTCCCTCTAATCTTGTACACCACTATCGATTAACCTCTCACCCTCCTTCGCTCCAGAATGAAAAGCCCTAGCTTACTCAACTTTACCTGATTCAGAGACAAATAGGGATGGACAATTATCACTGGGTTCACCTTTTCTGCCTCCTAATATATGAACTAATAAAAAATACTGGTAGTGAGAAGCTTAGCTTTCAGAGCAGTTGTCTGCGTTGAAGTTGATGCAATTGCAGAGAGATATGCAATCTATTGGCTCTGTTGATTTGGTGTGTGCTCTCAGTAGCACTGATGCTCGTTAAGGCCTGATTGCATTCTGCTGGATTCATATGGAAAGTGATTGAACACCACCTGGGATTTCCTGTCTGCCCTCAGTCTTTTCAACTACCAGGTCAAAGCTAAATGCAAACTGGAGCAACAGCATCTTATATTCTGCCTGGGAATTCGGCAATCCAATGGCATCAACACTGAGTTCTCCAGCTTCAGGTAGACAGCTCTCCCTCTATCTCTTTTCTCCCTTTTCCTGATCTACCTAGTATCACCTACACGCACTCCAGCTCCTTCACCATGTTTCGTTCCCCCCCCCCCCCCCCCCGTCACCCACTCCATCTCCTACTAGGTCCCCTCCCCTTACTGTTCCCGTCTCTTCACCCCACCTTCATTATTTGATTCCATGTTCCACCTTCCTTTCCCTATCAGATTCCATCATCTTCACTCCCCCCACTTCCCAGCTTCTCTATTTCCATCTGCCTGTCACTCCTCCTCACCTGGTTCTACCCATCACTTGCCAGCTCTTTACACTGGCTGTTTCCCCTCTGAGTTCAGGTGAAGAGTCTTGACATGAGAGATCACCTGTCAATTTCCCTCTTCAGATGCTATCTGACCCATTTACATCCTTTGTCTTGTTTGTTGCTCTAGAAACTGATGTCAGCAGCTGAGGAAGTACTGGAGTATGAGACTCTTAAACCGGTAACAATATGATAGAGTAGAGTCAGCATGGCTTACAAGAGGAAATTTGTGTTTGTCTAATCTGTTCGAGTTCTTTTCGGATGTGTCTACTCATATATCAGCACAAATTGTGAGCTGTTTAATGGATAGAAAACGCCAAGTAGGAATAAACAGGTGATTCTCAGGATGGCAGCTGTGGATCATGGGATACAATTGGGATCAGTGCCAAAGGTACTTGAGGGATGGTGTCAAAGAGTGGGACTTAGGTTGCTGAGGCATTGGGACTGGGATGCTTCCTGGGAGCGATAGAAGCTAGGTAAGTTGCATCTGGACCCATGTGCTCATTGGAGTGGTTTCCAGTGTCGTTGAGAAGAATGTAAACCAGTATCAGGACACCCAGGAAATAGAGACAATCAAAGAAAAGAAAACAACAAATGAGAACAACGGGGCAAGAAGGGCCGCCAGGTGGGATTAAATTCAGGTGGTAAACAGTAAGAACTGTGTGCACATTGCGCCTGGAAGATAGTTAACGAACTAACTGCACAAATGGAAATAGATGAGGAAGATTTGATAGCCATTACAGTAACACGGTTATAAGGAGATCACAGCTGGAATTCAATTTTTAGGAATATTTGAGTTTTAGATTGAAAAGAGTTGCTAAGTTAGCTCTGCTATTCTAGTATGAGTACTGTTGTGAACTCCAAAAGGACCACAACCTTGTCATGGTTTGGAGGCTTGCGTGCCTCAATGACCCAGAGAGCTATGTTGGCTGAGGTCAGGGCCTTGTGCTTTGACTTTTGGGAGAGTCACCCATGCCAAGAAGGTCGAAGTGTAGAGGCCAGACTAAGAGTGATCCAGCAGCCCTCCGGGTTCAGGGGTTGACTTCAGGGTTTACAACTAGTCAAAAAAAACTGGTTACGTGGTTACGGAAACAGCAATGAAGAATCCTTCTATACCTGTGTGTGGCTGTATGGACAGATGGAGAAGGAGGACCTTCATTGCTGCCCTCAATGCCAGTGACGTAAGGGGCAGTAAGTACTGTTGTGAGAATAAGTCTCATTTTAAAAGATGTTGGGTTCATTGTGTGGGGTGGGGTGGGGGGGGGATAGTTTGTTTTTTAAAAAGTTGTAAGGGAAAGAAGATAGTAGTCAGAGTAGTGTATATCCCCAAATATCAGCCACTGTAACAAAGAATATCAATAAAGAGATAGTAGGGGTGAATAAAACAAATAGTGCATCAATCATGGGGACTCTAACCTTTCATGTAGATTGAATTAATCAAACTACATATAGAGTGCATTTAAGATAACTTCCTAAAGCAATACATTATGGAGCAAATCAAGGAACAGGCTATTTTAGATTTGATCATGTGGAAGGAGATAGATTTAATAAATGATCTCAGAATAATACTTCCCAGCATGATAAATTTTGCAGTCAACTGGAGAATGGGAAAGCTGAATCTGAAACAACTGTGCGAAACTTAAATAAGGGGAATTTAAAAATAACAGATAGAGAGAACTCCCTAACATGGATTGAGTATGTAGACTGGAACTCAATAGACTGCAGATGCCTAGAAACTGGGAATAGTACGGTATTGTTCAAAAGTCCCAAACACATATATATATAGAGCTAGGTTGCCCAAGACTTTTACACAGTACTGGATTTGTCAATGTGGATTGGAAAGCGAGATTATAAATCAGGCGAGAGCGCAAGATGTTGGAAATGGCGAGGGTGGAGCACTGCGGGTGGGTGTGGGAAAGGTGGCAGAGAAGGCATGCCAGCGGTGGTGGAGGGAGGTGTGGGTGCAGACATACCCAGCCCTTAGACGCCAGACAAGGTCATTTGATTCCTTCGGGGTCTGCATTGGAACCAATTCTTTTTACATTATATGTCAATGATTTGGATGATGGAGTTGATGGCTTTATTGCAACATTTGCAGATGATACAATGATAGGTGGAGGGGAAGCTAGATTAGAGAAAGTAGAGAGGCCACAGAAGGACTTAGACAGATTTGGAGAATGGACAAAGAAGTGGCAGATGGAATACAGTGTCGGGAAGTGTATGGTCATGCAGTTTGTAGAAGAAATTAAAAGGTTGACTATTTTCTAAATGGAGAGAAAATATTGAAAAAACTGAGGTGCAACCAGACTTGGGAATCCCTGTGCAGGATTCCCTAAAGATTAATTTGCAGATTGAGTCTGTGGCGAGAAAGGCAAATGGGATGTTAGAATATCCCATTTAGCAAGGATGTACTGTTGAGACTTTATAAAGCAGTGGTGAAGCCTCACTTGGAATATGGTGAGCAGTTTTGGGCCGCTTATCATAGAAAGGATGTGCTGAAACTGGATAGAGTTCAAAGGAAGTTCACGAAAATGATTCCAAGATTGAATGGCTTGTCATATGAAGAGCATTCGTTGGCTTGGGGCCTGGATTTGCTAGAATTCATAAAAATGAGGGGTGACCTCATTGTAACCTATTAAATGGTGTAAGATCTTGATAGAGTGGATGTAGAGAGGATGTTTCCTATGGTGGGAGAGTCAAAGACCAGAGGACACAGCCTCAGAATATAGGGATGTCCTTTTAGAATGGAGATGAGGAGAAATTGCTTTATCCAGAGAGTGATGAATCTATGGAATTCTTTGCCACAGGCAGCTGTGGAGGCCAATTCTTTATGTATATTTATGCAGAGGTTTACAGATTCTTGATTGTTCAGAGCATGAAGCGATATGGGGAGAAGGCAGGAGATTGGAGCTGAGAGGAAAATTGGATCAGCCATGATGGGCCAGATTTCCTAATTCTGCTCCTATACCCTATGGTGTTATGGTCTATAGTTTAAAAGGAGGAAAGTCATACTGCAACTGTACAAAGCACAAGTGAGACCACTTCTCGATAACTGCACGCATTTTTGGACTTCTAGTTCAATGAAATTTATGGAGTCCTTGGAGATAGCACAGGAAAGCTTCACTAAGAGGACAGCAACAATCTACTGGAGGAATTCAATGAGTCAGGCAGCATGCGTGGGAGGAAAGGAATGACCGATGTTTCAGGCCGAAACCCTGCTTCAGGACCGTCAGCAGCTGAGAGTGTTGACAGCTCAATCAGTCAGCTAAGACATGGAGGACATGATTCAGGATTTTGACCCAAAGAATTGACAATTCCTTTCCTCCCAGAGGCACTGCTCAGCCTGTTGAATTCCTCCAGCAGATGGTTTATTGTTCCGTGTCTCAGCATCTGCAGTCACTTGTGTCTCACTCAGAGGATGCTGGTAAGGACTGACTGTCTCATGAAGAAAGTTTGAACCAACAGGGATAGCCTTAGAGTTTAGAAGAGTGAGTGGGGATTTTTTTTTTTAGAAATATCAAAGGTTTACTATCCAGGGTAAATTTTGGGTGGATGCTTCCCCAAGTGGCAGAGTCTACTACCACAAGACCATACTTAAGATTGAGGGGGAGGGTTGCGGACGAGACAGAGATGTCTCAGCATGTCTCAATGAGAAGCTTGTGGGGCCTAGGCAGGCCATAGGAATAATAGAGGGGCAGCAGGAGTTCACTGAGGTAGTTCCGAGAGGAGAATATTTCAAAGGAATAGGGACACAGCCTGTGGACTCACTTTCAAGGACTCTTGATCTCATATTCTCAATACTTCTTGTTTATTCATTTATTATAATTTTGGTGTTTTTTTTGCATTAGCACAGTTTGTTGTCATTTTCACATTTGGTTATTTGTCATGTGTGGGGCTTTTTGTTAACTCTATTGTGTTTCTTTACACCTCCTGTGAATGCCTGCAAGAAAATGACTCTTAAGGTAACGTATAGTGAAATACATGTACTTTAATCATAAATTTACTTTGAACTTTGGACTCTGCCCAAAGCTGGTCTCCTGCAACAGTAGGAAACCTGAATGATTGGCCTTAATGCAAAAATGGACTAACTATGCAGAACAGTGTGGTAAAGGGAAATCAGAATAGCCAATGCTCCTGGGTGAATTGTTTTTGATAAAGGATTGTATCCACAAGGTCATTGCTTGTGACTTCTGTAGATGACATCCCAAGGGGTGGCACTGCAGTGTAGTGGTTAGCACAACATTTTGCAGAACAGGCAACCAGGGTTCAATTCCCGCTGCTGTCTGTAAGGAGTTTGCACGTTATCCCCGTGACAGCGTGGGATTCCTCCGGGTGCTCCAGTTTCCACCCACAATCCAAAGACGTACCAGTTGGTAGGTTAATGGGTAATTGTAAATTGTCCCATGATTAGGCTGGGGTTAAATCAGGGGTTGCTGGGCAGTGCAGTTCAAAGGGCTCGAACTGCATATTCCACGCTGTAAAAAAAGGAAAGGCATACACCTACCAAGAAACTGCAGTATTTTCTCTGTAAATGAGTCACCCAACTGACCTATCTGATTGACTTGCTGTCTTTATTGGTATTTTTTCCATTCTTATTGCTAATCCATGATGTTTTGATAAACCTCCTAGAAAGCATTAATGTTGAATGATTATCACTGGTTTATTCCATGTAAGAGTCCTGAACTAACCGAGAGGTGACAGATTAAGATATATGCAGATTGCGGTCCTGATGTTGACAGACTGACACTGACATGCATTCTCCCAGAGAAGCCTGAAGCACTGCACTCAATAAAGCCTAACCTGCAGTGAAGCAGCCTCAAGTGTTGACAGTTCGATTAGTCAACCAAAGCACGAAGGACATTTTTTCTCAGGGATGATCCATCAGCTGGGCAGTGCACCAGCTCTGCTTTGTTCCTGCTACACACCCATTCAAATCTCAGTGTGATTGACTTTCCAGCTTGTGCTTCATGCCTGACACCTAACATAAAAAATGCAATGCTTGGATTTTCTCTTTCCTCTGTCACATGTTTAATCTTTTCCTCAGATCCAAGTCTTCTTCCTCATGTTTGTAACTAATCCCTTCACAAATCGGCCCACTGAATCCACTGGGGAGGTGGGACGCCTACCTAACATCAGGGACTGAATCATTAGGAAAATCTTTTTATTATATAAGGAAAGGACCTTACCCACTTGGGAGTAGTTTTATTTTTTTTTAAGTTGTGATTTAATGCACTAATGAAGTAGGAAGAAGACTAAGTGGAATTGCATTTAGTGTGCTTTGTTTAAAAAAAGCAGGAATAGATTTTCACCCAGTGCGGATGAAGGGTCTCGACCTGAAGTGACTGCCCATGTCTGCCCATGTCTGATGCTGTCTGAGCCGCTGAGTTCCTCCAGCGCTTAGTGTGCTGCTCCAGATTCCAGCACGTGCCATCAATGGTCAAGTGGAGACACTGGACAATAGCCATCTGTGGCTCTGCAGGTGTTGGACGGTGTGGCTCAACATGAGCACTGGGGGACTCTGCATAAGTGGTTCCAAGAGGAGAAATCCAGGTGTAATCTATCCAGACCCCTCACTCCACCCTGAGTAAGAAACTGTTTCATATATTTTACTTCATTTTATTAGTCTTCACTACCAGTTGCCACATTAATGAGCTTTAATTTTTTTAAATTCATTCAGTTACCCTGTATATTATTAAATGTATTTTATTTAAATCTACTTGACTAGTGTTTAAAACTCCCAGTGGGAGGCAGTGATGACATCAGTGTCCCAAGGCCTGGGCTGGGGTGCAGAAGACAAAGCCTGAGGCCCAGTCACAACTTGGAATCTACTCTGCCTCAGAGCTGCCAAATACTTACTAAGGGTCAAGTCCTTCAGCCCTCTGAATTCTGACTGGGCAGAAACCAGAGGGTGGTGAGTCTGAACAGCAGCTGGGTGCAGGCTGATGAACACATTGATCTGCTAATAAACTGGAGCAGAACCTCATAAAGCTCCTGCCAGCTAGATCATAGACTAGAAACAGGCCTTTCAGCCCACCATGTAGTGCTGAACTAACTAAACAGCTAATCATCGATATCTTTCCATTTTCTGCAAAAAATATGTGTTTATCCAAGAGCCTCTTACACTTTTCTATCGTGTCTGTTTCCAGCACTGCTGCCTTAACAGACCATCAATTTTGTTCTGGGTATGAGATGATGTAAAAATGCCTCAGTGCCCTGCCAAAAGAAACAGATAAAGGGCCTTTAGGTTTTAAAGGTACTTTAATTGTTTTCGATCCATATCAAAAACAGAAATAAGCATCTCAAAAACGAGGACATTTAGCCTGCCTGTCACTCTCAACGCACCTACCCATTCAGTCCTGTTTCCCCCATGACATTATGGTTCTTCCTTTTACCTTCATGGTTTCAGGCCTAATCCTACTTCCACAATATACCCTGAGGCATTCTATATCTAAGTTTATATTAAACAGCTACAGCATGTAAGAAAGCAGCATCCATTAAGAATTATGCTTGCTATCAGTTCTCAACCCATGTTAATAGTAGGGCTTCATGGCCTATGAAAGGTTGGGAACCCCCCGATACTCACCTTCTGGGACATGCCCTCTCCTCATTGGTACCATTAACATGAGACCCGCACCAGCATTTTAGAACATTAGAAAGTTTTTGACAAGAATAGTCCATTCAGTCCAACAAAGCTTGTCAAATTCCCATTTACATCGTGTGTTGAAATAACTATCAAGTTCAGATTTGAAAGTCTCTAAGGTACTACTCTCAACTACACAACTAGGTAGTTTGTTCCATGTGTCCACAACTTGCTGTGTAAAGAAATGTTTCCTGATGTTAGTCTGAAATCTCCCTTTAACCTTTCTCCACCTATGGCTCTGTGTCTTTGATAATGGATTAACTTTGAAGTAGCAGCTGGTATCCACTTTACTTATACCGTTAATGATTTCGAACACTTCTATCATGTCTCCTCTCATTCTATGTCAACTAAGGCTAAAAAGATATAATTCTTTCAATCTTTCTCCATAGCTCATACCCTGCAGACCTGGAATGTGTTTATTTGCCCTTCTCTGGACTCTGTCCAGAGGCCTCACATCCCTCACACAATATGGAGACCAAAATTGGACACAGTATTCAAGGTATGGCCTCACAAGTGCATTAAGCAGCTTAAGGAGGTCATCGCTTGACTTGAACTCCACTGAGCGCATGATATAGCCCAACATTCTATTAGCCTTCCAACTAGCTTCTGTGTATTGTCGAGATGTTAATAGTGATGGGTCTACCAGGACACCCAAATGCTTCTCGTACAGTGCACTTTCTAACTCAAGACACCCCATTGTATATTTATGTCTAATATTTCTACTTCCCATATATAATACATTTACATACATTAAATTTAATCTGCCATTTATCTGCCCACATCTGGATTTTGTTTAGATGTAACTGTATTGATTCTGCTGCGTGAATGTTATCAGCCTGTCACCCTAATTTTGTCTCATCAGCAAACTTTACTAGTTTATTTGTTATGTACTTAGCCAAATCATTAATGTAAATTGAAAACAGTAGCGGTCCCAAAACCAATCCTTGCAGAACCCACTTTTAACAACTTCAAGGTGTAAAAATGATCCTCTCACCATAACTCATTGCTTTCTGTTTTTGAGCCAATTCTGCCACCATTTGCATACCTTAACCTGAATCCCTATCTCCTGTAACTTGATTATTAACCTCTCATGGGATACGTTGTCAAAAGTCTTCTGAAAGTCCAAGTAAAGGATATCAGCGACTTTATTGTTACAAATTTCAGTTGGCTCTTCATAAAACTCCAGTACATTAGTAAAACATGATTTCCCCTTTCTGAACCCATGCTGGGTTTCTGCTAACATGCCTGTTCTAATCAGCTGCTATTCCAACTCATTTTTTATTATTGTTTCCATTATCTTGCCAGTGATACATGTTAAGCTTTCTAGTCTATAGTTACCAGGGTCATTGTGGTCGCTCTTATATTTTGGAACAATGTTAGCCCATTTCCAGTCCTTCAGGATTTCACCAGTCTTCCATGACTTTTGAAAAATACATGCTAGGGGTTTGTATATAATCGCTGACCTCTTTAAGTAGACTTGGATATATGTTGTCTGGCCCTGGAGATTTATTAACTTTCATTCAACGTTTTCAGCTGAAGCAGGACCTCACTTTCTAAGATCTCTAGTCACTTAAAACAACCTTATTTTTCTCTACACTTACTAACATATTGCGACCATCTTCACAGGTGAATACTTCAGCAAAATATGAGTTAAGAGTATCCGTTATGTCCTTCTGTGCATAATTTAACACCCTACTATTATTCCTAATACACTTAACTTCCTCCTTGACTTTTCTTTCAGTACTAAAGTGTTGAAAAAGTCTCTTTGGCTTAATCTTGGCATTATGGGCAATATCCTTCTCAATTTGCCTTTTGGCAATCCAAATTTCCCTCTTGACTATAGCTCTAATATTTTCATATGCTCAACAGTTAACATCATTACTACTTTTCTGTATTCCTTATATAAATGTCTTTTCAGTTTTTTATGTACAGTATACCTTTATTCATCCACGTAGCTGATCTGTAGTTTTTATTGCTTCTTCCGACCTTGGGTATGAACATTTTTGCACTGCAAGTATTACCTCTTTAAATTGACCCCATTATTGACAACATCAAGCAAATCCTTCCAGTTTACCTTCAGAAGTCTTCGCTGAATCTGCACAAACTTTGCCTTTATGAAATTCACTTAATTAGCTTTAGTTTTTACTATACACTTCCCAGAAAAATTTCAAGACTAACAATGTTGTGATCACTTGATCCTAAAGGCTGAACAACTTCCGTACTCAGAATTCTATCCTGATTGTTGCAGAATATCAAATTTAGGCAGTCCTCCCTGCTTGTTGGTGCATTAACATACTGGGTCAAAAAAACAATCATTCAATAACTTAATGAACTCACTTTTCAGTAATCCATTAGTCACTGGATTCTTTTACTTAATATTTAGGAAATTAAAGTCACCCGTAACAATAACATCACCCTCAGAACTTGCTTCTTTAATATTCTGATAGTTGTTTATTAACATCACTATCAGCACCAGGGGGTCTCTAACATCCACCTTTATCCTTATAAGACCATGATACCGTAAGATATAGGAGGAGAATTAGGCCACTTGTCCCATTATATCTGCTCCACTATTTCATCATGGCTAATCCATTTTTCCTCAGAGGCCCAATCTCCTGCTTTGAATTCTCACCCAGCTATCTTCACAAAGTGTTGATTCATCTCTTATCTTAAGCAGCCTCACATTTAAATTCTCTCTTATGTATGTGGCTACTCTTCCACATTTACAATCCTGCCTAACTTTCCTAAGTATATCTTTAATACTATATTCATCACCATCTTTTGAGGCCAGCCAAGTTTCGGTTATTGCTGTTATATCATACTTACACGCACATGCATGTAATTCCAGCTCATTTATTTTATTCTTAATACTTCTTGCATTTATACAAGGGCCATTACTTTATACAATACTTCTGGCCATTCTTAGTCTATTACCAATGTTTTTCATCCAATTCCAACTCATTTTTATATCAGAATCAGAATCAGGTTTATTATCACCGGCATGTGACATGAAATTTGTTGACTTAGCAGCAGCAGTTCAATGCAATACATAATCTAGCAGAGGGAAAAATAATAATAATAAATAAATAAGTAAATCAATTACATAACACACACAAAATGCTGGTGGAACACAGCAGGCCAGACAGCATCTATAGGGAGAAGCATTGTTGACGTTTCGGGCCGAGACCCTTCGTCAGGACTAACTGAAAGGAAAGATAGTAAGAGATTTGAAAGTAGGAGGGGGAGGGGGAACTGCGAAATGATAGGAGAAGACCAGAAGGGGTGGGGTGAAGCTGAGAGCCAGACGGGTGATTGGCAAAAGGGATACAGTGCTAGAGAAGGGAAAGGATCATGGGATGGGATCTATTACGTATATTGAATAGATTTTTTTTTAAATGCAAAAACAGAAATACTGTATAATAAAAAATAAGTGTGGTAGTGTCCAAACATTTAATGTCCATTTAGGAATCAGATGGCAGAGGGGAAGAAGCTGTTCCTGAATCGCTGAGTGTGTGCCTTCAGGCTTCTGTACCTCCTACCTGATAGTTACAGTGAGAAAAGGGCATGCCCTGGGTGCTGGGGGTCCTTAATAATGAACACTGCCTTTCCGAGACACCGCTCCCTGAAGATGTCCTGGATACTTTGTAGGCTAGTACCCAAAATGGAGCTGACTAGATTTACAACCCTCTGCAGCTTCTTTTGGTCCTATGCAGTAGCCCCTCCATACCAGAATGTGATGCAGCCTGTCAGAATGCTCTCCATGGTACTGTGGCGACCCATTTTCTGCGCAGGCGAACTGGCTCACAAATAGCCAGCGCGCGGGGGAAGACTTTGGTAATGCACCTCCAACGTCATTTCCGCCCGGAGAGGGCGGGCGCTAGGGATTTAAATACCAGCACCACGAAGTTTGAATAAACTAGTCTCGAAATGACTTAACGACTGCGTGTCGTTATTTCAGCGCTGTGTGTAGCACATCGCTACAGTACAACTATGGAAGTTTTTGAGTCTATTTGTTAACATGCTGGATCTCTTCAAACTCCTAATAAAGTATAGCTGCTGTCTTACTTTCTTTATAACTACTTTGATATGTTGAGTCCTCAGAGATCTTGACACCCAGGAACTTGGAACTGCTCACTCCCTCCACTTCAGATCCATCTATGAAGATTGGTATGTTTTCCTTCATCTTACCCTTCCTGAAATCCACAATCAGCTCTTTCATCTTACTGATGTTGAGTGCCAGGTTGTTGCTGTGGCACCACTCCATAGTTGGCATATCTCAATCCTGTATGCCCTCTTTTCACCATTTGAGATTCTACCAACAACGGTTATATTGTCAGCAAATTTATAGATGGTATTTGAGCTATGCTTAGCCACACAGTCATGTGTATACAGAGAGCAGAGCAGTGGGCTAAGCACACACCCGTGAGGTGCGCCAATGTTGATTGTCAGTGAGGAGGTTATGTTATCACCAATCTGTGCAGATTGACTTCCAGTTAGGAAGTCAAGGATCCAATTGCAGAGGGAGGTACAGAGGCCCAGGTTCTGCAACATCTCAATCAGGATTGTGGGAATTATGGTATTAAATGCTGAGCTATAGTTGATGAACAGCATCCTGATGTAGGTGTTTGTGTTGTCCACGTGGTCTGTAGCCGTGTGGAGAACCATTGAGATTGTATCTGCCATTGACCTATTGTGGCAATAGGCAAATTGCAATGGGTCCAGGTCCTTGCTGATGCAGGAGTTCAGTCTAGTCATAACCAATCTTTCAAAGCATTTCATCACTGTCGATGTGAGTGTTACCGGGTGGTAGTCATTAAGACAGCTCACATTATTCTTCATAGGCACTGGTATAATTGTTGCCTTTTTGAAGCAAGTGGAAACTTCCACCTATAGTAGTGAGAGGTTGAAACTGTCCTTGAATACGCCCGCTAATTGGTTGGCACAGGTTTTCAGAGCCTTACCAGGTACTCCATCTGAACCTTCCACCTAGTGAGGGTTCACTATCTTTAAAGACAGTCTAACATGAGCCTCTGAGACGGAGATCACAGGGTTATCAGGTGCAGCAGGGATCTTCACAACTGTAGTTGTGTTCTCCCTTTCAAAGCGTGCATAGAAGGTGTTGAGTTCATCTGGTAGTGAAGCATCGCTGCCATTCATGCTATTGAGTTTCACTTTGTAGGAAGTGATGTCTTGCAGACCCTGCTAGAGTTGCTGTGCATCCAATGTTGCCTCCAACCTTGTTTGAAATTGTCTGTTCGCCCTTGAAATAGCCCTCTGCTAATCAAACCTGGTTTTCTGATATAGGCCTGGCTTGCCAGGCGTGAATGATCTAGCCTTCAGCAAACAACGTACCTCCTGGTTCATCCATGGCTTTTGGTTTGTATATATATATATGAAGCCTATAATCGGTTTATGTCCTTATGTGTTATTCTCCACTATGACGTTTATACAGTTGAGCGTGGCCTGTTCTATGTTCCCTGCTTCACCTATCCCCCCCATCCCCTAGTTGAAACAGTCTCCAACTAACTGAAGCATATGCCTGCCCAGTACATTAATGCATCTCTGGTTCAAATGCAACCCTTCCCAGCGACACAGGTTCCATCTGCTCCAAAGAGCACCCCAATGTCCCATAAAGCTATGCCATGAATTGAGCCAGACTTTAAATCTAATCTCCTCCATTTTACCTGGACTGGCAGATGGCAAAGGCATAACTTCCAGAAAACCACCTTGTCAGTTCCGTCCCTAAGCTTCCTACCTACTTTTTTAAAATTGTCTTGCAGAACCGATAGCCTGCCCTTACCTATGTCAAATGTTCCGATATAGACCATAAGACCATAGGACATAGGAGAAGAATTAGACCATTTGGCCTGTTGAGTTTGCTCCGCCATTCAATCATGGCTGATCCTTTTTTTCTTCTCCTCCTCAACCTCATTACCCGGCCTTCTCCCCGTAACCTTTGACACCATGTCCAATCAAGAATCTATCAATCTCTGTCTTAAATACACCCAACAACCTGGCCTCCACAGCTGCACGTGGCAACAAATTCTACAAATTTAACACCCTTTGGCTAAAGAAATTTTTCTGCATCTCTCTTTTAGAACATATTCTGAGGCTGTGCCTTCTTGTCCTAGACTTTCCAACCATGGGAAACATCCTTTCCACATCTACTCTGTCTAGGCCTTTCAACATTCAAAAGGTTACAATCAGATCCCGCCACATCCTTCTGAATTCCAGCGAATACAGGGCCAGAGCCATCAAACGTTCCTCATACGATAACCCTTCCATTCCTAGAATCATCCTTGTGAACCTCCTCTGGATCCTCTCCAATGCCAGCACATCGCTTCAAAGATGAGGGGCCCAAAACTGGTCACACTACTCAAGGTGAGGCCTCACCAGTGTCGCCATCCCATTCTTGCTCTTGTATTCTACATCTCTTGAAATGAATGCGAACATGACAATTGCCTTCCTCATCAGCAACTCAAACTGCAAGTTAACCTTTAGGGTGTTCTGCACAAGGACTCCCAAGTCCCTTTGCATCTCAGGTTTTTGGATTTTCTCCCCATTTAGAAAATAATCCACACATTTATTTCTACTACCAAAGTGCATGACCATGCATTTTCCAACATTATATTTAACTTGTCACTTTCTTGCCCATTTCCTAATTGGTCTAAGTCCTTCTGCATCCTACCTGTTTCCTCAACACTACCTGCCCCTCTACCAATCTTTGTATCATCAGTAAACTTGGCAACAGAGCCATCTATATCATCATCTAAATCATTTAAATACAGTATAAAAAGAAGTGGTCCCAATACCAACCCCTGTGGAACACCACTAGACACTGGCAGCCAAACAGACAAGGATCCTTTTATTCCCACTCGCTGCATTCTTCCTATCAGCCAATGCTCTAACCATATTAGTAACTTTCCTGTAATACCACGGGCTCTTAACTTGGTAAGCAGCCTCATGTATGGCACCTTGTCAAAGGCCTTCTGAATGTCCAAATATACAACATCCACTACATCCCCTTTATCTACCTACTTGTAATCTCCTCAAAGATTTCCAACAGGTTCGTCAGGCAGGGTTTCCCCTGAAGGAAACCATGCTGACGTTGTCCTATTTTGTCCTGTGTCACCAAGTACTCCATCACCTCGTCCTTAACAATTGATTCTAACAATTCTGACTGCACACTATCTTTACATTTTTACCATCTGTCCTATCCTGAGTTCCATCACTCCGTTTCCCACCCCCCTGCCAAATTACTTTAAACCCTCCCCAACAGCTCTAACAAACCTGTCTGCGAGATTATTGGTCCCCCTCGGGTTGAGGTGAGCAGTTTTGAACAAGTTATATTTCCCCCAGAAGAGATCCCAATGATCCAAGAACCTGAAGACCTGCCCCCTGCACCAGCTTCTCAGCCACACATTTATCTGCCAAATCATCCTGTTTCTACCCTCACTGGTGAGTGGAATGGGCAGCAATCCAGAAATTACTACCCAGGAGGTCCTGCTTCTCAGCTTTCTACCCTGGCACCTGAGAGGCAACATACCATCTGGGTGTCTCGTTCGCATCCACAGAAACTCCGGTCTGTTCCTCACTATTGAGTCCCCTATCACTACCATTCCCTTCTTCTCCCTCTTCCCTTCTGCACCACAGACCCATGCTCAGTGTCTGTAACCCAGTCGCCGTGTCATTCCCCCGGGAGGTCACAACAGTGATACAACAGTATCCAAAGCAGTATATATTTTGAGGGGAATGGCCACAGGTGTGCTCTGCTCTAACTGCCTATTCACATTCCCATTCTCCTGACACTCACCTTCTGCAACTTTGTGGTGACTACCTCCTTGTAACTCTGAACAATTATCTCCTCGTTCTCCCGTGGAAGCAGAAGATCATCCAGCTGCGGTTCCAGATCTCTAATACGGTCTTCACGGAGCTGTAGCCAGATGCACTTCATGCAGATGTAGTTCCCTGGGAGACTCTGGGTCTCCCAGTTCTCCAACATCCGGCATGAAGAACACACAACAATCATTTACTATACCAGGCCCAGTAAAAGAAAAACAAAAAGAAAACCTGAACAGAAGCTGACCCAGAGCCAACGCCTCCTCCGAGCTGAAGCCTGACACTTCTACTCTCACCACTGGCCAACTCCTAACAATGGCCACTCTGCTTGTCCCTCCTGTACTTTAGTTTGCAGTGGTCAAACGCCCAAGAAGCTCTTTATAAGTAAGCGCCACTGACCTGCAAGAAACCTCTTCACAGTACTCTGCTCCCACCGCTGATATGGTCTCTGCAATATTGACAATGACAACTGGATCCACCTCAGCTCTGGCCAGGAGCTTATCTACTCGTCCAGGGAGATCTCCTGCTTGTGCTCCTGGTAGCAATTGTCAGTAACATCTGATTCTCAACACCCCCCCCCCCCCGATAACTGAGTCCTCTACTATCACTACTTCCTTTTTTAATGGAGTTTAAGTTTAGGATTAGAGAAGGTCCAGTGGACTCCTCTGTCCTGCCTGTCTCCTCAGAGGTTTCATGGTCATCGTCGAGGATTGCAAGATGTTCAAAATGGTTAGACACTTCCAGCTCTGGGGTAGTGTTCACCTTGCATCTGGCGCTTCCTTCCCATGATCATCCACCTGCCTCTTTCTTTCTGGTCTGGAGTCTCAACCCCTGGCTCTCTTGGTGTGCACACTATCTCCATAAAGGACACCTGGAGCGCATCTGCCAATTCTCAGCAACATCACAGGTCAGTTACCTCCTCCTCAAGTTCAGCCACCTTGTTCCCGAAGTCAACTGGAGCTAGATAGGTATCTTATGGATAGGGGAATCAAGGGATATGGGGACAAGGCAGGAACCGGGTATTGATAGTAGATGATCAGCCATGATCTCAAAATGGCGGTGCAGGCTCGAAGGGCCGAATGGTCTATTTTTGCACCTATTGTCTACTGTTTATACTTTACTCCCGATTTCTACTTTACTCCAAATGTACCAGATAGTGCCTAATACCTAATATGTATTTGGGTATAGCTTCTTCCCATCCACCATCAGATCTCTGAACACCAGCTCACTATTTTCTTTCAGTCTATCTGTTTATCTATCTATCTATCTATTTATAGTAATTTTTAAAAGTCTTGCTCTGAATTTCATGACACATGTCAGTGATAATAATTCTGATTCTGAGAGCAAAGCTGGTAGGAAGGTGATGATCTGTGCAAGAATGTTAAAATTAGTGCGCAGTTATTACTGGACTGCATAATAGCTTTGCCCAGCTCTTCCTGATTATCAAACACCAAACTTCAAACACAATTCAATGTTTTTCAACCTCGCCTTGATGCCACCCCCATTATAAATAGGTGATGAAGCATCCTTGTGATTACATTAGCATATGAAAAGCAAAGTAAGTGCTCCCCTAATTACATCCCATTAAGGCAATGAATAGGGTCATTAGTATTCATACAAGAATATCTTAGTTTTGACTTATCTGGTAATCCTTTGCACCCTTAATCGATTAAATACCTTTCCTGAGTTCTGTTTTATTTCCTTTGTATTTTGTTTCTGTTGAGATGAGTTCAAAATATATTTGACCTTTCACAATGTAGCGTTAATTATTTCATCTCTGCTTAACACAGAATCCTAGAATGTTATAGGCAGCAAGCGAGGAGATAACTGAGACTTCCTTAGACACAGGTGAGATACTAGATAGCTAATGTTAGTTAATTAGCTAATAGTTAATGTGTGATTTTACTTTCCCTACAAGTTTACTCTGCTGTGTGGATAAGTCAAGTCAAGTCAACTTTTATTGTCATTTCGACCATAACTGCTGGTACAGTGCATAGTAAAAATGAGACAACGTTTTTCAGGACCATGGTGTTACATGACACAGTACAAAAAACTAGACTGAACTATGTAATAAAAAAAAACACAGAGAAGGCTACACTAGTCTACAGACCTACACTGGACTGCATAAAGTGCACAAAAACAGTGCAGGCATTTACAATAAATAATAAACAGGACAATAGGGCAAGGTGTCAGTCCAGGCTTCGGGCATTGAGGAGTCTGATAGCTTGGGGGAAGAAACCGTTACATAGTCTGGTCGTGAGAGCCCGAATGCTTCGGAGCCTTTTCCCAGATGGCAGGAGGGAGAAGAGATTGTATGAGGGATGCATTGTGTCCTTCATAATGCTGTTTCCTTTGCAGATGCAGCGTGTAGTGTAAATGTCCATGATGGCAGGAAGAGAGAACCCGATGATCTTCTCAGCTGACCTCACTATCTGCTGCAGGGTCTTGCGATCCGAGATGGTGCAATTTCCAAACCAGGCAATGATGCAGCTGCTCAGGATGCTCTCAATACAACCCCTGTAGAATGTGATGAGGATGGGGGGTAAAATAACACAATGTTTGAAAACCTCTTGGTTTGGCTTCATGAACAGGGAAGGAGGTTTGAAAGGCTGGTCAGAGAGCACACTGTTCTGTCCAGTGCTCCTGATATGGCCTCCTCTACACTGGTGAGGCTCATAAGAAATTGGTGTACCGCTTCTTCAAGCACTTCCGCTCCAACCACCATAAGCAAAACTTCATGGAGGCTAAACATTTTAATTCCCATTCCCATTTCCATTTTTCCATGGCTTCCTCATGTGCCAAGATGAGACCACCCTCAGCATGGAGGAGCAATACCTTATATTCTGGCTGGATAGCCCCCAACCTGATGGTATGAATATCAATTTCTCCTTCCAGGAAACAAATTCCCCTCCTCACAAAGAGTCCCGGCCCAAAACGTTGACTGTGCTTCTTCCTATAGATGCTGTCCGGCCTGCTGTGTTTCACCAGCATTTTGTGTGTGTGGCGCTTGAATTTCCAGCATCTGCAGATTTCCTCGTGTTTGACCCTCCCTCCCCCATCCTTTTCCTTTATTCCTCACTCTGACCTTTTACTTGCATATCAATTCCCCTCGGGTCCCCTCCTTCCCTTTCTCCTATGGTCCACTCTCCTCTCCTATCAGATTCTTCTCCATCCCTCGACCTTTCCCACCCACTTGGCTTCACCTATCACCTTCTAACCAGTTTTGTTCCCCTGCCCCACCCCACAACCTTTTTATTCTGGCATTTTCTCCCTTCCTTCTCAGTCCTGAAGAAGGGCCTCAGCCTGAGAGATCATTTCCACAGATGCTGCCTGACCTGCTGAGTTCCTCCAGCACTGTGTGTGTGTTGGTTTGGATTTCCAGCACCTGCAAACTTTCTTGTGTTTATGAAACTGTCAGAGAGATGTGCACTTCCTCCAATACACAAGCACACAGGAATAACAAGTTGTATGCAGAAGCATAGCCGCCAGTTACATATAATTCACAAATCTGCTGAATTTACAATAGACAATAGGTGCAGGAGTAGGCCCTTCGAGCCAGCATCGCCATTCAATGTGATCATGGCTGATCATCCACAATCAGTACCCCGTTCCTGCCCTCTCCCCATATCCCTTGACTCCGCTATCTTTAAGAGCTCTATCTAACTCTTTCTTGAAAGCATCCAGAGAACTGGCCTCCACTGCCTTCAGAGGCAGAGCATTCCATAGATATGTTTAGAATATCTAAACATCTATGTTTTTACTCATAAAAATGTTTTTAAACATAAACATGATATAGAATTTGTTTGCAGAGAACTCTTGTGTTCAAAAATCGGAACACAATGGATATCGGAAATATAAAAGACAGGTAGAAAACTCAGAACATTACAAGTCAGAGAGGATTAAAGGAGAGGGAAGAGAAAGAGAGCTAATATTTTAAGGTGATAGCCATTCATCCTTTCTGAAGAGTAGAGAGCATCCCTTTGGATCTGAGAAAGTACTTTTCTACTGGTGGGAAACTATGCAGAGCAAAGAGATTTGGAACTTGGTGTGCAGAATCAGCAAGTGTAGCATAGAATTGCTAACAGGAATCAAAAATGCCTAAAGGCACACTGGCTTTTATATCGAGGGTACTGGAACTCAGTAATGAGGAGCTGACAGTGTATTTGTACAGCCTTGGTGAGTGCCATTCTGGTCTACTGAATTGAAATTTGACTCTCAGAAAGGTTTGTGATACGGCACCTGTCATGGTCTTTGGAAGTCCCAATGATAGATAGATAGATAGATAGATACTTCCTTACCAGCTTATTAAGACGTGAGGCGTCCCTCTTCTTAATGCTTCCTCCCCAACACGCCACCACAAAGAAGAGGGCGCTCTCCACAACTGACCTATAGAACATCTTCAGCATCTCACTACAGACATTGAATCACGCCAACCTTCTAAGGAAGTACAGTCGACTCTGTGCCTTCCTGCACAAGGCATCTGTGTTGGCAGTCCAGTCTAGCTTCTCGTCTAACTGTACTCCCAGATACTTGTAGGTCTTAACCTGCTCCACACATTCTCCATTAATGATCACTGGCTCCATATGAGGCCTAGATCTCCTAAAGTCCACCACCATCTCCTTGGTCTTGGTGATATTGAGACACAGGTAGTTTGAGTTGCACCATATCACAAAGTCCTGTATCAGTTTCCTATACTCCTCCTCCTGTCCATTCCTGACACACCCCACTATGGCTGTGTCATCAGCGAACTTCTGCACATGGCAGGACTCCGAGTTATATTGGAAGTCTGATGTGTACAGGGTGAACAGGACCGGAGAGAGTACGGTTCCCTGCGGCGCTCCTGTGCTGCTGACCACCGTGTCAGACCTACAGTCTCCCAACCGCACATACTGAGGTCTATCTGTCAAGTAGTCCACTATCCAATCCACCATGTGAGAGTCTACTCCCATCTCTGTTAGTTTGTGCCTTAAGATCTTGGGCTGGATGGTGTTAAAGGCACTAGAGAAGTCAAGGAATGTAATGGACTGTACTTGACTTTTGGACTGAAACATAAGCTATGTTTTTCTTTCTGTGGAAGCTACCTGGCCTCCTGAATATCTCCAACATTAATAGGAGAAAATCTGCAGATGTTGGACATCAAAGTATCACATGCAAATTGCCTGAGGAATTCAGCAGGTCAGGCAGCATGTATGGAAAAGAGTGTAGATGAAGTTTCGGGCAGCCACTTTTTGGCTCTTGGTAGGGTCACCCATACCAAACAGGTCAAAGGGTAGAGGCCAGACTAAGAATGGTCCACCATTCCTCCAGGTCCAGCAGTTCAGCTCAGGACTAACAACCCTGACTGGCAAAACAAAATTGCTATGGAAACAGCAATGAAAAATCCTTCTACATCTGTGTGTTATGGTATTCCTGAGCCTCCACCCAGGACTTTCAAGACTGACAGTAGTGAATACCAAGAGGAAACTATTGACATTATGAAGCAAGCCCTGAACACCACCTGAGATGGAGGACCTTCTTTCTTTCTTTTTCAATCTTTTTATTGAATTTTTCAAGAACAGGTACATAACGGTCATAATAGTACAAAGGGAGTGAGATTACATTGTTGGCAATTAACACATGAGTAAAAACTATAGGTAACACCAATATAATAGACCTCCCAAACCCTTGATATAAACAAGATACAAAAAAAAATGGAAAAAAAACCCAAATTGAAAATCAAAAACAAAATAAACTAAACTCAAAACAACTAAGCCTAAACTTAAAAAAAAAAAGCAAGCAAGCTGGGCTATTCTATTACATCAAAAAAAATTATTAGTGTCGTCAACTCCTCTCCTCTACTCAAATTAATGAATGATATAAAGGAATCGGAAAACTTCAAATTACATTCTGTGAAAGTATTGAATAAAAGGCCTCCAAGTTTCTTCAAATTTACCACTTCTAATTTTTTCTAAATATAAACAGGATATGGTTTGAGAAAACCATTGAGATGTAGTTGGAGGATTTATCTCTTTCCAATTCAATAAAATAGATCTTCTAGCCATTAAAGTAGCAAATGCAATCATCCGCCAAGCTGCAGAGGGCAGATCAATCATTGGTAAGCCACAAATTGCAGTGATAGGGTGAGGTTGTAAATCAATGTGCAAAACTATAGAGAATGTACCAAAAATATGGAGGACCTTCATTACTGCCCTAAATGCCAAGGGCATAATGGACAGTAAGTAAGTTAATTTTATCGCAAACATAAGGAAATCTGCAGATGCTGGAAATTCAGGGTCTCGGCCCAAAATGTCGACTGTACTTCTTCCTATAGATGCTGACTGGCCTGCTGTGTTCCACCAGCATTTTGTGTGTGTTACTTAAGTTAATTTTATGATGGAGCTGGTTGAGTTTACAATCCTTTGCAGCTTTTTCTAATCCAGTCCATGGGAGTCTCTATACCAGATGGAGATACAAGTTAAAATGTTCTCCAAGGTACTCCTGTAGAAACTTGCTAAAGACTTTGGTGACATAACAAATCTTCTGAAACTCCTAATGAAATCTAGCCACTGTGCCGCCTTCATAATTGCAACAATATGTTCATCCCAGGATAGGCCTTCAGAGATGTTACCACCCAGGAATTTGAAACTGCTCACGCTGTCCATTGCTGACCCCTCAATGAGGACTAATGTGCGTTCCCTAGACTTCTCTTTCCTGAAGTCCACAATCAATGGTCAGTCCACCACTGACTCTGAGGCGAAAGAAAAAGTAAGGAGGTGAGAAAGGGACGAATGGGATCGAGTTGTTAGGAGCAGCATTGACCAGATTGGCTGACTGTGCCATAGTAACTGAATACTAGAATAATTATATTTGCAGTTTGCTGGCCCAAAGACCCTAAAACTGCACCATCATGACCGCTGTGCAATTAGGTCATGGGCTGGGGGGAAACCATCACTAGAGAGCTGGAATCTCACACCCACCAACCTGTGCACTGTGTTTCTCAGCTGTAACAGGAGATGATGGCTGAATTGCAAAGGGCATGGGGCATTAAACCACAAAACTAACACTAACTTGAATCTTAGTCCAATCCTGTATATTTGGACAGGAATATGTAATCAATGTTGACTATCCTATATCGTCTACATCTGACGAATTTCCACTGAATATTTACCTTCCTTTCTGTAATTCAGTGAAGCATTGTATCTAAATACAAACTCTTGATGGAACCAAGAGTTTAGGAAAACCCAGAAGATGGGGGCCCAGAAGAAAATGGGCATAGAAAAAAATACCCACTAAGATCTGGAGATCTCTGTGGTTTGCAATTCCACTCTCTGACATCTGCTACTATTGGGTATCAGTTCAAATTGATCCCTAGTGCTGGGCAATGACAATGTCATCAAGTTGGTTAAGTAGCCATTGATATTAAAGAATTCTCATAGACAGTGGAGCGGGAAACATTTCATTAATAAGTATTTAAAATTTAAACAGTGTCAAATAAGATGTAAACATATATGAGATTAAAGTAAAATCTCATAAATAAGATATAGTTTGTTTTGAAGTATTGATCTAAGAAAATTACAATATATTTGCATAGTGCTAGAGCAGCAGTTACATGTGGAGTTTGAGGTTCGTAAAGGATGAGATGGCGTGTTTTGACAAAGAATTCGACTCAATGTATATTCAACAAACTTAACATTGAAAAATTGGATGTGAAGATATTGTCTACAGTTTGACCTAGGTTACCTATTTTGAGAAATTGCAATTCATCAATAATTTACCAGGCAGCAGTTATGGCTTAGTACACCATGGAAAACACATAACTAAGATTTTACAGGGTATTTTCAGTGGGTGCAGTCTGACCAAAAAAAAAGCCTGAAATTCATTATTAACTTGGGTGATTTCAGCAAAATTCTGCTGGCAAACACTGCTTGCACCACTGCCTGTGAAGGGCAACCTGGATAACTGATGGCATCTCCTATACTCTCCACTTATTCAGTGGTTTTACCATCAATTTTACCTCAAAACTTGCTGCTTTGATACATTGTACATATCGGCAATAAAGATCAGTTACCGTTAAAAATGCACGATAAGTCCTAACTCAGCTGCAAGCTTCGCAAAGGAATTGGAACAGTTTGAAGGAAAATAGGTTTTAAAAAAGGCATAGAAATAAAAAAATGACCAGATCATTTTCAGGATCTGGGTGACAATTTTATTAGTGTAAATGGATAAATTATATTCTAGTGTTTCGATGTCATTGCAATGTCCTTAAAGCAAAATATTTGGAAGCAAACTAATCTTCTTTTGAAAATAGCATCGAAGATTGATGGATCACTGATAGTTCAAAATATGCAGCAAACGTTGCCTTAACTGCTGCTCCTGAAAACTAAAATGCAGCTGAGACAGTCAGAAATACACATGGGAATCTCAGAACTAAAGAAAATTGCAGGCTCTGTTTTCTTAAGCATTGTGAGCGTCTCCACCCAAACATAACTTTCTTTTCTCTTGTAGCTGCCAAGGGACATGCCATGTGTCTCTCTGTTTTGATCTCAGAATTTCAACAGTTTTATTAAAATCTGAATTGCAAACCAGATGACATTTATCTGTTCTTCCCTCATTAATAAGAGAAGAAGCAAGATAACAAATAGTCAGCAATATGTAAACAGAAGGAGCTCACGGGAAAGCCAAATGGAATGAAATTAAGCACGTATTGAGTTTGTATCCTGTCATGCACTTCAAAATGGTAAGAGGCAAAGATCATGTGAATAGCCAGAGATTAGTGATGGCGAGAAGGCAGGGGTATGGGGTTGAGTGGGATCGGGGATCATCCACGATGGAATGGTAGAGCAGACTCAAATGGGCTGAATAGTTAATTCTGCTCCTATGTCTTATGTTAGTGGATGTGCAAGGAATTTGTAGCTCCCCAACATCTCCAGCTGACAATGACCTTGTATTGAATACATTAGGCTGAAGTGTAGCCACCTCTTTCATACAGAAAATGAATGGATGAGATAGGCAACCTTTTATCAGTGACACTGTCAATGCAACATATTTCACCATGTCACATACACATTTACTATCCTCGTAACTGTGAATCCATGACAAGTCAGTATGAATTTACAGCTCCACAGAGTGTAATCAAACAGTACAAAACATGATGGATAGGAGATGCGGATTCAGGAAACAGGGAATTTATCATAAGCTGCCGTCAAATCGCTTTGCGATGTGGCAGCGAGCCTCGACCAGCATAATGGTGAAGGACTCCCGATGACCCCACAGCCCCTGTAATGGGGTGGCGCAGGAGCTGCAGTGATGCTGACTTCAGCTTCAGCTCTCTGGTCCTGTGGCTGAGCAGGCACAGAACCGTGCACAACTTCACCACCATTCATGACGTTGCTGGCTCCTTTTTGCCACCTTTCCGATTACATGTCTATGATGGCAGGAAGGCTGGTGCCAGTGACGCAGTGGGCAGCTTTGACTACCCATCGTCGAGCCTGCTTGTCTGCCGCAGTGCAGTTTCCGTACCGAGCAGTGATGCAGCTGGTCAGGACACTCTCTAGAATGACTTGAGTATGGATGTGCAAAGTCCAGTTCTCTTTAGACTCCTCAAAAAATGCAGGCACTGGCAAGCTTCTTTGTTTGTACAGGATGTGTTGTGGGACCGACCATGAGAGGGCGTGTGAGATGTGCACTCCCAGGGGTTTGTACTGCCTATGTAAAGGGGTTGGGAGTGGTGCAAGTTCTCCTGAGGTCGAATTGCTAACACATGATTGGCTATTGTTGTTTGCATTAATGAGCAGCTGTACCCAATAAAGTGAGGTCACTGACTGAACATAATTGGTTCTGTCTAAGTCTGCTTTCTACGCAAGCAGTACATTCTATACCATTGAAGTTATACTAACCAGTATGTGTGTAGGCCTCTGTTAGTCTCGATAGACCATGGATTTGCACCTCCGAAAGTTTCCAGGGCACAAGCCTGGGCAAGGTTTTTTTTGTGGAAGACTGGCAAGTTGTGCAATGAACCGGATTTGATCAGAGACCTCGAGGTAAAGGAACCATTAGGAGATAGTGACCATAATATCATATGTTTTAACCTACAATTTGAGAAGGAGAAGGGAAAATCAGATGTGTCAGTATTACAATTGAACAAAGGGAACTATGGAGCTATGAGGGAGGAGCTGGCCAAAGTTCAATGGAACAATACCCTAGCAGGGAAGACAGTGGAACAACAATGGCAGGTATTTCTGGGAATAATGCAGAAGGTGCAGGATCGGTTCATTCCAAAGAGGAAGAAAGATCCTAAGGGGAGTAAGGGGCGGCCGTGGCTGACGAGGGAAGTAAAGGGCAGTATAAGAATAAAAGAGAAGAAGTATAACATAGCAAAGATGAGCGGGAAACCGGAGGACTGGGAAGCTTTTAAAGAGCAACAGAAGATAACAAAAAAGGCAATTAGCCAAGAAAAAATGAGATACAAAGGTAAACTAGCCAAGAATATAAAGGAGGATAGTAAAAGCTTCTTTAGGTATGTGAATAGCAAAAAAATAGTTAAGACCAAAATTGGGCCATCGAAGACAGAAATGGGTGAATTTATTATGGGGAACAAGGAAATGGCAGACGAGTTGAACAGGTACTTTTGATTTGTCTTCACTAGGGAAGACACAAACAATCTCCCAGATGTAATAATGGCCAAAGGAACTAGGGTAAAGGATGAACTGAAGGAAATTTATATTAGGCAAGAAACGGTGTTGGATAGACTGTTGAGTCTGAAGGCTGATAAGTCCCCGGTACCTGATGGTCTGCATTCCAGGGTACTTAAAGAGGTGGCTCTAGAAATCATGGACGCATTGGTAATCATTTTCCAATGTTCTATAGATTCAGGAACAGTTCCTGCTGATTGGAGGGTGGCTAATGTTGTCCCACTTTTCAAGAAAGGAGGGAGAGAGAAAACAGGGAATTATAGACCGGTTAGCCTGATGTCAGTGGTGGGAAAGATGCTGGAGTCAATTATAAAAAAGGAAATTATGACACATTTGGATAGCAGTAGAAGGATCAGTCCAAGTCAGCATGGATTTATGAAGGGAAAATCATGCTTGACTAATCTTCTGGAGTTTTTTGAGGATGTAACTATGAAAATGGACAAGGGAGAGCCAGTGGATGTAGTGTACCTGGACTTCCAGAAAGCTTTTGATAAAGTCCCACATAGGAGATTAGTGGGCAAAATTAGGGCACATGGTATTAGGGGCAGAGTACTGACATGGATTGAAAATTGGCTGGCTGACAGGAAACAAAGAGTAGTGATTAACGGGTCCCTTTCGGAATGGCAGGCTGTGACCAGTGGGGTACCGCAAGGTTCGGTGCTGGGACCGCAGCTGTTTACAATATACATTAATGATTTAGATGAAGGGATTAAAAGTAACATTAACAAATTTGCTGATGACACAAAGCTGGGTGGCAGTGTGAAATGCCAGGAGGATGTTATGAGAATGCAGGGTGATTTGGACAGGTTGGGTGAGTGGGCAAATGTATGGCAGATGCAGTTTAATGTGGATAAATGTGAGGTTATCCACTTTGGTGGCAAGAACAGGAAGGCAGATTACTATCTAAATGGAGTTAAGTTAGGAAAAGGGGAAGTACAACGAGATCTAGGTGTTCTTGTACATCAGTCAATGAAAGCAAGCATGCAGGTACAGCAGGCAGTGAAGAAAGCTAATGGCATGCTGGCTTTTATAACAAGAGGAATTGAGTATAGGAGTAAAGAGGTCCTTATGCAGCTGTACAGGGCCCTGGTGAGACCCCACCTGGAGTATTGTGTGCAGTTTTGGTCTCCAAATTTGAGGAAGGACATTCTTGCTATTGAGGGAGTGCGGCATAGGTTCACAAGGTTAATTTCCGGAATGGCGGGACTGTCATATGTTGAAAGATTGGAGTGACTGGGCTTGTATACACTGGAATTTAGAAGGATGAGAGGGGATCTGAATGAAACATTTAAGATTATTAAGGGATTGGACATGCTGGAGGCAGGAAGCATGTTCCCGCTGATGGGTGAGTCCAGAACTAGAGGCCACAGTTTAAGAATAAGGGGTAGGCCATTTAGAACAGAGATGCGGAAAAACTTTTTCACCCAGAGAGTGGTGGATATGTGGAATGCTCTGGGGCAGAAGGCAGTGGAGGCCAAGTCTCTGGATGCATTCAAGAGAGAGTTAGATAGAGCTCTTATAGATAGTGGGGTCGAGGGATATGGGGAGAGGGCAGGAACGGGGTACTGATTGTGTATGATCAGCCATGATCACAGTGAATAGCGGTGCTGGCTAGAAGGGCCAAATGGCCTACTCCTGCACCTACTGTCTATTGTCTAAGTCACCCCTCTCCACGCCACCAATATTGTCCAAGGGAAGGGCATTAGGACCCATACAGCTTGGCACCAGTGTCGTCACAGAGCAATATGTGGTTAAGTGCCTTGCTCAAGGACACACACGCAGCCTCAGCCAAGGCTCAAACTAGCGACCTTCAGATCACTAGACGAACGCCTTAACCACTTGGCCATGCACCAACACTAACCAGTATACAGTATCCATCATTGACATGTAAACCATTAGATAACCAAAGGTCGTGAATGTACCCCTTTGGTTGTATACCAATTACATGTGCATTTATTATATATCAACTATATCCATAGGTGATTGTAGCCTACACCAGGCATGTGTCATCCATCATTTATCACTGAATGTACGCCACACATGTAATCATTGACTGTCCTTTGGAAGTGGTGAATGGGCATAGCATATATTCAAAGCCTATCAATTCATGTCCACCGCGGGGAATTGTTTGCAGATGCATGAGGAGTGATTAGCAGAATGAAATAGTCTACTCCGCTGCATTAGTCTGGTGATTTAAGGAGGAATAAATGAATAAGTGAAGAGGAATAAATCTCTTTGATTTAATGCGGCAAAGACTTCCTAAGCAGCTAACATCATTGTTCACTTCCTGCCCACCAGCTGGCTGCTGCCAGGGTTGGAAATGTAAAGTCAGCATTGCTAAGTAGTGCCAAAGAAAGCTGTTCCATCTCTGTAGGAAATTTTGTCCTCAACATTCGCAAAAAGTGGGTTGATAAGATCTACAAGAAAATCTCAGGACCTAAGCAGAATGCTAATTCAGCACAGACTGGATGGGCCAAATGGCCCAGATTCTGTGCTGTAGCGATCTAAGACGAATGCTTGCCTAAATAGCATGAAATCCTTCCAGTAGACTGCAGTCTCATCTGAAGCCCTGACTCCATCCTGGGGATTTGTGATCGTATATTTACTGAATCTAAACGACCTGGTTGATTGAGTTCATTGTTGATCAGCAAAGACTAATACATGGTGTCATCACTGAATGAGCCGAATGCGGCAGCCTGTCATTGGGGAACGAGTCCAGCAGCGTAAGTAGCTCATCAGACAGTGGCTCACCTCGCATACAGCACAACTGAAAGTGCGGTCATCTGAACAGCCTCTTGTCTGCAGGGTGATTGCTGAATGCTGGAAGGGGACTGGAAAGCACGTTGTGACAACGTGCAGTTCAGCTCAGTGAAACGTTAATCTATCAGATGTCAAACGGGCCAATGAAATCCTCACAACGTTAATTAACCCATTGTACTAAGCAAGTTCAAAGGAGGAACTCAGCAGGCCAGGCAGCATCGACGGAAAAGAGTACGGTCGATGTTTCGGGTCAAGTCCTGCTGAAGGGCCGACTGCACTCTTTCCCATCGGTGCTGCCTGGCCTGTTGAGTTCCTCCAGGATTTTGTGTGTGTTGCTCGGATTTCCAGCCTCTGCAGGATCTCTTGCGTTTGTGATTTCACAAAGCAAGTTGTCAAGCGTGAAAGACCTGTAAGAAAAATATTTATTGAGTAGCCCTTACACGTGGCCAAGTAAAAGCCACAGGATATCAGCCTAACACACTTACGATAAACATTTTAGTCCTGATAGAAAAATAGAGGACCATATGGGAGAGAAGGTTTAGATCGATCTTAGAGATTAAAAGGTCAGCACAACATCACAGGCAGAAGGGCCTGTACTATGCTGTAATATAACCATATAACAATTACAGCACGGAAATAGGCCATCTCGGCCCTTCTAGTCCATGCCAAACGCTTACTCTCACCTAGTCCCACTGACCCGCACTCAGTCCATACCCTCCATTCCTTTCCTGTCCATATGCCTATCCAATTTTGCTTTAAATGACAATACCAAACCTGCCTCTACTACTTCTACTGGAAGCTCATTCCGCACAGCTACCACTCTCTGAGTAAAGAAGTTCCCCCTCGTGTTACCCTTAAACTTTTGTCCCCTAACTCTCAACTCATGTCCTCTTGTTTGAACCTCCCCTACTCTCAATGGAAAAAGCCTATCCACATTAACTCTATCTATCCCCCTCATAATTTTTAATATCTCTATCAAGTCCCCCCTCAACCTTCTACGATCCAAAGAATAAAGACCTAACTTGTTCAACCTTTTCCTGTAACTTAGGTGCTGAAACCTAGGTAACATTCTAGTAATATTCTTTGTTGTTCTGATTGCAGTGGATCAGAAAAAGCTGCAGAAAGTTGTAAACTCTGCCATATCTGTCATGGGCATTAGCCCCCACCCCACAACCCCCCCCCCCCCCCCAGCATTCAGGACATACCTTCTTCTCAACGCTGCCATCAAGGAGGAGGTACAGGAGCCTAAAGACTCACTCAATATTTTCAGGAATAGCTTCTTCCCCCTTGCCATCAGATTTCTCATTGAACACTACCTCACTATTTTTTCCCTGTCTTTTTGCACTACTTCTTTAATATTTTAAATTTCCTACAGAAACATCTGCATGATGCGAAGCTGGGACACATCATCAATGATGTTACCTGGGGTCGTCAGGTGTTTCGGGTCTTTCAACATCATACACCCTCGCCCAGGTGACCTGACCGGAGTTGATCAGACCCCATCCTGTGCCCTGGCAGCCACCCACGGATCTGCCCTCTTTATCCAGAGCCATCTTGGCGTTTTCTCTGCTGCATCTGTGGTGGTAGAAATGGCTCTCCTTCCTCTCTCTCTCTCATGATTCCAGGTGCAGTGTATACTTTGCAGAGTGACTGACCTGCAAAGCCACAACACCCGACCTCCACGGGCCAACACTTTGCTCTCCAGCCTCTTCTTTGGCAGTTGTTCTTTAGATCTGCATACTTGGCTCTTTTCCGCTCGTAGGCCGCCTCCAGGCGTTCTTCCCACGGCACAGTAAGCTCAAGCATAAGAACACGCTTCAATGAGTCGGACCACAACACAATGTCGGGCCGCGATGTAGTCTCTGTGATGTGGGGAGGAAACGGTAGCTGTTTTCCCAGGTCTGCTTTTAGCTTCCGGTCCTGCGCAGTGAAGAGCAACCCAGTTGCTTTCCGGTGTTCTGCGGGTCTTTTCCCCTCTTTGACAAAGCAGATGGTATTCTTGACCAGACTTGTTTTCCAGCAGATGTTAAGGTTGCGACAGTTTGTCTCAGCAATTGTCCGGAGGACCTGGTCATGCTGCCACCGATAACGGCCATCGGCAAGAGCTCTGGGGCAGCAGCTCAGAATATGCTCTAGCATACCGGTCTTCTCACAGAGGGGGCAAGGCCCCAGCAGTGCAGGTTGGATGAGCTAGGAAGGACATCATAAACAACCTGGATAAGGAACCTGATGCGTTGTCATTTATATTTTTTATTATTATTATTATTATATATTTCAATGTCTTGCTGCCGCAAGACAACCCATTTCACAACATATGCTGGTGATATTAAACCTGATTCTGATTGGCAGAAATTCAATAACATTCTCATCATCACAAAAGAACCATTGTTTTGCAAAGTGTTTTTAATCACACAGAACAGTATAGTATAGCGGCAGGCCCTTTAGCCCATACTGTTGTGCTGAACCAATTAAATTGGTAATCAAATGGCCAACTAAACACTTCTGCTTAAGCAATCCTTCCATTTCACTTCACCTTCATGTACCTATCTAAACATCTCTTAAAAGTCCCTAAGGCATCTGCCTCCCCCACCATCCCAGACAACCCACCACTCTCTGTGTTGAAAAGAACTTGCCCCTCACATCTACTTTGAACTAACCCCCTCTCAGCTTAAATGAATGCTCTGTTATTAGACATTTCAACCCCAGGAAAAAGATACTGACTGTCTACTCCATATACGCCCCTCATAATCTTATGAATCTCTGACAGATCTCCCTCTAATGCTCCAGAAAAAACAACCCAAGTTTGTCTAACCTCTCGTTATAGCATCTAGTCCTGGTAAACCTCTTCTGTACCCTCTCCAAAGCCTCGGCATCCTTCCTATAATGAGGCAACGAGAACTGCATGCAATGCTCCAGATGCAACCATACAATAAAGGCAAGCATGCCATATGTCTTCTTCAAAGGTACAATTTAATGTCAAAGGAATGTATAACAATATACATCCTGAAATGCTTTTCCTTCGCAACCATCCACAAGAACAGAGGAGCGCCCCAAAGAATGAATGACAGTTAAAAGTTAGAACCCCAGAGTCGCCCTCCTGTACATAAGTGGCAGCGAGCATCAATTCCCCCCCCCCACCCAACGGCAAAATTAAAAAGCATCGGCACCCACCACCGAGCACTCAAACGTGAGCAAAGCAACAGCAAAGACACAGATTTGCAGTTACCCCAAAGACTTCACGTTTCACCTGGTATTCGACATACCACAAGCTCTCTCTCTCCCTAATAAGGGAGAAAAAGGTGTCTCCGTTTTCCTAGCGAGCGGGGAGACATAACAAACAACTCGCAGGTTTATGATGTTAAAAGTCCACCATGTCCCTTTTATCGAGTTGTGTGCCCAAAGATCTGGGCACACAACTGCAGATATTCTGACTCCCCTGACGACACACGGGTCTCTTGTCATGACACCGACCCTCAATCCGCCCGGCTCCAGAGCCCCGAGATCCTAGGCTTCTAAATCTGAGCTGGACTCTTAGGCCGAGCCCTTGACATGCCGAGCAGCAATGGCCGGTTATGAAACTCCGAGAGCAAGTCCCATTCCCGCAAAGAACCATAGTCAGCATGTAACTCCAGGTCAGGGTCTTCAAAAGAATCCTGAAGGGGAAAAATAGAGATATTAAAGATGGAAATAGAGCTGTTTCCTAAGATGCAAGCAAAGGAGTCACCGTTTAGCGCCATCATCACTCTGCTCCATCTTCTTAACCACCCTATCAATGTGTGTAGCTGTCATGGTCCCTTCTGGCAATCCCCCATCTGGCTATTTACCTCAGGAATTGGGCCTCAATCCCCTCGTTTAGTTCCAATCATTCCCAGGTTCCACTAACTACACACACCTGCTTTCCATCGGCAAATGCAGTGTAAAAACCCTGCCATCACAACAAGGAGCTGCCAGTTCATTGGTTGACTCTGGTGTGAGTAACCTCGTTTCATGGTTCTTAGGACTGCCAGTTCTAAGTCTAGCATTGCTCCTGGATACCGATTCCACGCTCGCCACGTCAAGAATGCCTCCCGACTCTGCCTCCGCGCCCGGGTCCTGCACTGGGGTTCATCCTCAGCCTCGTCCTTGCAATAGTAGCCATTTTCAAGGAGCCATTTGTACTGTCTCTTCACATTCAACCCACCAAGAAGCAATGCTTTACATATGGCTAAACTCCATTGACGTTTCTCCGCCTATATCTGCCACTGATCTATGTCCCATTGTATTTTTTGCCTGTCTTCTATGCTATCCACAACACCACCAATCTTTGTATCATCTACAATTTAACTAACCCAGCAATCTACGTTTTCATCCAGGTCAGTTATGTACATCACAAACAGCTGAGATCCCTGTACACATCCCTGTGGATCTCCGGCTAGAATAAGTCCTTTCAACCACTACCTCTGTCCTCTATGGGCATGTGGCCCATTCACCATGGACCCCATGCAGTTTAATCTTCTGGATTAATCCTTATCTTTCACCTTAATCTTCTGGTGATCCATTTTGGATCACGTCTATTCATTTATTGGCATTTACAAAAACTTTCAGAATCAGAAATAGCATTCCTTGTTTTGGGAGAGGGAGCAGGATACCCAATTCTCATTGTTTTCTATTGTTTGAAAAGAAACACCTTCTGATCTTCTTCCTTGCCAAGGATTTAGCAGATGTTGCATCCGCATCACATGAGGCCAAGGTCTCAGAATCTGATTGTAAATGTAGTCCCAGTGGATGGAATCATCACAATCACACCACATGTCCTTTCCTCAGGAAAGAGACTGAAATGTCTCATTTTGACATAACCCCTATGGTTCTATGACTGCACTGACATTACAATGAATTAATTTTTTATGTAGATGAACTTCTTTTGCTCTTCATTTGTGGGATGCTGGCATTATTGACAAGGCTAATAATTTGCCTGTCATTAACTGCTAGTTCTCAGTTCTAATTATGCTCTTTTAAAATTTCATTTAATTTAGCAATTGAGCAGAGAATAGGCTGTCTGACCTTTCCAGCAGCACCCCCCAACAACTCCGGACAATCCTGATTTAATCCTAGTCTAATCACAGGACAGTTTACAATGACCAATGATCATCTTTGGACTGCGGGAGGAAACCGAAGGACCCAGAGAAACCCATTCATTCCACAGGGAGGATGTACAAAGACTCCTTACCACAAATGAACTCGGAACTCTGACACCCTGAGCTTCCGCACCCTTCCTATAACGAGGTGACCAAAGCAGAAGATGATAGTGCAAGTGTAGTCTTGCCAGAATTTTTTAAAGCTGCAACATTACCCCGTTGCTCTTGAACTCAGTTCCCCAACTAATGAAGGTGTACACTGCCATATGCCTTCTTAACACTATCAGCTTTGATGTGAAAATGAAGATGTTTTTCAAGTTCATCAGTGGAGCTGGTGCAGATCACTAAGCACAGAAATTATTTGTCACTGTATATTTAGAGTGAGATCACAGGCCGGGAAGCTCTAGGTCTAGTTCACTTCCCTGCTGATCCTGATATGCCGAATAAATTGTAAGCCCAATAGTCGTTCTTCCACATTATATACCCTGATACTTCTGGGATTTTTCAAGGATATTAAGGAGTTATTCAGTTATCTTCTTCCCATATACCAAGGTAGATACAAATGAGAAATTGCAAATCAATGTGTTCCACATAACGAAACAATGTTTGTTTTTTACACTAAGTTTTTAGGGGTATTTACTGGGAACTGGGTGTGAAATGTAGTGACCCACTGAAAGAAAGGCAACTTGTCTGAATGTCTGTCTCGAGAGCAAAAGGCCAAACAATCCCTATAGACAGTTCAGCCACTGCTCTGATCCCTTCCCTTGGTTCGGGGAAGGTGCATGCAGTGTACTGTCTCAGGCTGAAACAGAGTTAGTGGAGATACAGTGCCATTTCTTTTTATAATGACTGGCATTTCCACATCACCACTGTGTGTTACTGGCGTGTTTTTTTGCCATCTGATCAACTTGTTCGTGTGTTGGGTCTTTGATGTTTTCTTTGACTGGGTTCCATGGTGCTTCTATGTTTCGTGGCTGTCTGTGGGAAGATGAATCTCAGGGTTATATATTGTATGCCTACTTTGATAATAAATGTAATTTGACTTTGGCTTTAACTTTAATCAGGTTCACTTACTTGCACCTCCCCAACATTGCCTGTCCTTGTCGAGGTCCACAGTCGGCCCTCTGCCTTAAGCTGTGTTTTATCTGCTGCCATATTCAACTATTAAAGTCAAGGTGAAGTTCATTATCACATGCACAAGTACATATATACTAAAGAGCAAGAAAAACTTCCAAGTAACATTATCATAGCATAATAATAGCATTAGAGGCACATATTCACAAGAAAAACTGAAGTTAAATACAAATGATATAAGAGAGCAGACAATTTGAACACATTAAAGTCCATTATAGTATAAAGTGAATGTATGTTGCTATACTGAGTTTCTGATTAGGTTTGGGTTAGTTCAAGATCAGAATGGTTGGAGGGACAGAGTTGTTCATGAACTTGGCGTTGTGGGTCTTCAGGCTTCTGTACCTCCTAATTGTGGGAAGGGAATGTGCACTGATGAATTAACTCCTTGCTACCCTCTCAACGCCTGAAGCTCTGCTGTTGCGTCTTCATGCACATCATTCCTTGTGTTACAGGTGCCTCAGTTAAAAATCTATGGTTTAAATCCTTGCACAGTCTTCCCCACCCTCCCTGCAACCCCCCGAGAAATCAGTGTTCCTTCATACCAAGCATCTTGCCTGTCTTCCTTCTCTTCATCACCAACAGTTGTGCATTTAGCTGTCCAGCTCTCCAGCATATCTTCACATCCCACCTTTGATGGTTATTTCTCAGTCCAAGCAGTGATCACATTGCCTCTGCCTCAATGGCAAAACTTGCGAAGAACTGAAATGAATTAGAGCATGTCAACGGCTGTTAGAGTCAGAGACTAACAGAACATTCCACCACAGGCACAGGCCCTTCAATCCACCTAATCTGTGCCAAACTATTATTCTGTCTAGTCCTATCAACACGCACCTGCACCATAGCCCTCCGTACCCTTCCCATCCATGGACTTATTCAAACTCCTCTTAACTCTTGCAATCAAACTCACATCCATAACTTCTGCTGGAAACTCCTTCCACATCCTCACCATCCTCCGAGTGAAGACAATCCTCCTCATGTTCCCCTTTTACACTTCATCGTTCACCTTAATCCATGACCTCTAATTCTAGTCTCATCCAACCTCAGTGGGAAAAAGCCTGCTTGCATTCATAATTTTGTATACCTCTATCAAATATCTCCTCATACTTTAATTTAGTTTTTTAAATTTAATTTTAAGGCACAATTAGGGTTTAGGACAATGGATAACAGAGTGACTATCTACCATCACCGGATACTGCTACAATACAGAGGTTGCTTCATGAAAATCTGCTGGTTAGATTGCACGACCTCGGCTTGCTGAGGGAATCGGGCCTGCAGTCCTCGGAGTCGCCTGAGGCCGGTGGCCGGAGATGGGGACATCGTAAGTAGTGTGCGAGGAAGCGGAAGTGAGGCGAGTGGACAGGAGTCCGTGCCAGGAAAAAAGCAAGCCCTAGCTGGCCGGATCTCCCGTCCATTCTGCTCTCCAATGGACATTAAATTAGACTTCACCTGTGGCAACGAAATACTCGGTGGGAGTACAGAAATGGACAGAATCCCAGACGCCGCCATTCTGCTGTTTATTCATGTAACAGATTTTCCCCCAAGCCATCGGACTACCAACCTACTGCCCTCTGTTTTGTGTACTTTATGCAGTCCTGGGTAGGTCTGTAGTCTAGTGTAGTTTTTGTGTTGGTTTATGTAGTTCAGTGTAGTTTTTGTATTATTTCATGTAGCACCATGGTCCTGAAAACGTTGTCTCGTTTTTACTGTGTACTGTACCAGGCAGTTATGGTTGAAGTGACAAATAAAAAGTGACTTGACTTATTCTCCTGCGCTCTAGAGAATAAATGAAGTTCCAAAAGGGGAAGGGCTTTAATAGAGTGGACTAGTTGGACTGTTTCCATGGACAATGATAACCAAAAACTGGTTTAAGATAATCAGCAAAAGAAACATGTGGGAAATAGGAGGGAACTTGCTGGAACACATTAATACAACTGGTAGAGAGCTGCAGCCTCACAACCCCAATAATTGGGTTCCAGGTGCTGCTTCTGTTTAGATTTTCCATTCTCTCTGTGATGGTGCAGACTTCTTCCAGGTTCTCCATTTGCCTCCCACATCCTGGAGGCATGAGGGTTGGTAGCTTAATTGACTGCTGTGTGGAGGAATCTTGGGGGGAGTTGGTGGGAATGTAGCATTAGAGTACCTAGGTGCTCGATGGACTCATGGACTGAAGGGCCGATGATTCCTTCAACAGAGTGTCATTATCATCTGAAGGGTGAAGATTGCAAAGCAGCTCTGAAACAGGACCAAAGAATAAGGCTGATTAGGTAGCTCTTTAACCCTACAAAAGGTAGTGCATTTGTCCCAGTATGTCCTCCCAATCACCGAGCACCTCTATATGTAACGCTGTCCTGGGAAAGCAGCATCCGTCATCAGAGGTCCCCACCACCCAAATCATTTTCTCTTCTCACTGCTGCCATCATGCAGAAGGTACAGGAGCCTCAGGACTCGCACCACCAGGTTAAGAACTGTTTTTACCCCTCAACCATTAGGCTCTTAAACAAAATGGAGATAATTACACTCACTTGCCCATCTAGTGCGATGTTCCCACAACCAATGATCTCTCTTTAAGGACTCTTTATCTCATTATCTCATGTTCTTATTATTTATTACTGATTATTTATATTTGCATTTGCACATTTTGTTGTCTTCTTCACTCTGGCTGATCTTTCATTGATCCAGTTTACAGCTACTATTCTATAGAATTTACTTTGAACTTTAATGGAATTACAAGAACAATTATTGACGCCAGCAACCTGGGTTCAATTCCACTACTGTCTGCTAGACATTTGTACGTTCTCCCTGTGACTACATGGGTTTCCCTCGGATGCTCTGGTGTCCTCCCATATTTCAAAGATGTACAGGTTAGTAGGTTGATTGGTCACGTGGATGTATTTGGGGAATGTGGGCTCATTGGGCCAGAAGGGCCTGTAATCGAGCTCGAGGAAGTCTGCAGATGCAGGAAATCCAAATGATACAGTCATTTGCTGTAATTGTGCTGATTCTTTAAATAAAAATAAATATCACAGAGCTGCAGGAGCAAATGACCCAGTTCCTCCCTCCTCCATCCCTGAAAGCAGTTTGAAATTTTGTCAGCATTTAAATAATGTCAACTAGCGACCAAATTCTTACCAATTTTCATCTTGTTTTTTAAATTGCTTCTGGGCTTTTCTCTTCACCAGGAAGCCAGATGTGTCTCCATGGACATTATTCCAGCAGAATATATTTCGCTTCAGACATCAACAGATGACTGAACACTGCCAGCAATAAATTAAAATATTTAAGTGAAGTTTTTATCGTTTCAACTGGAAAATGACTGGGGGGAGGAGGAAATCTGCAGGTGGTTAAGCCTTAAATGTAACATCCCAACCAGGGGCCTCTTGTCAGTGACATGGAAAGTTGTAGGCATCTTGTCATCGAATTTATGTACAGGTTCTTTCAGATGCTGCTCTCGTGTCTATTCTCAGTTATTTCATTGAGTCTGGTGGGTTTAAACCCAACCTTTTCCATTGGCTGACAAAGGCAAAGATATCTTAAATAAAGTGAAACATATCACTGCATGCCAGTCCTGATCATCAGGTTTTCACACTTTTTGGATTTTCATTTAACTGAAGATCACCTTTTGAATTTCATCTACCATGTATAGACAAGTACCTGATCTTCTTTGCAGAGGGGCAAGCTTCTAAATTAAAGGTAGGAATGTGTACTTTGTGCAGTTGGAACTATACCACTGTGGATTGAAACAAATCGGGCACATTGCAAAGTTTAAATTTCAAAGTTAATTTATTTTCGATGTATTTGTAGGTTACCATATAGAGTACTACACTGAAATTTATTTTCTTCCGGACAATAACAGTAGATACAAAGAAATACAACGAAACCAGTCAAAAACTACACACAGAGACACACAAACAACCGGTGTGCAAAAGAAGACAAGTGGTGCAAATCCCCCCCAAAAAATAAATAATAAATAATATTGAGAACATGAGTTGTAGAGTCCTTGAAAGTGAGTCAGTTCAGGGTTGAGGTGAGTGAAGTTGTCCACTCTGGTTCAGGAGCCTGATGGTTGAAGGGTAACAACTGTTCCTGAACCTGGCGGTGTGGGACCTAAGGTACCTCCTGCCCAATGGCAATAGAGAGAAAAAGGCATGGCCTAGATGGAGGGGGTTCCTGATTATGAATGTCTTCGCGGCAGAACTCCCTTGTAGATGGCTCTGTGGTGGGAAAGGTTTCTCCTGTGATGGACTGGGCAATACCAACCACTTTTTGTAGTCTTTTCCATTCATTGGCATTGCTGTTTCACATGTGGCTGTGATGTAACCATTCAGGATACTCTCCACTGTGCATCTGTAGAAGTTTGTCAAAGTTTTAGATAAATCTGTGCAAACTTTGCAAAGGGATGTACATACTGTTTTATTTGCAGTCACTAAAGTCATCTGCTCAAGCCTAGTAATATTTTCCAGTGCCTGAATGCAGCTCCCCCCATCACCATTTTGCCCATTTGACCTCAGTGGTGTAAAAATCAACAGGTGGCATCAATTGCAGAAGACCCAGTTTTCACAGAAAGTTCAAGAGCAATATCAGAGAAATCAAAACTGCATCATGGTCATACAAATATTCACGACTATAGGTGTTGTATTGTGAATATTATTAAAAGTAAGTTAATACTAATCGGGAAGCTGTTGGTAACAAGAGGCAGGTTCCAGGGTCAGCAGGGTTTTTTTCACTTCTGGTGTGCATTGTGTCTGTAGTTCCACCACCCATGCCGCACGAGGTACCTGAAAACCTCTGTATTGTAAATATCGTTTGCCGTCCCCGATAAAGATGATCTTTTGGCCATAAAATTGTTGAGTGGTCCTTTTGAAAAGTAGAAGTTACCACCTATTTTTTGGTGACAAGGTGAACTGGTTTTGAGGACGTGTTGGCCCGTTTCGAACAGGAGCTGTGAGCGGACAAGGAGCCTCGCCACATTCAGGACTATCGGTGCATTTGTGGAGGGAATTGAGGACTGGCTGAAGTATGAGGAAAGGTTGGGTCACTTTTTCTGTGCTAATGGAATTACTGAGGAGGCTAAGAAGCACTCTATTCTCCTGAGTGTGCGTGGGGCAAAGACTTACAAGCTGATAGCCACACCGCGGAAACCGGGAGAAATTCCATATGATGAACTGGTCAAGCTCGTGGGGAACCACCACAATCTGACACCTTCGGTGATAGTTCAACGGTTCAAGTTTGACAGCCATGTCTGGAAGCCAGGTCAGTCTGTGTCTAATTTTGTGGCTGAGCTTCAGCAGCTGTGGGAGCATTGCGATTTCGGAGCTGTGTTGGATGACATGATCCGTGATAGACTGGTATGCGGCATTAATAATGACGCCCTACAACGTGGCTTGTTGGGGGAAGCTCCACCGTTGACTTTCAAGAAAGCCCTAGAGATTTCCCAAGGCTGGAGATGGCTGCTAATAATGCCAAGGATATCCAGAAAGGACATGGGGGGTCGCAGTCGGCAGCAGGGCACCAAGTCAGGAGGGAGACTGGTAAACAGGCAAAGCGGGTGGAATGTTTTCAGCGTGGAGGGACGCACTATGCAAATGTTCACAAATTCAAAGATACTGTCTGCCATGCTTGTAGCAAAAAAGGACATTTGGCTAAAAAGTGCAGGAGTTTAAAGGGTAAGGTTAAGCCTGGGCAGGGGAAAGCTCAACAGACTCAGGCAGCCACACACTGCCTCGAAGAAGCAGACGAAGAGGCAGCGTGTGTCTACCACATGTTTGGAGTGGAAACGGATGAGGAACCACCTGAACCATATTATGCCACAGTCACTGTCAGGGGAAAGGACATTAAGTTTGAGATTGATTCAGGGGCTACTGCATCGGTCATTAGTGAAGAGACCTACAGGAGGACATGGGGATCCATCCTGCCTCCCATCAGACCGTCTAAGCTCCAACTCAGGACCTATACGGGGCAGCCCATACCTCATTTAGGGTTGTTATATATGGATATTTCAGCTAAGGGCAGTGGGCCCAGTCTTTTGGGCCACGATTGGCTTTGCAAAATCTGGCTCAATTGGCATGAAATTAAGTATGCACACAAGATGGAGGACATTCTGCAGCGGTATAGTGACACTTCCAGGGACGAGCTGGGCATACTGAAGGGCGTGACCGTGAGACTCCATGTCGACCCGGAGGCCACACCACATTTTTTTAAGCCCAGGTCGGTGCCAAATGCCATGAAAGGCAAAGTCAAGGAGGAGCTGGAATGTTTACAGGGGCTGGGCATCATTGAGCCCGTCCAGTTTTCAAGGTGGGCGGCTCTCATTGTTCCAGTTTTGAAGACAGATAAAACAGTGAGGATGTGTGGGGACTACAAGCTTACAGTGAATCGGGTCTCTAGGCCACGGATGGATGACCTGTTTGCGACCCTGTCAGGGGGTAAACTGTTCACAAAGCTGGACATGAGCCACGCTTACCAACAGCTGCTGCTCGACGAGGATTCAAAGGAGTACGTCACAATCAATACGCACAGGGATTATTCAAATACAATTGCCTGGAGTTTGGAGTGGCGTCTAGCCCCGCCATTTTCCAAAGGACAATGGACGCTTTGCTGCAGGGGATTCCGCACATAGCAATGTATCTTGATGATATTTTGATGACGGGAGCATCTGGCTAACTTAGAACAGATGCTGAAGAGGCTCTCAGATGCAGGGCTGCGGTTGAAACGCGGAAAATGTTTGTTCCTGGCTCCGAGTGTGACCTACCTGGGACACACGATTACAGCTGAAGGGCTTTGCCCAGTGGAGGACAAAGTGAGAGCTATCAGGGAGGCCCCAAGCCCCAGGAGCATCACTGAACTCAGATCATTTTTGGACATGATGAATTATTATGGCAAGTTTCTTCCTGACCTCTCAAAGGTTTTGGCCCCACTGTATTAGCTGCTTCACAATGACACTAAGTGGTGGTGGGGTGAAGAGCAGGAGGAAGCTTTCAATGAAGTGTAAGAACTCCTCCACTCAGCGAAGCTGCTCGTTCACTATGACCCAGACAAGGAGATCACCCTTTCATGCGACGCTTCGCCCTATGGAGTCGGGGCAGTTCTCTCACACGTAATGGAGGACCGTTCAGAGAATCCTATTGGTTTTGCTTCATTTACCCTGACAGCTGCTGAGACGGGATATTCACAGCTAGAAAAAGAAGGTCTGGCCATTGTTTTTGCGGGCAAATGCTCTATGTTTTTTGCGGTCAAACATCATTACCTCTATGGGCATGTATTCACAATTTATACGGACCATAAACCACCGACGAGCCTTTTTAGTGAGACCACATGCAGTCCACCGCTACCCTCAGCCAGGATACAGCGTTGGGCTCTCACATTGTCAGCCTACCAGTATACAATCGTGTACAGATGGGTGAGGATAATGCAAACGCCAATGAGCTGAGTCGACTCCCTTAACCTGAGATGCCTGTTACTAAATATGTGCCTCCAGAGACTGTTTTCATTGGACAGGCTGTCCGAGACACCTGTAACGTGACCCAGATCAAGCAATGGACAGAGAGGGACCCAGTCCTGTCTCAAGTCAAGACTTTTCTTTGACAAGGTTGGCCCAGAGTTGTGGAAGGAGAGGAACTGAGGCCTTATGCCAAACGCAAGACCGAACTGAGTCTGCAGGATGGCTGCATTTTCAGGAGGGCAAGGGTCATCGTGCCTCCCCCTGGCCGTTCACAGATTGTGGAGGAAATTCATGAGACTCACCCAGGGGTGTCTCAAATGAAAAGCCTTTCAAGATCCTATGTCTGGTGGCCAAGAATGGATCAGGATCTGGAGAACAAGGTAAAATCATGCACACAATGTCAGACCAATCAGAACATGCCACCACCAGCTCCTTTGCACCCATGGGAGTGACCAGTCTACCCTGGTCTAGGCTACATTTGGGCTTTGCTGGCCCCTTTATGGGGCAGATGTTTCTTGTAATGGTAAATGCACACTCCGAACAGATAGAAGCTCATATCACAAACATCATCTCAAGCATAGACAAACTCAGGCAAGTGCTTGCAGTCCACGGGTTGCCTGACACTCTGGTCACTGATAATGGCCCGACGTTCACCAGTGAGCTGTTCGGTGAGTTCATGCGGCAGAATGGCATTCGTCACATTCGGACGGCCCCTTTCCACCCAGCCTCAAATGGCTTGCCTGAGCGGGCTGTTCGGACAGTGAAGGAAGGCCTGAAGCGGATGACAAGGGACTCTCTTAGTAGCCGGCTTTCGCGTTTCCAATTTAAATACCGCCTCATGCCACAGACTATGACTGCACGCACTCCAGCAGAGATGCTGATGGGGCGTAGGCCCAAGTCAAGATTGGACCTGCTGAGCCCGGACATGAAGGAAAAAGTGGAGAGAAAGCAGGAAAAGCAGAAGGACATGATCAACATGCGCGAGAGAGACAGTTAAAACAGGATGACAATCTTTCCTTTTGCTTGATTTTTTCTTTCCACTCTTTTCTATAAGTGTATACCCCAGATAAATACTTTGTGGAGATTTTGTGATATATATGATTATATGATGTATATGTACAATGTCTGAAATACATCTTATGGAAAAGTTTGTTTGATGAACTTCAATAAAAAAATAAATTACAATAAAAACGGGATGACAATGTCTATGTGAGAAACTTCAGCAGTAGCAACAATCAGCAATGGCTACCTGGGGTTATTCTTAAGCAGAGTGGTCCAGTCTCCTATGTTGTTAAGCTGACTGATAGGCATGCTTTATGTAGACATCAGGACCATGAGCGCCTGCATCATGATTCCGGCTCAGAGGTAGACAGTTCCATGGAGGTTCCAATGGTGAGACAGACTACTGGGGAAGCATGTCCACCAGTGACTTTGCTAGAGGGAGACATACTGGCAGAGGGGTCGGGGTCCCCTGAGGAGGATGGACGTTCTCACGCGGACACACAGACCCCTCTCATGTCCCCAACACCAGATCCACCCAAAACATCCTCACCAGCGGTGCCTGCTGGGTAGATCGCAGCACCCTCGCAAACCTCCTGACAGACTGAATCTTTGATCGGATAGTTTTTTTGTTGTTAGATTGAATGTTGAATTTGCCACTTTTTTTTAAAAAAGGTGTTTTGTGTTGGTAACCTGTTGCTAATGATACCACTGTTTTTATTTCCCAGTTCTTCTATATTTGGGGAATGTTGTATTTTAAAGGGGGAGAAGTGTTGCAATGTGAATATTATTAAAAGTAAGTTAATACTAATCCAGAAGCTGTTGGTAACACGAGGCTGGTTCTGGGGTCAGCAGGGCTTTTTACTTCCGGTATACATTGTATGTAGTTCCACCACCCATGTTGCACGAGGTACCTGGAAGCCTCTGTATTGTAAATATCGTTTGCCGTCCCCGATAAAGATGATCTTTTTGTCATAAAATTGTCGAGTGGTCCTTTTGTAAAGTAGAAGTTACCACAATAGGCATTTTCAGATTCTTCCTTCAGTTACACAGAACGTGCAGAACAGCTCGATGAAAGGTGCAAGGACAAAGAGGAATGAGACATGGAGGGAGGATCTTATTGTGTAAGAGTTCCATTCAAGAGTGTCATAACAATGAGGTAGAAGCTGTCCTTGAGCCTGCTGGTGAATGTGTTCAGGCTTTTGTTTCCTGCTGCCTGAAGGAAAGGGAGAGGAGAGAGAATGCCCAGGGAGGGACGAGTCTTTAATCACATTGGCTTCAAGGTTTGCCAACTGCTGCTACATTAGGGAGGTTATTCATATATTACCGGTATGTCAGAATGTTCGGATATGGCCCAAGTGCCGAGAGAGAGAGAGCAAGACGCTGAAGTGGGCCAACAGTTCACTGACTTTAATGAGAACTGTTGCAGAATTTAAAGGAAAAGGAATACAATAAATGCTAGGTCAACAGGGCCATTAACTAAAACTCTCAACCTGAAAGCCAAATGCCAACATTGCTGCTGAAAGCAATACCCGAGTACTAAACGAATAGCGCTACTTTCCAGCGTCAGTCAAAATGGTAGCCCTCTTTCTCAGACAAGGATGAGGCTAAGCAGAGAGCGTAAATGTTACTGTGCTTTGGGTCATGTCTCAGGAAGACTAGAGCAAAAAGATGGAAGTTAAATGCCACCATAATGAAACAGTATTTAGCTGGAACGTGCACACTCATCGGCGCAGCAGCTGAACCTGTTGCGCAGCCTGTCTGTGGGGGCACGTAGACCCCGGATCAGAGTTAATAGCTGTGATACTCGACTTAATAAGAGGAGCTCTCTTCTCCTCTAACATCAGCCAGCAGCTTCCGGGCTGATAGGCCATAGTCACTATACACACATCCCAGCCTTTCCCACATGAGAACCGGACTCGCGTGACCTCTACAACCGCCTTCTACCA